>NC_060142.1:216250172-216584491 GCF_021461385.2 Schistocerca piceifrons | reverse complement strand
AACCAGTCACAGTTTAGACGCAAGACCAATACTCTCGCAAAATATACCTAACTTCCGATGCCCAAAACGACGATGGAATAACCCACGCAAGGCAGACGGGCGGACTACACTGTTGACATTGTAAGACGTCAAACATTATACAAGAGAACATGTTCAAACGCAAGAATAATCCGAGGTAATCACAACAACTTGCCTCCACGAACTGGGTACGCAGATAGCGTTAAAATGACTGCTCATTCAAAACCACACTAGGTACACACGGATCCACGAAAACAATTGCACAAACAACTCAAACAATAATATAACCAGTCATTGTGGAGCAACAAGGACGAATTACAAGTCGACACAAAGACAGAGGACCCAGAAGCGGTCGGAAGACAAAATAAACGTCGTCCGTTGAGACGACCGACCGATCGACCAACCAACGGTCGCTCTCGATCAAGTCAGGCAAGGCAAACTTCCCAGTATGAATCGTCGACTGACAGCTTGTTCCATGAGGTCACTTCGCCGGACACACACACACACACACCAGTGAAGATTGAACTACTCGAAAATAACGATCCATTCAACTATAACTCGCTGAATCCAGACCTCGACGTGGTCGTGAACTCTCGCGACCACATACTTCCATCGGGCAGTGCATGTATCCTCAGCTGTCCCGGCGAGTACTGGCGCTGTGCGGACCTCACAGCTGCTCCGTTCCAACTCAACTCCTTCGACACACGACGACCCGGAAATACTAGAGGTCGCTCCAAAGACAGTACCACAGTACACGCTATCGATAAACGCCGCTGCCACTCACGGACAGACAAGGCGAGCAAACATAATGGCACCAGTGAACGCACTAAGAAAACGAGAGGTCACAATCCGAATACACGACGCCAATCTGTCAACGGCATAAACGCGAGCCGGAGCACGGCTCAGCCATCTTGCATAAAAATGATCCCAGTCACACATCCACGCTGTTGGAGAGCTAGAATGAGGTGGTTGCGCAAAAGACACTCATTACAAGCACTTACTAGTGACGGTACAGGAATCAGGACCGGAAGTACCTGTCTCTTCGACAAAATATGGCCCTAAACCCGCGCCACACAGTGATCTTTTCAGGTTCTGGTTGATTTACTTGTGGATTTTCCGTTGCCCATATTCGACAATTCTGTGTATTGACATATCGTGTCAGATGGACGTGGGCTTCGTCTGTCCACAAAATCTTCCACCGCCAGTCATTGTTTACTTCCACGCGTGCAAGAAATTTTAAAGTAAAGGTCTCTCTTGCTGGCGGGTCAACAGGAAGCAATTCGTGCACATGGGTAATTTTGAATGGATAGCAAAGGATGTTTCGTAGGATTTTGCGCAGCGTGCTTATGGGTATGTCCAATGTTCGGGCAATTTCCATGCACTACACGTTTGTACACCACCACTCGTATCCTTGTGCATTGCTGTGGCCACTTTTTCCACTGACGTCGAATCAATTCGTTTTCTCCCTCTACCAGGTTGCACACCAAAAGAACCCATCTTATCGAATTTCCAAATCATTTTCTCCAGACCCACGGCAGTCATCGGACCAACGTCTTTTTCCCACCCTTTAGTGTCCGGAACTTCTGCAGAACGACGTATGCACAATCATCATTCTTGTAATACAGCTTTACAAGCAGCGCTCGATCCTGCATTGAGTCAGTCATGGCGAACCTCGCAGACGCGAAACGAGGAAAAGCCGTGTACCCGGCGTGATTATACCAACTTCAATGGGTAGTGCGCATGGCAGGTGTTTTCATTTACGTATTGGCTCTGAGCACTATGGGACTTAACTGCTGTGATCATCAGTCCCCTAGAACGTAGAACTACTTAAACCTAATGAAAGGTGGCTACACTGTGCCACTGCGCCAGAGAGTGCGCCAAAGAGTACTATTAAGCCGCCTCCACAGTGCTTGTTATGAGATGGTAGAAGTCAGTGCGTGTTAAGATCTCATGGCAGTCAGTGCTAGTAGAGAGCACAGTGTGTGTTAAGAGCTCGTGATTGTCGTGAAGTCGGAGTGAGATGTGGTAGTAAAGAGTGTTGCTCCTTGTTTTATGCAGTTATTTGATGGGAGAGATAGCAGATGTTATTGTAATGAGTGCATTTCGTCAATATATATGAAGGTAAAATTTATAATGTTTTTTTTTATTAATTGTCTATCTGAAATAATGTGTCACTACAGGTTCAGTCAACAAAGCATCTGGCTTGTGTTCTTGGATTAGAGTGGAATTCTGGTTTTCTTGCGCAATTACAGTTTTTCTAAATTTCTTTTGTCACGTCAGTATAGTTGGTATTTAAAAATTCTTGTCTTGTTGGAAAAGAACCGTGCCAGATGTGGGCGTTGAGTCACTCTCCCACATACAGAACAGTTACTCTTGTGCTCATTGGTTTCGTAGATTTTTATAGTTGCTGGGGTCTTAATTAATTAACTGTGTTTACGAAAATTTTCTTACATTGTTTGTTGCAGTCAGATAGCGTAATAATTCTAGTCAGGGCCAACCGTTTACGAGACTTACGTAATCGGACATACAGTTACTAAAAACAAAAAAAAATATTTTCAATCAATTATACATTTAATTAAGCCCCCATGCACGTGGCGACCGCTGCTTCGGATCGTCCCTTGGATTCTTCTGATTGTGAAAATTGTAGACTGTAGTATTGTTGTAGTAATTTGTAGTTAATAATTGTAGTCTATTTTGCATGTGTAGATTTGGTAATTGGCATTCTTCTAATGGTATTTTTCAAAATTTAATTTTTATTGCCTTGTATACGCGTTTGACAAATTAGTGCAATTATTTCAATTGTTCGATTGATCGTGTTTGAAGGAGACATTTCATGTGAATAGTATTGTTGGAGATAAAGAGTCATTGTGTGTAATTTTCGTACAGTGACGAATCTTTCGTATATTTTGTAAATGATTACGCGATCAATGAAAAAGGCGAAAATGATGAATAGTGAGAATAACGAAATTGTTGACATGGCGAACTCGCCAACAGAGGAAAACAGTATGGTGGATAATGGAGTTGAAAACAATGTAATAAGTCGGGAAAATAGTCCGGAACCATTTCAAAATTTTTCTCAATCAGAAAATTCACAGAATCCAAGATTAACGACAGAAGATTCTGGAATAGTATCGAACACAGATAGCCTTATGGCTATGCAGAAGGAAGTTAGTTTTGCGGGAAATGTTAGGGGCGAAAAGAATTCTGAACAATTTAATATGGAGCAGTTGATGAGTGCTATATTAAATTTGGGAGCACGTATGGAAACACGGTTAGACTCACAGGGATCACAGTTACGATCTGAATTAAAAACAGAGATAGGAACAATTAAAACTGAGATGGGAACAATTAAAACACAGATGGGAACAATGGAAACACGGTTTGGATCTGAATTAAAAACAGAGATGGGAACTTTACGGGCTGAATTAAAAACTGATATGGGAACAATGGAAACTCGGTTAGGATCTGAATTTAAAACAGAGATGGGAACTTTGGAAACATGGATAGATTCACGAATAGGGACATGTTTCAAAAATATGAAAGATGAATTAAAGAAAGAAATCAGGGAAGAAGTACAACCGATTCTGAATTCTCACAATAATAGATTAATTGCAGTAGAAATCAGACAAAGGGAACAGGATAGAGAACAGGAAGAAAGAGATCGCGTGATAGTACAGAAATTTTCAGAGTTAAATTTACAACGTGCACAAGATAAGGCAGAAGTAATTGAAAGAATCGAGGAATTCGTACCAAATGACAGATTAAATAACCTAACACAACAATATGAACAGCTAGCTACGAAATGTGTCAATACTGAAACCCGAGTCGCGACACTTACGGAAGATGTAAACAAACAGAAAGAAAAAATAGGTGACTTATCGGAAAGAGTTGAGGAAATTTCAGATAAATTGACAAATCTTAGTTTACATGGGGACAGAGATTCGGATGATACAGCCCCATTACCATTTGCAGAAACCGAAGAGTATCAGAACATAAATAAGCATGTTGAGAATCAGGGAAAATTTAATGAACGGGTGAAAAGGGAATTTGAGGCATTACGGAAGCAAGTCAAGCAGATCGAAGGCGAAATTGTAGGAAAAGATAGCAGAAGAAATTTAGAATCACAGGTAGCAGAGGGGTTTGAAGAAAATAATTTGTTTCATTTACGGGATGCAACAAGAGAGCGCCAGGCGCGCGAACTTTACAATAATCGACATTCGGACTGGGACAGACGTGGTAGGTCTTTGTCGCCACGAGGCGAAAACTTTGATTATAAACACTTTTTGACTGTCCGGAAATTTAAGATCTTCCGCAATTCTAAGAATGACATACATCCATGTGCATGGCTAGATCAATTTATGTACGCACTTCCACCAAATTGGCCACTAAGTCACAAACTAGAATTCATGTGTGGATATTTAGAAAACGAACCGGCGACGCGGATGCGCGCACTCATTAGAGATTGCAATAATTTAAATGATTTTTATCATGCATTTCTATCGGCATATTGGTCCGAAAACACACAAGACAGAGTCAAACATAGTCTGATTATGCAGCGTAATTTCAAACAGTCTGAGTTCCGCACGCCGGCAGAGTACTTTGAAGACATGATTCGAAAGAATCAGTTCCTGTCCAACCCTTATAGCCCGACTGAATTAATTCGCATTTGTTTAACTAAGTTGCCACAATCCATAAGACAAATTGCTTTAGCTGGAAGATGTAAGGACGACATCGAGACTTTTAAGACTTTGTTGCAAGAACTTGAGTATGACAACGATGACGGGACCTCTTGTAACTTTTTCAGTAACAGTAATTACAATAGATTTTCAGAGAAAAGTGATAGTGGTCGGAACGGACGTTATAGCGGTAATTTTGAGAATGACAGACGTAACAGACACGACAATAGATACCAGCCCTATGACAATAACAGACGTTCTAACAGAAATTACACAGACAACTATAACAACGGTAATTCGTATCGGAATGATCAATCATACGGAAACAGTAATCGGTATTATCAAGACAGAAATTATTCAAACAGTAATAGAAATTCTTACTACAGAAACAATCAGGGTAGTAGATACAACAATAATTTCAGAAGTGACAGTCGAAATTACACAAGGAGTAGTTATGCAGACAGACAGGAAAACAGAAATTTTAATAACAGACACAGCCAAGAATTTGCATCTGACAGACAGGAGGGACCTAATTGGCATCCTCCACGTGACAGAACTTCTGAGAGACAAGTGCAAATCGTTGAAATTGATCCGCGAAATGACGCGAATAATCAAAGACGTGACGCAAACAATCGACAATGACTTGCAGCTTCGGCTTCTGGCAGCAATATAGACGGCTCAGAAAGTAATGACACTACGACTTTACACTACGTACGCCTGGAAGACATGAGAGACATTTTATTAGACGAAAAGGAAAATAATGTAGACGCATTTTTACATCCTGTTATTGAAGTATGCGTGGGTAAGAAGAAGTTCACTGCAGTATTAGATTCTGGGAGCCCATTGAATGTCATTAGTGAATCAGTTTTTCGTATATGTGAAAGAACTATTGCCTGTCCTGTGTTACCTATTTCTAAAACTACAATTCGAGGTGCTATTTCTGGAAAAAGTGTGGAAGTCAAACAACAGACCAACTTAAATTTCATTTGTCAAGGATACGAATTTTCTGCTAATTTTATTATTGTTCCATTACTCAGTACACAAATTATATTAGGTATGGAGTTTCTTAACGCACATAAGGCAATTTTGAACTTTAAAGAAGGAAGTGTAAATTTGACTGTTGCTGGAATGCCGAAATGTTTAAAATTTTTCGAGTGTTTAACAAGATCTGAACCAGATGCAAAATGTTTAAGGTTTCTTACTTCTGATGTTTTCGTTGAGCATTATGACGACAATGTGTTTATTCATGATAATGACAATAGATACAGAGACGCGATGGATGGTATAATTAATAGCGAAGAATTAATTAATGAAAAGGTTAAGAAAGCTGAAGTGCCAGATGACGTTGCAAGAGAAGAGCTGCACCACATTTTGACTTCACATGCTACAGTGTTTAGTCATCACACAGGAACTATAAAAGGCTTACAATATTCATTTAAAGTAAAAGAACACACACCATTTCGCGGGAAAACGTACGCTATTCCTTTGGCTTACAGAGACAAGGTTAAGAATGAACTTCAGTACATGTTAGATCAGGGCATTATTGAGCCTGCAGTCAGTCCTTATACTAGCCCATTACACGTTGTTCTTAAAAAGGATGGATCAATTCGTCTGGTTCTGGATTCCAGACAGATAAATAACATCATCATTCCTGAAACTGACCGCCCACAAAATTTAGATGAACTTCTTCAACATTTCCATGGAATTAAAGTTTTATCTACGATTGATATGCGCGCAAGTTTTTGGCAAATAGAACTCCACCCCGACTGTAGAAAATACACCGCCTTTTTAGCCTTTGGTAACTGTTACCAATTTCGGAAATTACCGTTTGGACTTACAGTATCTTCAGCAGCATTCATTCGTAGCTTAAATGAAATTTTACCTGTTTGTCTTCGTGACAATATTACTTCTTATGTTGACGACATTCTTATCGCTAAACGTTCTTGGAGTGAACACAACAAAATTTTGGACTCATTATTACGTATCTTTGCAAAAGTTGGCATGACAGTGAACTTGGAAAAATCTGAATTTGGTCGTTCTCAGGTGAAATTTCTCGGTCACATTATATCTACAGAAGGTATTCTTCCTGATCCAGAGAAACTAGATGCTATTCGTAATTATGCTGTTCCTACCACAAAACGTGATGTTCGTAGTTTCCTTGGTGTCTGTAATTTTCTTAGACGCTTTGTTAGATTGGACGATTTGGCCACACCTCGTTTATGTGAACTATCCGGAAAGAAATCTAATTGGTGTTGGGATGAGGAAGCTCAGTCAGAATTTGAACAACTTCGTGATGCTTTAGTTGCTGCTCCACTTCTTTCACATCCAGATTTATCTAAAGAATTTTGTTTGGCGACGGACTCATCATACAAGGGCCTAGGGGCACACTTATTTCAAGAGATAGAAGAAAACGGCGTTGTAGTACAGAAGACTATTGCATTTGGAAGTCGTGTTCTCTCTAAATCAGAAAAGAATTATTCGATTACGGAACTTGAAGCTTTGGCTGTTGTTTGGGCTTTCACAAAATTTCGCACATTTTTGTTTGGCAGACATACTAAGGTTTACACCGATCATCGAGCTCTGGAATTTCTTATGTCAACGAAATTAACTCATGGCAGATTGTCACGATGGGCGCTGTACCTACAGGAATTTGACTTTAGTATTGTTTACATACAGGGTTCTTCTAATATTGTTGCCGATGCTTTATCACGTGCACCTATGGGTTTGAAACAAAGTGCTGAAGAGGACTGCAAGGAAAACAATTTTTGTTTGATGTATATTCAAGGTGTTGCGTTTGAGAACTTTATTTCGTCTTCGCTCCAGGATATCGCTAAGGAGCAAAATAAGGATCCAATCTGGAAGGACATTAAGGAGAAGTGGAGGAGAAAGGAAAGTGTGGCGATTAGACAGCATTATCTAGTTCGCAATGACATTCTTTTTAAACGAAAATCGGTCGACAACTCCGTTTGGTTAGTTTGTATTCCTGATGAGTGGGTCAATAAATTGATTTGGTATACGCATCTCAGTTATGCACACTTTGGTCCCCGAAAATGCTTTCATAAATTACGAGAAAATTGTTACTTCAGTAATATGGAAAAACGTATTCGATCTGTTCTTGCCAAATGCAAATTATGTCAAATGGCTAAGCCTCCAACGATTTCTCACAGAGCACCGTTGTTTCCCGTCATTCCAGCGAAATTAAAGGAGATGGCTGCAGTCGATTTGTTTGGTCCAGTGGTTCGTTCTACTAATGGTTTTGCGTACATTTTCGTAGCAGTGGAGTTGACGTCAAAATATGTGTGTTTTACACCGTTACGCAAAGCAACAGCTCGTTCAGTATCTAACGCTTTCATCAAACATTTTCTTAAAGAAGTTGGTCATGTTGACAAGGTTATATCAGATAATGGATCACAGTTTCGTTCTAAAATTTGGCTTCGTACTCTACGGCGTCGTAAAATCAAACCAATTTTCATTTCACTTTTTCACCCTCAATCTAATGCTTCAGAGAGATGGATGAAGGAAATCAATAAATTGTGCCGTCTTTATTGTCATCAGAATCACAGAACTTGGGATCAGTATCTTCATATTTTTCAAAACATTCTGAATGAACTTCCTAATGACTCAACTTCTTTACCGCCTCTATTGATATTAAAAAATAAAGTACCAACAAATCGCATTTCTGAAATCGTTCCTTTTCCGCCTTCACGGAAACTACGGCATTCTGAAGTTGTGAACATGGCTCTACGAAATATTGCGTCTGCGGCTGCTAGAAGAGAGAAATCAGCTAAGCGTCCTGGTCGTTCAAAAATCTTGTCAGTTGGTCAAAAAGTGTTAATTAAGTCTCATCGTTTGTCGCACAAAGGAAAAGGCTTGTGTCGCAAATTTTTTCTGCTTTATAACGGTCCATATAGAATTCGCAAAATTATTCATGATAACACTGTTGAAGTAGAAACTCTTAAATCTCGACGCTCTAAAGGAATACATCATATATCAAACGTTAAAATATTTGTGGAATGACATACTTTGGAGAACTAACAGCTACATGTAAACACGCAGAGAGTACAAGGATACCGCGCTGTGTTTTGGCGGCGGCACATACTCAAAGCAACAGTGAAGTCTGCGCGCCGCACAAGGCAGTCGTTGACCGCGAACAATAGCTTCCTACGTCACGCGCCCACAGCTGATCGAGCGCTCAGTGCGAATGCACTGACAGCCGTAAACAAACACACAGTCTAATTTCTCCGACTAAATTCTGTATAAAGCTATAGTGACTTGATGAATTCTGTTATTAACATTCAGTATTTTCCAGGATACGGTTGTGTAAAATATTTGAGAACTTCAGGTAAATTCTGTGTGTCTCCGACGTTAAGACGACCTGCTATCGAGAAATTTTCAGGAAGAATGTAATTTCCAAGAAGAAACTAATTAACTAAAAAAGGGTAACTATTAATTGAGTTTATTTTTCAGGTAACATATTTCCACATAGGTACGTACTTTAGACGTAATTTGCTGCTCGCGATTACGTGATTCATACATTGTGCTAATTTCATGTTCTATGAATTTACTTGTGAAGCGACGTGCTTGCGTACGTTAACTGATTTTGACAATGATTATTAATGAACTGGGTTGTGACTTGTATAGATTATGCATCGCTTGGGTGCTATGCTTTTTCACTGATGTCATATTTTTTTATTATGTGCCTGCTGTGCTTATTTATTTGAATTATAATTGTAACCTGATTTATTGTGCTGATGAGTTTAGTTATGTAAGTTATACTTTGTGATTTATCTGCTTGTGCCTTCATGTTTGCTTATTAAGATGACATATGAATATTTATTTGCTTATGCTGATATGATGCTAATGACATGTTTGCTGCTTTTTGTATGGATTGCATATTTACACATTTCTGTTTTGTTGCCATAACTGCTCTTTAATTTGGTATATAGCAATGCTGTTGTACAGTGTACAAACATAGGGTTTAGGTCACACTACTGTATTGATTATAGATTGTTCGCTTGGCAGAGCCTCGTTGTAGGAATTGTGCTGCATCCACTTGTTGACTTTTTGTTCTCTACTGGTATATTTACTCGCTATTGCAAGTTTTGCTTACACATTTCTGTTTTGTTGCCATAACTGCTCTTTAATTTGGTGTATAGAAATGCTGATATACTGTGTATAAACATAGAGTTTAGGTCACACTATTGGATTAATTATAGATTGTTCGCTTGGCAGAGCCTCGTTGTAGGAATTGTGCTGCATCCACTTGTTGACATTCTGTTCTTTACTGGTATATTTACTCGCTATTGCAAGTTTTGCTTACGCTCAGTGTCTTACATTTTTAAGATAAAAAAAATTAACTGCTATCATTCGACGAACGACATTAGTACAAGAAAGTCATAGAAGTCACATGAGCTGAGGTTTTATGGAAGCTGTATAGATTTATGCTAATAGGAAGGAAGCTAACGACATGACATACCAATACTAGGTTTAGACCATTGACAATTATTACACTGCATTTTTCGTGAGCAATTGAAATAGGAAGTGACACTTGACACAAAAAATACTCCACATGTTTGCTTCTGCTATGATTCTTGAAGTGGTGTACACACTGTGAAATATTATGATCATTCACACTCCGTAATCGTACTTAATTACTGAGAGTTATTCGAACTAAGTCTGTTAGAGGTCAGGTATGCATTTCTTTTATTTAATGATGGACAAGGAACCAAAATGTATCTTATAATTTATAATGAGTAGAAAATTTGGGTCAGATGGATTACACAGAGGTTGTGTGTTGACAATGTGTCTTCGGATTGTATGGGATGCTGACTTGAAGTTGCATTAGGATTTTATCTGTACTTGTTCGAGGAGACTGACTAGAGGAAAGAGTTGTGATGGAAGTGAGATGATATTGGTGCTGAGGTTTATATTTATCGACGTATTATTGAGGTATAGAGATTATATGAAGTTGAGTTGTTATGGAAGTGAAATGATATTGGTGCTGAGGTTTATATTTATCGACGTATTATTGAGGTATAGAGATTATATGAAGTTGAGTTGTTATGGAAGTGAAATGATATTGGTGCTGAGGTTTATATTTATCGACGTATTATTGAGGTATGATTATTGGAGTTTTGGTGTATAAGAGGTAAAGTAAGTGAGGAGCATATTTTTTTTGTTGGTCTTATGGAACAAGGAGGATGAAGAGAGCAGACTAGAACACTAAAATAGAAGGAAGATAGTCTATACACACACTTTGTTAAATAACTAAGCAGTATATACTTTTTTTTGGAGAGAGGAAGTAATTGCATATCTTGGCTCACTGACAGTTGTTCAACAACAGTACATTTTGATCTGGCTTGGCAAACATTGGTCTTGACATGATGACTATGACGTTGACTAACTATTATTGACTGTTATACATTGCTGCCAGTACTAGTTGATACACATGATGAACATCAGATTTTGACAGAATTACATTTACACAGTTAACACTATTCAATTACACAGTAGTACTTAATGTGGATGAAAGATGAGTGAGTGTGTTTTGTGTGTTTTCCTTTCCTAATCCTACCCACCTATCTCCTAAATATTATTTTATTTGTTGGTAGTGGCTTGCACTGACACCCATGAATATTATAGGTTTACTGGTATTTGTGTATTGTAATAGTTAATAGGACAATTATCTGATATCATTTATGTGTTTGTTATGATTTGTATGTTTAGTGTAAAAGCACTGTATGTGCATTCAAACTATTGTTCATGCCTGAACTGTCTGATTAGTGAAGATAAATATTCTGAACTGTTACCTGCACTTTTCAATATGATGTGTGACATTTGGTCGTGTTTAATTTCTGCTGATGAACAGTGTGATCAGTGCTAGTGAATTTTATCGAACTGCTTCTGCTGAGAGATGTGACTTTTTGCTGTCTGCACCTGCTCTCAACATTGCTGGGTGCAACTGATGGACTGTTTCTACTGAAATGATATCACTTGTTGGTGTTTGCACCTACTCAACATTGCTGGGTGCAACTGATTGACTGCTTCTACTGAAATGATGGTCACTTGTTGGTGTCTGCACCTGCTTAACATTGCTGGGTGCATCTAATGAACTGTTTCCACTGAAATGAAGTCACTTGTTGCTGTATGCACCTACTCAACATTGCTGGGTGCAACTGATGGACTGTTTCTACTGAAATGATATCACTTGTTGGTGTTTGCACCTGCTCAACATTGCTGGGTGCAACTGATGGACTGTTTCTGCTGAAATGATGTCACTTGTTGCTGTCTGCACCTACTCAACATTGCTGGGTACCTCTGATGGATTGCCTCTACTGAACTAATGTGACTTGTGCTGGGTGTGCCTGCTAAACCTTACTGAGTGCAACTGATGGACTGCTTCTACTGAAATGATGGTCACTTGTTGGTGTCTGCACCTGCTCAACATTGCTGGGTGCCTCTGATGGACTGCTTCTACTGAAATAATGTCACTTGTTGCTGTCTGCACCTGCTCAACATTGCTGGGTGCAACTGATGGATTGCTTCTACTGAAATGATGTCACTTGTTGGTGTCTGCACCTGCTTAACATTGCTGGGTGCCACTGATGAACTGTTTCTACTGAATTAATGTGACTTGTTGCTGGGTGTACCTGCTAAACTTTACTGGGTGCAACTGATGGACTGCTTCTACTGAAAAGATGTTACCTGTTGGTGTTCTTTTTTTGTATAAACTAATCATTGAAGGCATTTTATGTGAACATTTGCATAAACTGATTTTTTGTATATTGTAAACTATTATGTAAAGTCACATGTATGAAAAGAAGTTGTATTGCTTACTGTATTTCATACATTAGGTTAGTGAAAGGTCAGTGCAAAGCCAAAATTTTTAACTAATTATGTGATGTTTAGGTATTAATATTATCTTTTATTTTTGTCTGTATTTTTGTGGACGAATTTGGTGGTATTTTCACCACCAATGCTGGCGAAAATACCATCAAATTCTGGCCTGTGGAGGAGGGGCATATGAAAGGTGGCTACACTGTGCCACTGCGCCAGAGAGTGCGCCAAAGAGTACTATTAAGCCGCCTCCACAGTGCTTGTTACGAGATGGTAGAAGTCAGTGCGTGTTAAGATCTCATGGCAGTCAGTGCTAGTAGAGAGCACAGTGTGTGTTAAGAGCTCATGATTGTCGTGAAGTCGGAGTGAGATGTGGTAGTAAAGAGTGTTGCTCCTTGTTTTATGCAGTTATTTGATGGGAGAGATAGCAGATGTTATTGTAATGAGTGCATTTCGTCAATATATATGAAGGTAAAATTTATAATGTTTTTTTTTATTAATTGTCTATCTGAAATAATGTGTCACTACAGGTTCAGTCAACAAAGCATCTGGCTTGTGTTCTTGGATTAGAGTGGAATTCTGGTTTTCTTGCGCAATTACAGTTTTTCTAAATTTCTTTTGTCACGTCAGTATAGTTGGTATTTAAAAATTCTTGTCTTGTTGGAAAAGAACCGTGCCAGATGTGGGCGTTGAGTCACTCTCCCACATACAGAACAGTTACTCTTGTGCTCATTGGTTTCGTAGATTTTTATAGTTGCTGGGGTCTTAATTAATTAACTGTGTTTACGAAAATTTTCTTACATTGTTTGTTGCAGTCAGATAGCGTAATAATTCTAGTCAGGGCCAACCGTTTACGAGACTTACGTAATCGGACAGACAGCTACTAAAAAGAAAAAATCATTTTCAATCGTATATTTAATTAAGCCCCCATGCACTAATTAACCTAAGGACATCACACACATCCATGCCCGAGGCAGGATTCGAACCTGCGACCGTAGCGGTCGCGCGGTTCCAGACTGTAGCGCCTAGAACCGCTCGGCCACTCCGGCCGGCTCATTTACGTATTCTGACACATACAGCGCCATCTCTTGATCAATTTTCATACTATTATTTTTCTTCTGCCATATGTTTCTCCCGTTCTCCGATAATATTTCATTGCAACTTGACATCATTCTCACCAGTCACGTTATTTTTACAGCATTTTGAAAATCACCCTGTACAATGTCAAGCTTGATTTCTCGTGTATTTTCCAGCCAGAAGAAATCACTTTACAGATATCGTCTTTTACTTAGTGAGATCACGATTTAGAATCGCTGGTATTACGCTGCATAAAACATTTGACGATTCGTCGTTCAGGAAGCACAGTACAACGTTTGCTTATGTTACTATAAATCACACCGACAGGAACTGTAATTTTTATTGTTCTATTTTTTCTAACTTTTCTCATAGTATTACAACTTTGGACATTAACACAGTCAAATTATTGCTTAAGGTGGTGACTTATTACTGCTCGCAGGAAAGGGAATTATTACATTGCAGTGTACTAATGGAGGAAAACGATTATCGACGTAACAGAGGAGAACAATACTGACTAACTACTGAAGGCAAAGACGTTAGATAGACTGTGTTTATTGAGTGATGGGATTAGGATTTTCCGGGATTGCCGAAATTGTGATCAGTACCTGCTGACAGTGTTTGATGAAATCGGATACCAGGATTAATGCAGATGTAGTATGAGAGCATACCACATGTGCCGGTAGCATCAAATAGGACTGTATAGCCAAGCAACGAGCAGAAATTAATTGTAATGGATGTAGCGGTCGGAAGGCTCTGGTACTTCATATAAAATGTATCTGGCAGGCTGTCCGGTTTGCTTTGTTCAGAGCAGGTGTTACGAGTAAAGCCATGCAGGCGTTAATAAAGTTTGCTTGTACTACTAAGTGCAGTGCTATCTGTGAATTTCAGTATTTACGTAATAAACAGTTCATCCCGGCTACGTGTGTTGATCTCAGCATCGGTAATTACTGATCACTGTCTGACATGGATTGTTAACAGGCCCATCATCGACGTTTACTATCCTTTCTCGGTCAAAACTATTAATTTCTCGACGCGAGGTAGTTGCATGGACAACAACACATCTGGACATATTTTCGAAGTGCCAAAATCTTAACTCGTTTTCAGATACCTGAAGCGTCAGGGATCACTGCACCAATGGCCGCCAAGCCTTCCCGACAACCTGTGCAATTTTTTTCATGAGTGTTCGGAGACTGATGCCTCTTATGTCCAAAATGTTATTCAATACATAACACAATAAATCATACATGTTAACGAGAATTGTGGAGGTTCAGACGTTATTAGAATTAACGTGATTAATAGTGTGCTTGTAGGAAGCTTAGTAGTTATTTAGAAGGCAAAAAACTGGAAGAAACAATGCAAATTTGTCTTTGGGTGGTATCATAAAACAAAAGCTTTCACAGCCGGAAATAGTATAACAGCACGAAGAATCTGCATAATCATAATGTGTGCAACTATGTTCTTCATTATTCCACAGTTATGTCCCCGTCTGCGGAGGATATCTTAAAAGAGTGGTGTTGAAAAAGGTAAATCATGGCTTCGATTTTCTGCACACAGTGGCTTACTGACAGTCAAAGTTTGCTTTCTTAACACGGATACGAAAGCCACTGGAAGTTTTGGAAGTACTCATCTCAACGTAATTTTCAAAGTCACAAGCAAGGTATTGTAATACTTATGGTTAGCAAATGATTTTGTTCCAGTCACTAGCAAAAGTATGTTACCGCCTTGTTATGAGCAAATTAGTGTGAGTACTAAGAAAGGTGTGCTGGGAAAATGTTTAGAGGAACGTAAACGTAACTATCGAGGGGGAGAAACAGATAGATCAGATATAGTGGAACACGCTGTTCAGATACGAAAGCCAGACTGCAGTAGTGGCTGCAAACATCTCAATAATTTCTTTAGAGTAGTGGGTTAAGTTCAATGATACCTGGCAACAGTCACCCATCGGGTGTCGTTAGCGGTAGTGTATCAAAACAACTGACAACGGCAACTCTAAGACCGCAGATGAGGTAAATCGCGCGTTAGGTCATTATACTGAAAAAGACATCTGACATCTCGATCAGCTGACGGTGAAACACCGCTCCCAAACAGCTTACGGAGAAAACGTCAATTTCTTAGTCAAGATGGTTTGATTAAAACGGTGGACATTTATACATTAATAGATTGCGTAGAAAAGTGTGCGAAAGGAAATATTGTGTTCGGGGGATTAGGTTGTTTAAAAATACCAAAAATTTGGCAAAATTTATTTCACTTTAACTCATAAAGTATAAACTGAATGTAAGGAGCGATACCATCACCGAGCAGATATGAGTCATCATTTGTTCAATAATATTTATTTCTGTGTTTATTTAGTTAATTATTTTATGTGTCCAGGACTTAGATAGCACGAAATACTAAAAATAATGAGAAAGTTCTGCCAAGCATTGATGATGACTTGATGGCCGTATCAATTACTGCATGTAGCTCTTCTGTCAGGATCCGGCAGGTTTCTGCGGACCAGATTCTGTGGGTCCTCCAGGTTTTTATGTAATCCCCCAGTGTGTATAACATATGGCGTGTGTATTTACGGTTGTCTAATGTTATCTCCGCAATGGAATTCTCATGCACGTAAATGATAAACTGACCCTGCCATTCACAACCTACATCCAGGGATTTCCATAAAACGAAGTACATGGTTGTGGTTTTACCTCACGCATCAACCCTACCGTTCTTATTGGAATGCTACTAGAATGAATTACAACGCGATACTACAGTATAACTTGTTTTTTTTCTTAAGAAAACATATAGTATGAAAAAATTGTACAAATATGAAATATACAATATAGAATTCTATCCTAAATTCAATTTCGAGATTGGCAGAACATACGTTTGACTTTAGATGCACCCCCCCCCCCCCCCCCCAATCCCGTTATTAGATGGACACAAAGTTGGGTGATGCTCTGTACCAGTGAGAAACAGAACACCTATACCTCAACTGGGACTTGCAGAAAAAATGGCGAAGCAAATGGAACCCAACACTTTTACTGTCTCTGTTTCCCTATCCACTGAACTGGAGTGTGCCTATCGCCTATTGAAGTACGTACAGCAGCTGTTCTGCACAGATGATCTTCTCGTTGGGGCGCTGGCCACTGTGCAGATGATGTACGTGACGTACCTGTAATTCCCTGCACACTCAGTAAATGCAATATGCCACCCACAAATTACTAGGTCTGAAATTACCTCAGTACAAGACAGAACATGAATCAAGATTTCTGTTTCCTCACTATCCAGAAACATAAATTCGACTCAGGTATTCTCCGGTAAAGAAGCACTTCATTGTGACAGACTCCACAGGGAGTTAAATAATTGTCATTCGAGCAAACAGAATAACAACTCTGTCTCAGAGAAACGACTCACGCGCCCTCCGTGTCGAGGGCAACACTTCTTAAAGTTTTTACCACCAGCTCCTCCGCTGCGGCTACTGCCAGAAAAGTCCCTTCTGGCGATCTTGAGAGGCAAGAGCTCTCGATCGTTACATGCAGGAAAGTCTCTGTTGTTGCGCCTTACACTGTTCCAAGCCGGACACGCGTCCACGTTTGCGCTCCAGGCGACGAATGTCAGTCGCCGTTACGAAAACATTACCTCCCACTATATGGATCATGAATCTGCCAGTCAATCACATGGAGCTCATACTACTTTGAGAAGAATTTCTGGAAGGTTACATTTCCCCTACTTAACACGTCTCTGCTTGAAACTTCCTGGCAGGTTAAAACTGTGTGCCCGACCGAGACTCGAACTCGGGACCTTTGCCTTTCGCGGGCAATTGCTCAACCATCCTTTTTTTTTTAAATCTCATTTTGTTCGCTATTGTTCGTTGCATCTGCTCGGGGCGGACGTCGTTAGACATCCATTTATGTTCGTTGTTGATCGATTGACGCAGTTTTTTTATTACAGAGAGCACGTAACCCTCTGACCGAACACGCTGAGCTAGCGTGCCGGCGTCATCTGAGCTACCCAAGCACGACTCACGCCCGGCCCTCACAGCTCTACTTCTGCCAGTATCTCGTCTCCTACCTTCCAAACTTTACAGAAGCTCTCCTGCGAACCTTGCAGAACTAGGACTCCTGAAAGAAAGGATACTGCGGAGACATGGCTTAGCCACAGCCTGGTGGATGTTTCATAAGTCTCACAACAGCGCACACTCCGCTGCAGAGTGAGAATCTCATTCTGGAAACATCCCCCAGGCTGTGGCTAAGCCATGTCTCCGCAGTATCCTTTCTTTCAGGAGTGTTAGTTCTGCAATGTTCGCAGGAGAGCTTCTGTAAAGTTTGGAAGGTAGGAGATGAGATACTGGCAGAAGTAGAGCTGTGAGGACCGGGCGTGAGTCGTGCTTCGGTAGCTCAGATGGTAGAGCACTTGCCCGCGAAAGGCAAAGGTCCCAATTTCGATTCTCGGTCGGGCACACAGTTTTAATCTGCCGCAGAGTGAAAATCTCATTCTGGATGTCTCTGCTTGTTTCGGCCGGAAGCGTGCTCCGGCGCTGCCCGTGAGAAGATTCTCGGAGGTCATTTGTGATCCTGCGCATCCTTTTGCACTTAAAGGGTATCCTGTAGCATTCTTTGACCCCGATGTTCTTTCTTCAGATACGCTATTCTGAAATTTTTTCTTCTCGCCAGAGAGCACCTCCCACACACACTGTCCGCACTACGGGAGATCTGCGGCCTCTAGCAACATAAGCCACCGCCACCAAGCACTGTCCTCTTTCGCGGCAGTAAATGTCCGCCCCTGCAGAATACGATAATATGCTTCCCAGCCCCTCCTTAGCCGGCAGTGGCTTCTGAGGAAAGTGGGGCCACTTGGCCCTTTCTGTCACTGTTCAGCTCTAATTAACTCCTAGACATGCCACACCACGGAAATTATTAGTATGTGATGCTAGCCAGTAACAGCCAATGAAATGATAAATCCTATTTTGCATCGTAAATATGATCTAATGCAAATATAAATGTACAAGAATATTAAGTGTAAAGGGCTATATCTTGGCGCATTACAACCACACTCATAGAACTCATCTTCAGAACCAAAGCCACACTTCCCGTAGTTCGCGCTGCGTTGCACTCCTGTCCCCAAGCAGTTTAGTGCCTTCCACGTCACAACGGCAGATGAAAGGCGTAAGTAGGTTCCTGACTGGTACTCTCCCCAACCATTTTGGTTAGAGAGTTTCGCTATAGTACTGTTCGGCGAGTTCCAGGTGCTGATGAAGTTGCTGATGTTGTGTGCATGAAGTGCCTCCTTCACCTTGACCTAGGTTTGAGGTTCGTACCTAAACTGTGGGTGAGTGGGATATATTTCCTGCTTCTTTTTCTCGACGTCTGCTACTGCGGATGACGCGTAGAGCTGTAGCCATAAACTGACAAATTTCAGCGGCAGCAGTTGGTCGTAGGAAAACAGTCACAGTGCGTCCAGTCTCACTGAACGCCATATCCACATTTTTGGTACTTACGAAATTTCGCCAAACTCTGCTGCCTGTTCTGCTGCAGAGAAAAATAGCGCCAGGGCAGAGTTACGGAACACGTTTGGCTGTAGCAGTAAGTTTACGAATGATGTTGATGCGGACAGATATTTTCAACTTTGTTTCTTGGTAATGCTCTTTGAATCTGAGACTACGATCTATCTTTAGTTCCAGTTATTTTGGAGCATCGTAGTTGCATACCTGTTGCCATCTCCAGAAAATATTATGCTCCTCCTGGATTTCTGGTTTCTTAAATGAAAAACGGAGACCTGTGTTTTTCCGGAGTTTGGCTTTAGGTAGTTATCATCATAATGCTTCCAGAGATCTTCAGGGACTGCACACAGATTCATCTCCACTTTTTCAAAGAATTTAGATTGAGCTGCTGTTGCTGTTCCATATGTATGAACGTTATTTATGTTTTTGACAAACGTGATTGCAAGCCGGTTTCATAACAAAAACTCATTTCGATGCCCGAAAACTTATTACATATTATTTCACTGTTTTCGCTTTCTTCTGCCCATGAAGGACGCTCTGTAACTGTATTACTACAGCTGAAATTCGAAGAAATGTCTCGACCTCTGCCGGCTTGCCGTGAAACGGAGAAAAAGATTGGGGCAAACGAAGGAACGAAAATGAAACCTAACGCCATATGGTCTAACATTAATTTTTGACTGCCCTCCGCGTCTAGGAACTGGAGGAATAAAAGGAAATCCACCATTCTATAGAAACAGACTAGAAGTGTCGCCTGATTGAAGTGTAAGATGCATTTTTTCTGTGATTTTATCGATATGATTCTAAAGAAAATTGTTATGCTCAAGCCTCAATCGCTTAAGCATACACTTTGATTCCACCTGAAATTACATTTAACTGTAGTTCGCCATAGTTTGTGCAAACATAGTCCATAATCTCCTCGAGGCGTTTGTGATATGAATTTCAGTGTGAGATGCTGCATTATGCTGTAATATGCTGTTTGGTACAATGGTCATGAAAAGCACGATAACAGAGTACCATGTACCATCTTTGATACATATTGGCGAGCATTCAGTAATTATCGAATCAGTCGTGTTTTCATGTCCAATAACGCCCTCACACCATGATTTCATGTGTTGGAGAGGTGTGAATCTTGCGAAACGCTGCTTCAAGTGACCCTTTCTCCAGGCCGCCAAATGACATGTTGGCGGCTATCTGAAGGCCACATTGGAAAGCAAGATATATCGCTGAATTCCGTATAATGCCATTCACTGCAGTCTCTGTTGTCTGTGCTAAAATGCCAGAGGCAAATGACGCATGACAGCTCGAGGCCTTAAGCCCGCCCACGGAGATCTATTCCCGAAAGTTCGTGGGGCAACTCTGTCTGTAACCTCTGTCCAGATTTCGGATGTCATCTGTCTATTCGACAGAGCCTGTCGAATAATCTACGATCTTCTCGTAGTGTGGTCCTTGTGGAAGGATCCGTGCATAGTATATACCCTACTGGCCATTAAAATTGCCACACCAAGAAGAAATGCAGATGATAAACGGGTATTCATTGGGCAAATATATTATACTAGAACTGACATGTGATTACAGTTTCGTGCAATTTGGGTGCATAGATCCTGAGAAATCAGAACCCAGAACAACCACCTCTGGCCGTAATAACGGCCTTGATACGCCTGGGAATTGAGTGAAACAGAGCTTGGATGGAGTGTAAAGGGGCAGCTGCCCATGCAGCTTCAACACGATACCACAGTTGATCAAGAGTAGTGACTGGTTTATTGTGGCGAGCCAGTTACTAGGCCACCATTGACCAGACGTTTTCAATTGGTGAGAGATCTTGCATGGGAGCTTAATTAAATATTATGCAAATATTTTCAAGTTTTGTAGCTGACTGTCCGGTTACGCAGTCTCGGAACCGGTTGGCCCTGACTAGTATTAGTACGCAATCTGACTGCATAGAATAACAACAAAGAATGAAAGAAAACTTCCGTTAACACAATTAATTAATTAAGTCCCCATCAACTATAAACGCTATGAAACAACAAAGCACAAATGTAACTGTTCTGTGTGTGGAAGTGTGATTCAACGTACACATCTGGCACGGTTCTTCCTCAATACTACAAGATGCTTTAAACGCCATCTACCATGGAATAATTAAAAAAACCAAAAATACTATAATTGCACATAAAAGCCAGAATTACACTCTAATACATGAACACAAGCCAGATGCTTTGTTGACTGAACCTGTGACCAAGAGACATTGTTAGTTAGGACATTTGAAATAAAAAAATTTTCTTTACCTTCATATATATTGACGAAACACACACTCTGATCATTACAACATCCGCAATCGAACAGCATTGGCTGTCTAGCCCATCAGAACAACTGTATACAACATGCTCACAACTAGTCACGGCTACATCAGAACGCCTACTGCCCACTTCTCAATAAGCACTCTCCACGACGACTTCACGACAAGCACTGCCCACTACCACATCTCAACAAACACTGCCAGTGGAGGCGGCGCTTTGGCGCAATCTCTGGCGCTGTGACTCAGTGTAGCCAAGTTTCATATGCCCCTCCTCCACGGGCTAGAATTTGATGGTATTTTTGCCAGCATTGGTGGTGAAAATACCACCAAATTCGTCAAAAAATACAGACAAAATTAAAAAGTAATATTAGTAAGTAAATATCACATAGCTAAATAAATTTTGGCTTTGCACTGACCCTTCAATAACCTAATATATAAAATACAGTAAGGAATACAAATGCTTGCATACATACGATTTTACATAATAGTTGTAAGTAGGCTGTTTATGTTTTCTCTATGTAAGTAGGCTGTTTATGTTTTCTCTATGTAAGTAGGCTGTTTATGTTTTCTCTATGTAAGTAGGCTGTTTACGTTTTCTTATTGGCAACGTTACGTAGCGCTCAATATGAAAATCACTGGCTGTGCTGTGTGCAGTCTGTGGCTGCTTTGCATTGTTGTAATACTCGCCACTGTAGTGTTGGGCAGCGGCAGCTGGATGTTAACAGCGCGTAGCGTTGCGCAGTTGGAGGTGAGCCGCCAGCAGTGGTGGATGTGGGGAGAGAGATGGCGAAGATTTGTAATTTGTCATGAACTGCTATATTTATATATGATGATATCAAGGTAAATACATTGTTTGTTCTCTATTAATATCTTTCATTTGCTAACTATCCCTATCAGTAGTTAGTGCCTTCCATAGTTTGAATCTTTTATTTAGCTGGCAGTAGTGGCGCTTGCTGTATTGCAGTAGTCGGAGAAACGAAGATTATTGTGAGGTAAGTGATTTAGTGATTTGTGAAAGGTATAGTTTAATGTTAGTCAGGGCCATTGTTTTGTAGGGAATTTTGAAAGTCAGATTGCGTTGCGCTAAAAATATTGTGTGTCAGGTTAAGCACAGTCCTGTATAAATTGTTCAAAGGGGACGTTTCATATTTACACAAGTATCATGTGGTTAAACAATTCAATCAATAGCGTCAGCAATGACGAATAGGTGCAGGTAAGAGTCTCATAACATTTCATAAACAGTAAACACATAAAAAATCAGTTTATACAAATATTCACATAAAATCCTTTCAATAGGTCAGTAAACAAGTAGGACTCCTCAGAGTAGTTGACAGTTCCAACAGTAGCACCCAGCAATGATCAACAGGTGCAAATAGCAGTGTCATAACATTTCATCAGCAGTATTTGAACAGCTTCAACAGTGGCACCCAAAAATGGCGAGCAGGCGCAGACACCAACAAGTGACATTATCTCAGTAGAAGCAGTTTCACCAGTGGCACCCAGCAATGTTGAACAGGTGTAGACACCAACAAGTGACATCATATCAGTAGAAGCAGTCCATAAGTGGCACCCAGTAATGTTGAACAGGTGTAGACACCAACAAGTGACATCATTTCAGTAGAAGCAGTCCATTAGTGGCACCCAGTAATGTTGAACAGGTGCAGACACCAACAAGTGACATCATTTCAGTAGAAGCAGTCCATCAGTGGCACCTAGCAATGTTGAACAGGTGCAGACACCAACAAGTGACATCATTTCAGTAGAAGCAGTCCATCAGTGGCACCTAGCAATGTTGAACAGGTGCAGACACCAACAAGTGACACCATTTCAGTAGAAGCAGTCCATCAGTGGCACCCAGTAATGTTGAACAGGTGCAGTTAACAGTCCATAATATTCACTATCACTAATTAAACAGATCATCAGAGTTCATCCGCAGAAATTAAACATTTTCAAGTGGCACCCATCATGTTGAACAAGTGCAGGTAACAATCCATAATATTCACTATCACTAATCAGACAGTTCATCAGAGTTAATTAGCACAAATTAAACATTTCCAAGTGGCACCCATCATGTTGAACAAGTTCAGGTAACAGTCCATAATATTCACTATCACTAATCAGACAGTTACAAATACATAAATATCAATAAACCTATAATATTTATGGGTGTCAATGCAAGCCACAACAAACAAGTAAAATAATATTTAGGAGATAGGTCGGTACTAATTATTTGGGATTAGGAAAGGAAAACACACAAAACACACTCACTCATCTTTCATCCACATTTAAGTACTACTGTGTAATTGAATAGTGTTAACTGTGTAAATGCAATTCTGTCAAAATTTGATGTTCAACATGTGTATCAAGTAGTACTGGCAGCAGTGTATTACAGTCAATAATAGTTAGTCAACGTCATAGTCATCATGTCAAGACCAATGTTTGCCAAGCCAAATCAAAATGTACGGTAGCTGAACAACTGTCAATGTGCCAAGATATGCAATTACTTCCTCTCTCCAATATATATATATATATATATATATATATATATATATATATATATATATATATACTGCTTATTGATTTAACAAAGTGTGTGTGTGTGTAGACTATCTTCCTTCTACTTGAGTGTTCCAGTCTGCCAACTTCATCCTCCTTGTTCCATATAAACCAACAAAAAAATATGCTCCTCACTTACTTTACCTCTTATCCACCAAAACTCCAATAATCATCAGCATCATATAATCTTAATACTTCAAAAATATCTCTTACATCGATACTTATAAACCTTATCACCAATATCATTTACCTTACCTCTTGTCCACCAAAACTCCAATAATCATCAACTTCACACAATCTCAATACCAATATCATTTTACTTCCGTAACAACTCTTTCCTCTAGTCAATCTCCTCGAAGAAGTACAGACAAAATCCTAGTGCAAACTTCAGTTTATCATCCCATGCAATCCGAAGACACATTGTCCACACACAACCTCTGTGTAGTCCACCTGAGCCAAATCTTCTACTCATTATGAATTATAAAATACATTTTGGTTACCTTGTCCATCATAAAATAAAAGAAATGCATACATGACCTTTAACAGCCTTTAGTTTGAATAACTATCAGTAAGTATGTATGAGTATGGAGTGTGAATGATAGTAATAATTCACAGTGTGTACACCACTTTAAGAATCATGGCAAAACAGAAGCAAACATGTGGAGTATTTCTTGTGTCCAGTGTCACTTGCTATTTCAATTGCTCACGAAGAATGCAGTGTAATAACTGTCAATGGTCTAAACCTAGTGTTGGTATCTCATGTCGTTAGCTTCCTTCCTATTAGCATAAATTTATACAGCTTCCATAAAACCTCCAGCTCATGTGACTTCTATGAAGTTTCTTGTACTAATGTCGTTCGTCGAATTATAGCAGTTCATTTTCTTATCTTAAAAATATAAGGCACTGAGCGTAAGCAAAACATGCAATAGCGAGTAAATATACCAGTAGAGAACAGAATGTCAACAAGTGGATGCAGCACAATCCCTATAACGAGGCTCGGCCAAGCAAACAATCTATAATTAATACCATGGTGTGACCTAAACTCCATGTTCGTACACAGTATATCAGCATTTCTATATACCAAATTAAAGAGTAGTTATGACAACAAACAGAAATGTATAAATATGCAATCCATACGCAAAGCAGCAAATATGTATCTTACATAATAAACAGGTCATTAGCATCATATGAGCGTAAGCAAATAAATGTTCATATGTAATCTTAATAAGTAAACATGAAGGCGCAAGCAGATAAATCACAAAGTGTAACCTACATACATAACCACATCAGCACAATTAATCATATGACCATTATAATTCAAATAAATAAGCACAGCAGGCACATAATAGAAAAATATGACATCAGTGAAAAAGCAGTGCAGCCAAGCGATGCATAATATACACAAGTAACAACCCTGTTCATTAATCAATCATTGTCAATATCAGTTAACACGAAGTATGAGTCACGTAATCGCGAGCAGCAAATTACATCTAACCTACGTACCAAGTGGAAATATGTTACCTGAAAAATAAACTCAATTAATAGTTGCCTTTTTAGTTTATTAGTTTCTTCTTCGAAATTACATTCTTCCTGAAAATTTCTCAATAGCAAGTCCTCTTAACGTCGGACACACAGAATTTACCTGAAGTTCTTAAATGTTTTATACAACTGTATCCTGAAAAATACTGAACGTTAATAACATAATTTATCAAGTCACTATAGCTTTATACTGAATTTAATCAGAGAAATTAGACTGTGTATTTGTTTACGGCTGTCAGTACATTCGCACTGAGCGCTCGATCAGCTGTAGGTACGCGTGACGTAGGAAGTAATTGTTTGCGGTCAACGACTGCCTTGTGCGGCGCGCAGACTTGACTGTTGCTTTGAGTATGTGCCGCCGCCGGAACACGGCGCGGTATCCTTGTATTCTCTGCGTGTTTACATGTAACTGTTAGTCTCTCAAAAGTATGTCATTCCACAAAAATTTTAACGTTCGACATATGATGTACGCCCTTAGAGCGCCGAGATTTAAGAGTTTCTACTTCGACAGTGTTATCATGAATAATTTTGCGAACCCTATATGGACCGTTATAAAGCAGAAAAAATTTGCGGCACAAGCCTTTTCCTTTGTGCGACAAACGATGAGACTTAATTAACACCTTTTGACCAACTGACAAGGTTTTTAAACGACCAGGACGTTTAGCTGATTTCTCTCTTCTAGCAGCCGCAGATGCAATATTTTGTAGAGCCGGGTTGACAACTTCAGAATACCGCAGTTTTCGTGTAGGCGGAAAAGGAACGATTTCAGAAATGCGATTTGTCGGTGCTTTATTTTTTAATATCAATATCGGCGGTAAAGAAGTTGAATCATTAGGGAGTTCATTCAGAATGTTTCGAAAAGTATGAAGATACTGATCCCATGTTCTGTGATTCTGATGATAATAAAGTCGACACAATTTATTGATTTCCTTCATCCATCTCTCTGAAGCGTTAGATTGAGGGTGAAAAAGTGAAATGAAAATTGGTTTAATCTTACGACGCCGTAGAGTACGAAGCCAAATTTTAGAGCGAAACTGTGATCCATTGTCTGATATAACCTTATCAACATGACCCACTTCTCTAAGAAAATGTTTGATGAAAGCATTAGATACTGAACGAGCTGTTGCTTTGAGTAAAGGTGTAAAACACACATATTTTGATGTCAATTCCACTGCTACCAAAATGTACGCAAAACCATTAGTAGAACAAACCACTGGACCAAACAAATCGACTGCAGCCATCTCCTTTAATTTCTCTGGAATGATAGGAAACAACGGTGCTCTGTGAGAAATAGTTGGCGGCTTAGCCTTTTGACATAATTTGCATTTGGCAAGAACAGATCGGCAATAGTTTTCTGCACTACAACGCCGTTATCTTCTATCTCTTGAAATAAGTGTGCACCTAGGCCTTTGTATGATGAGTCCGTCGCCAAATAAAAATCTTTAGATAAATCCGGATGTGAAAGAAGTGGAGCAGCAACTAAAGCATCACGAAGTTCTTCAAACTCTGATTGAGCTTCCTAATCCCAACACCAATTAGAATTCTTTCCAGATAGTTCACATAAACGAGGTGTGGCCAAATTGTTCAATCTAACAAAGTGTCTAAGAAAATTACAGACACCAAGGAAACTACGAACATCACGTTTTGTAGTAGGAACAGCATAATTACCAATAGCGTCTAGTTTCTCTGGATCAGGAAGAATACCTTCTGTAGAAATAATACGACCAAGGAATTTCACCTGAGAATGACCAAATTCAGATTTTTCCAAATTCACTGTAATGCCAACTCTGGCAAAAATACGTAATAATGAATCCAAAATTTTGTTATGCTCACTCCAAGAACGTTTAGCAATAAGAATATCGTCAACATATGAAGTAATATTGTCACGAAGATAAACAGGTAAAATTTCGCTTAAACTACGAATGAATGCTGCTGAAGATACAGTACGTCCAAACGGTAATTTCCGAAATCATTTTTGGGTAAAATAGTCATATCCGGTTATTCTTTAATTACTCTCTAGATAGATTGATAGTTGAAGAATTGTTTTGATAGGTACAAAGAATAGTAAAAGAGTAGGCAGCGGTGCAGAAAACTAAAAGGGAAATAGCACCACTACAGCTCGGGGCCCTGTGCACGCTACGGCACATATTCACTTAGTGTAGTGAATCCCCTGAGGACATAAATAGCCGCACATAAATTCCAATTTGTGACTTAGTAGCCAATTTGGTGGAAGTGCGTACAATAATTGATCTAACCATGAACATGGATGTATGTCATTCTTAGAATTGCGAAAGATATTAAATTTCCGAACAGTTAAAAAGTGTTTATAGTCAAAGTTTTCTCCTCGCTGCGACAAAGACCTACCGCGTCTGTCCCAGTCCCAATGTCGATTATTGTCAAGTTCGCGCGCCTGGCGCTCTCTTGTTGGATCTCGTAAATGAAACAAATTATTTTCTTCAAAGCCCTCTGCTATCTGTGATTCTAAATTTCTTCTGCTGTCTTTTCCTACGATTTCGCTTTCAATTTGTTTGACTTGCTTTTGTAATGCCTCAAATTCCCTTTTAACGCGTTCATTAAATTTTCCATGATTTTCAACATGCTTATTTATGTTCTGGTACTCTTCGGTTTCTGCAAATGGTAATGGAGCTGTATCATCCGAATCTCTGTCCCCATTTAAACTAAGACTTGTCAATTTATCTGAAATCTCCTCAACTCTTTCCGATAAGTCACCTATTTGTTCTTTCTGTTTATTTACGTCTTCCGTAAGTGTCGCGACTCGGGTTTCAGTATTGACACATTTAGTAGTTAACTGTTCATACTGTTGTGTTAGGTTATTTATTCTGTCATTTGGTACGGATTCCTCGATTCTTTCAAGTATTTCTTCCTTATCGTGTGCACGTTGTAAATTTAACTCTGAAAATTTCTGTTCTATCACGCGATCTCCTTCTTCCTGCTCTCTGTCCTGTTCCTCTTGTCTAATTTCTATTGAAATTAAACTATTATTGTGAGCATTCAAAATCGGTTGTACTTCTTCTCTAATTTCTTTCTTTGATTCATCTTTCATGCTTTTGAAACATGTCATTCGTGAGCCTAACCGTGTTGCCATTGCTTCCATGTGTGATCCCAAATTTAATATAGCACCCATCAACTGCTCCATATTAACTGGTTCGAAACTCTTTTCACCCCTAACATTTCCCGCAAAACCAGCTTCCTTCGTCATCGCTGTAAAGCTATCTGTGTTCGATACAATTCCAGAATCTTCTGTCGTTAATCTCGTATTCTGAAAATTTTTTGATTGTGAAAAGTTTTGAAATGGTTCCGGACTATTTTCCCTACTCACTAAATTGCTTTCTACTTCATTACTCATCATACTATTCTCCTGTGTTGGCGAGTTCGCCATGTTAACAATTTCGTCATTCTCACCTTCCATCATTTTTGCCTTTTTCATCGATTGCGTAATCATTTACAAAACATACAAAACTCGTCACTATACGAAAATTACACACAATGAGACTTTATCTCCAACAATACCATTCACACGAAATGCTTCCCGACAAACACGCCTAACGAACAATTAAAACCTTCACAATTGCACAAAATTGTCAAACCCATATACAAGACATCAAAAATTAAATTCTGCAAAAATACCATTAGAAAAATGACAATTACCAAATCTACACATACAATATAGACTACAATTACTAAACTACAAATTACTTCAACAATACTACTGTCTGCTATTTTTACTATCGGAAGACTCCAAGGGACGATCCGAAGCAGCGGTCGCCACGTGCATGGGGGCTTAATTATATATATAATGCAAATAATTTTTAATTTTCGTCGCTGTCTGTCCGATTACGCAGTCTCGTAACCGGTTGGCCCTGACTAGTATTAGTACGAAATCTGACTGCATAGAATAACAACAAAGAATGAAAGAAAACTTCCGTTAACACAATTAATTAATAAAGTCCCCAGCAACTATAAAAGCTACGAAACAACAAAGCACGAATGCAACTGTTCTGTGTGTGGAAGTGTGATTCAACGTACACATCTGGCACGTTTCTTCCTCAATACAAGATGCTTTAAACGCCATCTACCATGGAGTAATTAAAAAAACCAAAAATACTAGAATTGCACATAAAAACCAGAATTACACTCTAATACATGAACACAAGCCAGATGCTTTGTTGATTGAACCTGTGACCAAGAGACATTGTTAGTTAGGACATTTGAAATAAAAAAAATTCTCTTTACCTTCATATATATTGACGAAACATACACTCTGATCATTACAACATCCGCAATCGAACAGCATTGGCTGTCTAACCCATCAGAACAACTGTATACAACATGCTCACAACTAGTCACGGCTACATCAGAACTCCTACTGCCCACTTCTCAATAAGCACTCTCCACGACGACTTCACGACAAGCACTGCCCACTACCACATCTCAACGAACACTGCCAGTGGAGGCGGCTGAATAATACTCTTTGGCGCAATCTCTGTCGCTGTGACTCAGTGTAGCCACCTTTCAATCTGGAGAATGTGCTGGCCAGGGCAGCAGTCTAACATTTTCTGTATCGAGAAAGGCCCGTACAGGACCTGCAACATGCGGTCGTGCATTATCCTGCTGAAATGTAGGGTTTCGCAGGGATCGAATGAAGGGTAGAGGAAGGGTCGTAACTCATCTGAAATGTAACGTCCACTGTTCAAAGTGCCGTCAATGCGAACAAGAGGTGACCGAGACGTGTAACCAATGGCACCCCATACCATCACGCCGGGTGATACGCCAGTATGGCGGTGGCGAATGCACGCTTCCAATGTGCGTTCACCGCGATGTCGCCAAGCACGGATGCGACCATCATGATGCCGTAAACAGAACCTGGATTCATCTGAAAAAAAATGACATTTTGCCATTCGTGCACCCAAGTTCGTCGTTGAGTACACCATCGCAGGCGCTCCTGTCTGTGATGCAGCGTCAAGGGTAACCGCAGCCATGGTCTCCGAGCTGATAGTCCATGCTGCTGCAAACGTCGTCGAACTGTTCGCGCACATCGTTGTTGTCTTGCAAACGTCCCCATCTGTTGACCCAGGGATCGAGACGTGGCTGCACGATCCGTTACAGCCATGCGGATAAGATGCCAGTCATCTCGACCGCCAGTGATACGAGGCCGTTGGGATCCAGCACGGCGGTCCGTATTACCCTCCTGAACCTACCGATTCCGTATTCTGCTAACAGTCATTGGATCTCGACCAACGCGAGCAGGAATGTCGCGATAGGATAGACCGCAATCGCGATAAGGCTACAATGCGACCTTTATCAAATTCGGAAACGTGATGGTACGCATTTCTCCTCCTTACACGAGGCATCACAACAACGTTTCACCAGGCAACGCCGGTCAACTGCTGTTTGTATATGACAAATCGGTAGGAAACTTTCCTCACGTCAGCACGTTGTAGGTGTCACCACCGGCGCCAACCTTTTGTGAATGCTCTGAAATGCTAATCATTTGCATATCACAGCATATTCTTCCTGTCAGTTAAATTTCGCGTCTGTAGCACTTCATCTTCGTGGTGTAGCAATTTTAATGGCCAGTAGTGTTCTACATTATTTCTCTAGGAGTCTGTCTGTGTGATCTGTTGATATGATGCTCTCATGCAATGATTCTACCTATCTCAGATTCGGAAGGTTAGTAAAAAGCTAGACGTGCTGACTCTCTGGGCTTGCTGTGTTGCGATGTCTACCTGCGAAGGTTCCAGTAACGATAGGCTCACCCAACAGCCATCACGTGCTCACACTATTCTTCATCGGTAGGAACGGATTCTTTCGGTACTGAAAAGAAGCTCACACAAGGATGGATTCTTACCCTACATGAGCACGGTGATTTTACCTGTATCTGTCAGCAAGGTCAAGCAATCTCTTCCACAGTGTTTCCCTCTGTCTTGTCCCTCTAAGTCTGTAACCAAGTTTTGTTTTGGAAGTCTGTTTCGAAGCATTCCATCTACACATTACCACAGTTTTTTGTAGCGTACTTCTAATTGTAATACTATCCATCTTAAAGACCGAAGGTTGCGGTTGTTAAGGCAATTGTAATAAAAATTTTGACATACAACCACTAATATCAGGAACATAATCCACAGCAACGTGCTTCGGGAGCCAAGCTACCACCATCTGGCTGTATTGGTTAATCCTAAATAAATTACACTTCAGAAACACTCTAGGTTAAAATATAAAAACAAATGTAATTATTCTGACATGAAACAGAAGTCACCCTCATTCTACCAATGGATTTGTCAAAGATGACAGAGGAGCGGACAGACGTTCAGGGCCCTCTGTTGCCCTTGGATTACGAAAATGGCCATAAAACGCAGAAGAATCAACAACGATCAACGGCATGAGGATGCAGAAGGCAATGGAAACCAGTGCATTAAAGATACTCGACGCATATCCACTGAAAAAGTTTAATGGTGATCTCTCTATTGGCAAAACATTCCCGACTAGACTTCCTTTCGGATCTCCAGGAGGGGGCTACCAAAGAGAAGGTGACGATGAGAAAAAGACTGAATAACCAACGAAAGGATAACGTTCTGTGTGTCGACGCGTGGAATATCAGAAGTTTTAACGTGATAGAGGAGCTAGAAAATCTGGATAGGCAACTGCTAACCTCAGTCTAGATATAGTGGGGGATCAGTAGAGTGTAATGGAGAGGAGGCAATGATTTCTGGTCAGACGAGTAAAGAGGAATGTCAGTGCCAGCAGAAACTGGTATAACGGGAGTAGGATTCCTTACGAATGGGAAAATAAGACAAAGAGTGAGTTACTGTGAACAGTTCAGCGACCGGATTGTTCTCATTAGAATCGACGGCAAACCAACAACGATAACAATAGTTCAGGTACACATAGCGATGTCGCAAGCAGACTACGAACAGATAAAGAGAGTGAATGAGGATGTTGAACGGGTATTTCAGTACGTAAAGGGAAATGAAAATCTAATAGTTATAGGGGCTTGAAATTTGATTGTACGGGAAGGAGTAGAAGAAAAACTTGGTAGTAAGAACGAGGAATCACAAAGAATAACTGAGTTCTGCAATAAATTTCATATGATAATAGCGAATTCTCTGTTGAAAGATCACAATAGAAGGAGTTAAACTTGGAAAAGGCCGGGAAATACAGGAAGATTTCAGTTAGATTGCACCATGGTCAGGCAGACATTCCAAAATCCAATGTTTGATCGTATGGTTTACCCTGTGGCAGATACAAGCTCAGATCACAATTTGGTAAATTGAAAAGAATGCTGAAGTTTAAGAGACCAGTCAGAAGGAATCAACACGCAACGAGGTGGAATACGAGAGTACTAAGGAATTATAAGGCATGGTTGACGTTCTCTGATGATGCGATGATGAACAGCTCAGTAGACAGTTCAGTTGAAGAGGGATGGACATCTCCAAAAAAGGGCAACTACAGAAGTTGGAGGGAAAAACGTAGGTATATGGTAGGTGACTATGAAGAAACTGTGGGTAACAGAAGAAATATTTCAGTTACTCAACGAAAGAAGTAAGTACAAAAAGGTTCATGGAAATTCAGAAATACGAGTCACTTAGGAATGAAATAAATAGGAAATTCAGGGAAACTCAGGCGAAACGGCTATATGAAAGATGTAAAGAAATCGAAAAAGAAGTGACCATCGGAAGGACTGACTGAGCATGCAGAAAAGTCAAGGCGACCTTCGGTGAAAGTAAACGCAAGGGCACTGTTAAATGCAGCGGAGAGAGCGGATAGGTGGAAAGAGTACATTGAAGGCGTCTGTGAGGGGTAGGACTTATCTGATGACGTCACAGAAGGAGAAACGTGAGGCTACAGGGAGGAGATAGGGCGTCCAGCATTAGCATCAGAATTTAAAAGAGCTTTGGAAGACTTAAAATCAAATAAGGCAGAAGGGATAGATAACATTCAATCGGAATTTCTAAAATCATTGGGGGAAGTAGCAACAAAACGATTTTTCACGTTGGTGTGGAAAATGTATGAGACTGGTGAAATACCATAAGACTTTCGGAGAAACATTATCCACACAATTCGAAAGATAGCAAGAGCTGGCCATTGCGAGAAATATCGCTCAATCACTTTAACAGCTCGTGCCTCCCAGTTGCTGACAAGAAGGATATACAGAGAGGTAAAGGTGCCAGAACGACAATTTTAACGTCGCGGTTGATAATGGAAGCAAGCTTGAAGAAAAATCAAGACACGTTCGTAGCATTTGTCACCCTGAAGAAAGCGTTCGTCATTGTAAAAAGGTGCAAGCTGTTCGAAATCCTGAGAAAAACAGGGGTAAGATGTGTGGAGAGACGTGTAATGTACAATATATACAAGGCCCAAGAGGCAACAATAAGAATGGAAGACCAAGAACGAAGAGGAAGGGTTAAAAAGGGTGTATGACAGGGCTGAAGTCTTTCGCCACTGCTGTTCAAGTTATACGTCTAAGAGGCAATGAGTGAAATAAAGGAAAGGTTCAAGAGTGGAATTAAAATTTAGGGCGGAAGGATATCAATGTTAAGATTCGCTCAAGACATTGCTATCCTCAGTGGAAATGAAAATGAATTACAGAATCTGTTGAACAGAATGAATAGTACGATGAGCACAGAATATGGACAGAGAGTAAATCGACGAAAGACGAAAGTAATAAGAAGCAGCAGAAATGAGAATAGAAACAAACTTAATATTAGATTTGGTGATTACGAAGTAGGTTAATTTAAGGAATTCTGCTACTTAGGCAGCAAAATAACCAATCATAGAAGGAGCAAGGAGGAGATAAAAAGCGTACTAGCACTGCTAAAAGAGCATTCCTAGCCAAGGAAATTCTGCTAGGATCAAACATAGGCTTTAACCTGAGGAAGAAATTTCTGAAAATCTACGGTTGGAGCAAAGCGCTTTATGGCAGTGAGACATGGACTGAGAAAACCGGAACAGAAGGGAATCGAAGCGTTTGGGATGTGGTGCTACAGACGGATGTCGAAAATTAGGTGGATGATAAGATAAGGAATGAGGAGGTTATCCACAGAATCAGAAAGGAAAAAAAAAATGGAGAACAGTGACAGGAAGAAGAGACAGAACTATAGGGCATCTATTAAGACATTATGAAATAATTTCCATGATATTAGAAGGAGCTATAGAGGGTAAAAACCGTAGAGGAAGACAGAGATTGCGATACATCCAGCAAATATTTGAGGACTTAGGTTGCAATTGTGACTTTCAGATGAAAAGGTTGGGACAGGAGAGTAATTTGTGGCGGACCGCATCAAACGAGTTAGAAGATTGATGACTCAAAAAAGTGAATCCTCGTTTTACTTTAAAAATGGCAGTTTCAGATTGTCTGCTTCTCTTATCCACAGAGACCGATGACCTCGCTGTCTGGTCTCCTTCCCCAAACAACCCAACCCCAATCTTATCCACATTACAGCACATCTTCCAACGCGTTGCAAACATATACCACTCCGGCAAGAAAACTGACACAAATCGAAAAACGGAATCTTCAGTTTATGTCACTGAAAAAATCGTATCAAGTGCCGCAACGTGCACGAAAAATAAATGACATTTACTGACAACGACACTTAACTTGAAATTGAAAGGAAGCTTCTCTTATTTCAGTGTAAGTTTAAAAGAATTGATTCTTTAACTCGAGTTTTCTCAAGTGACCGACTGCTCTGGGCCAACAGCTGTACCATGGTATTCTACAGATGTTCAAATGACGTGCAGAGAACTCATTCTAACGGTTATCTGTGCCAAATCGTTCACATTTACTGTACCAATGCCAACCTTACAAAAGGTCTAAAAAAGCATTAAAGAAGGCATAACCATTCACACCAGTTTGTTTAGTAAATACACTTTAAAACAGTGGTTCCCAACCCGCTGGCAATTACGCTCCGAGGGATAAAATGAAATTTTCTGAGGAATAAAACCTAAACGATTCGATTATTTTTTAGTCAAGGAACTAAACTGTTTTCAAAATATCGTCACCATTATCACAATTTTGTAAGACAGTTAGTAACATAAATACGATGGGGGTTACAGGTTCCTCACATAGTCCACCCACCACAGACATATGTTGTGCTTTGTCCCGTACATCGCTGATGATAAAAGTGAGACATATAAGTAACAAATGCTAAACAACTCAGGAAAATGGCTTCTCCAAGTCGTAGATAGTTCCTGCTGTAGTCCGTAAATTGCTTCATTACTCGCTTCCAAACAGATAAATGAATTAATTGACGGCATGACACAGCAGTAACTACATAAGGGCTACTATAGTGCTGTACACAGTATTTTTAATATAATTATTGTTATTACTGTTAAAATGGTACAAATGGCTCTAAGCACTATGGGACTTAACATCCGAGGTCATCAGTCCCCTAGACTCAGAACTACGTAAACCTAACCAACCTAATGAACATCACACACATGCACGCCCGAGGCAGGATACGAACCTGCGACCGTAGTAGCAGCGCGGTTCCAGAATGATGCGCCTAGAACCACTCGGCCACAACGGCTGGCTATTACTGTTAGTGGCTGTGGTCAGGCACAAAGCATTAACAGCCTGAAGTCCTCCAATTTCTGTCAGTTCAGAAGTAAGGAGTGCAGCAATCAAGTGATTTACGAACAGTAAGTATAGTGTACCCATATCAGCTTGGTTGATTACAACGAGGTTGCTGTGTTCACGTCAAGCAAGTGCCGCAATGGAGAGGAGTGATGCAGAGGCAGTATACTTCGTATCAAGTGTCTGACCTCACTGTGGATAGTTAGCTTCCGTATCTGACAAGGAGTTGTGAGTAGCACTTGAGATGCATTACGAATCCGTTATTCATTCTAACACACACACACACACACACACACACACACACACACACACACACACAATATTATTCATCTTCTATTATCATTTTAAAAATAAAAGTGTTCCAAGGAAAGTCTTTGATTCAAGAGTTTAGTTACGTGCTAAAGTTGCTGAAAATATTGGAAAAGGGGGAAGGGCAGGGGTACTAGCTAATGTCTAATTGCACTCAGGGGTAATGGTCTATGAAGGGTTGGGAAACACTGCTCTAAGACAAAAAAAGTCACATCACAAAAGAATTACCCGAATGGGGCGGAAATCGGTAGATGTGACATACATGTACAGACAAACAAATGATTACAATTTCAAAAAAATTGAATCACTTGTTCAAGAGAAACAGCTTTACAAATTGAGCAAGTCAGTAACACGTTGGTCCATCTCTGGCCACCTTGGCGTGACATTGATTGATAGATCTGTTAAATGTCCTCCTGAACGATATCGTGGCAAATGTGTTAAATTGGAACATTATGTCGTCAAAATCCCGAGCTGGTTGGAGTGCATGCCAATAATGCTCGAAACGTTCTGAAATGGCCATAATTCGAAGCGAGCCTCATGCCTGAAGACAAATTCTACTCCATTCAATGAGCTTCCAGGCCGAAGGCGTGTCTGGAGAGGTCCTGGACAGCGGCAGAATACCAACCTGGCTGTCGCCCACTATACGGCCCGAGAACCGCGACTGACGGTCTGGAGAGCCACGTCGTTTCACAGCAGGACCTCTTCGGTTATCATCCGCGTCACCCTAACAGCACAGCGGTACGTCGACGAAATTCTACGCTCAGTTTTGTTGTCTGTCTTGGCAAGCCATCCTGGGCTTACACTTCAGCAAGACAATGCCCGCTCGCACACGGCGAGAGTTTCCACTGCGTGTCTTCGTACTTGCCAAATCGTACATCTACCAGCAAGGTCGCCAGATCTTTCCCCAACTGAGAACGTTTGGAGCATTATTGAGAGGGCCTTCCAACCACTGTGTGTGTTTCACGATCTAAGGCGCCAGTTGGACAGAATTTGGCACGATATCCCTCAGGAGGACATCCAACAAAACTATCATTTAATGCCAAGTTCAATAACTGTTTGCATAAGGGACAGAGGTGGCCCAGTGGTTTACTGACTTGCTCAATTTGTGAAGCTCTTTCTCCTGAATAAATCATCCAATTTTTCTGAAATTGTTATCATTTGTTTATCAGTACAAGTACATCACATATAAATACTTCCGTCCAACTAGCGTAATTCCTCCGTGGTGCGTCTGTTTTTTTTTTTATCTTACATTATCAAATTCAACCCGGTGGATTGCTATTTCAAGCTCCTCAAGCAGGTCGGAATTATTTCCGTTCATATCCAGATGCAAGACCGCTAAGTCCTCTCCTATACCTTTCACAGGGTGCCTAGTTTCATACACATATGTTTAGCAACTATCGATTTTCTGTAGCTGCCCGGTCTAAAACCGTCTGCATGCTCCCTATATCGTGTCGAAAATTTCCTACCTGTTTGTCCCGTACATTTTGCTTCGCACGATGTTCAAATTTGCCTGTTGTAATTCACTTATGCAGTTCCCTGCTTAATGCCTCAAACTATGTCTCATTAAGATTTTAGCTGTACAAGCCACCTGGACGTTCTATGGCCGAAAAATGTTTGCCAAATTCTGTGAAATTTTCACAAATTACGGTCAAGTGACTGTCCTCTCATCCCTTGCTATTCCCTCTTTCCGTTTCTCCTTGCCCCTATGAATTGGAAGATTTACCATCTTTACTTGGTATCCGTTAGTTACTGTTACCTGTTTAATGAGTTTAATTCATTTACTCTATCTGCTGCACTCATTCGGACATTATTTACTCTATTAAATAAGCTTCTAAACGCCGCTTCTTTATAAATTTGCGGGTTCTACGACTGGTTGGGAACCACAGAGTCTGTTGCGGGTCGCTTTCTGAAAATCTTGAAGGCGTGCGATTTTTCTTGTCTCTTCACTTCAAAGCCCAAGAACCACATATGACCATTATTTTCGAGTTCTATAGTGAAATCGTGCTCTACAGTGAAATCGTGGATCCCATTAAATTCACGAACTGCAATCTCAATGTCCTTGTGTTTCATCTAAGAGAAACAGGTGTCGTCTACATAGCGTTTCTGATATGTTACCTTTTCCATTAAAGGATCGTCAGATTTTAAAACATTGCCTTCCAGATTGTTATAGGAATAAAAATGTCCGCCATTGTGACGAAATACCTGTACTCTTAACTGGCCCATTTTCCTGACTGTAAAATTTGATGTTAAATGAAAGATAGTTAAAATCAGTGACAAGACACAGCGGCCCTATGAACTCAAAGGCCCCTGTCTCGAAACGTCCTTATGCCTGAGACGGCTATTTTTTAATAAACTGGATGTTTCATTCACTGGAATGTTGGTGTACAGGTTTTTAATGTCCAGGGAGACTAGACTGGATGAATCAGTGATCGACTTATTTTTAATTTAGTTAATTAAGACCACACTGCTGCTTGCGAAGTAGCTTTTACCAAACAAGTACTTGTGTCTACGGAAGAAAAACATATATCTAATTATACCACAGATTGCTGAATTTTAGGATCTTTTTACTAACTTCTCCGGTCTCGTTAATTGCCATACGGCCGGGAGAGCGGTGTGCTGACCACATTCCCCTCCATATCCGCATCCAGTGACGCCTGTGGACTGAGGATGACACGGCGGCCGGTCAGTACCGTTGGGCCTTCATGGCTTATTCGGGCCGAGTTTAGTTTAGTTTTTTGTTATTAACTTCACTGTCGAAATTTCATCTTACGTCACAGCCGAGTTACTTGTTGCAGTATTACATTATTTATTAATATTTTATATCTTATAGACAGTTTTATCTTGAATGCCATAACCTTTGTTTTGTTAGTGTAGGTGTTCATGTTATATTTACAAGCCTCCAAATTATAGTGAAAAGTGTCTCTTTGAAGATTACCTTCATTTTCCTGAATTATTATTTGATCGTCTACGTACAGTAGCGTATTAAAACAATCTCCCTGGTGATTTTTATGCCGTAGGTGATACGTTGTTTCTAAGCCCTGACTGGGTCATGAAAGTTGATGTTGCCAATCCTTGTCTGACTCCCTATGTTGCCGTTAATTGTGTAGACGAGGAGACACATTTACAGTATAATTGTTCTCTCTTTATAAAGAGATTTTACAGAGTTAATTAGATACGCTGGAAAGCTTCTTTTCCCATAATCTGCCACAATAAATGTCTTCTGACTTTGTCAGAAGCTTTTCCATAATCTACAAACGCTTTGTGTCTCTGAAGTGGAATTATTTTCTTTTCTCGACCAGATGTTTTACACCCAATGCACCATCAGTGCATGATCATCCTTTTGTAAAACCATTTTGCTCTTCTCATGAAATTGTATCAGATAAAGGGGGCAGTTAGATATACTTTTGATTTCATAGCTTGTGTTAGCGTTGCTAACTCTTCCATTGTTTTTTGTGTCACTTCTGTTGACATGGAGAACATTTTATCCAATTTCCACTACTTAGGTACTTTATCCGCAGTTCAACGTATGTCAGAGTTGTTGCATACTTTCCTTCACTAAAAGACGTCCGTATTTATACAATTTGGCATTTATTCCGTCTGTCACTGTTGCTTTTCTGTACTTAGATATTTACATTGCTAAATGTGATTTAATCAGTACGATGAGATCTATGTTCCTGCTGATTGGACTATTTCGCAGTATTTCTGCGCTGTTGAATCGTCAACGCAGAGGTTTTTTATAATGTTGTTCCCCTCGTTCAGAAGTTACTATATTTATCTTTGCTGCATCTTTGTCTTTTTGGTTCGTGTGTCTCATAAATTCGTATGGTATTGACTGTTGTGCATGATTGTCATTTTCAGTTTCGTTAATGAAATTTTTCAATGATTTCTGTTGATTTTTCCTAGCCACATATCTGGTTATATTCCTTTTCCTTGGATATATCAGGAGATATAGTTAAGAGTGTGATTGTAGATATTAAATTCTTGTTGTTTTTCTTTCACTGCTTGCTCCAGTCGTTCGTCTCAAATTTTTAAGCATTTTAGGACAAAATTTTTTGAAAAAAATAATAAGGCTGACAACACTGACTTGTGTAGATCGACGTGTTCATACCTTCCAGATAGTCAGCCCAAATTTCATCTCCGTACAGCCATCAAGTGATTTTTGAAAGCAATATCAGTGAAGATGTGTTTTTGTCGTGCGTTACGAAAATAAAACAGTGACATTTAGAGAGACGTTATGAACTTAGGTCTTGTGTTACACTTGCAGAGTCAGCGAGTATGACCTTTGAAAAGTTGAAACTGGCCTATGGGGAACATTGCTTACTAAGAGCATAAGTTTTTCGCTGGCACAAAACATTTCTGTAATGCCGAGAACAAGTTGAATATGAACATCTCTCGTGGAGACCTTCTAACAACCCTACCATAACAAAGGTCAAAAACTAATTATGATTGTGGTGTTGCTCACGCTGCTAAATATTGCATTTTCGGGCAACAACAAAGTTATATTATGTGGCAGGTGTCATTAGAGCACAGTTAATAAAGTCATTTCATGAAATAATGGATAAACTAGGCACTCATCTTTTCGTGTTTCCCACGCTGGTCTCGTTGTGAATTCATGGCTCTATCGTCGAAAATCTAGGTAGTGATGATTCCAAGCTCGGATGCAAAGATGCCTAGGTGTTATTCTGCGATATTCGAAAGTTTTATAGATGTGTTTCACAGACCATTCTTGAAGATTAAACCTGTGAAAGTTAGCACAATGATGATGTAAAAAAGTAATCAGCACTCCGAATTTAAGTTACACTTCTTTTTTATTACTTTTGTTGCAGTATCACGTAACACACAAAACATCACATCATAAAACATATTTGAAAATATCTTCCTCACTGTTAAAGTTCACATTTTATAAACTGACTACAATTTGCGTCTTTGCAACATGACGACCAGGACTTGACACTCTAATAACCGCTTACGCGCCCAAAAACCAGAGTTACAAACGCGTCAAAGATCATAGTGACAAAAGCGAGAATTCACATAAGAGTAATATCATTGCAATATAAACATATCGATTTATTAAAGTACTTCTACATTAATGGAATCAAATCTGAATGTTGCCTCAGAAATATGTTAACTACTTTACGGAAACACAGTAGAATACTGCTGGTATCGAGAGGTTGAGGTGAGGTGCCGTCATGGTTAAGTAATTCAAGTACGTTCTGACAACCCCACCACAACAAAGGTCAAAAATTAATTATGATTGTAGTGTTGCTCACGCTGCTAAATATTGCATTTTCGGGCAACAACAAAGTTACATTATGTGGCAGGTGTCATTAGAGCACAGTTAATAAAGTCATAAATAATGGATAAACTAGACACTAACTTCAAAATCCAAGGAAAAACATGAAACGTGTGCACACTCTTGTGAGATCAGACCGAAGGTTAACCATAAGGATGATGGATGACCTGATAAACACCTTCACCGTACATCAAATTTTGACCGAAGTTTTGCATGTGCTAAAGATTTATGCCAAATTGGTGCCAAGAACCTCACAACTGAGCAGAAAGACAATCGAAGAAATGTGTGGTTTGATCTTCTTGAAAGGACTGTAAATAACCACGAATGTTTCAAACGTGTGATCACATGTGAAGAATCCTGGACTTTTGAGAACGATCCTGCGACAAAGCGGCAAAGTGAGGAGTGGCACGCTGAGACATCTCCTCGACCAAAGAAAGCTCGACTGAGCAAATCAAAAATCAAAACAAGGCTGAAATTTCTTATCTGACGGTGGGGGTGTCATGCATAAAGAATTTATTCCTCAAGGAAAAACTGTCAGCAAGTGCTTTACAAAAAATGGTTCAAATGGCTCTGAGCACTACGGGACTTAACTTCTGAGGTTACCAGTCCCCAAGAACTTAGAACTACTTAAACCTAACTAACCTAAGGACATCACACACATCCATGCCCGAGGCAGGATTCGAACCTGCGACCGTAGCGGTCGCGCAGTTCCAGACTGTAGCGCCTAGAACAGCTCAGCCACTCCGGCCGGCAGTGCTTTACAAAGATGTCATTGAAAAGCTTAGGAAAACGGTGAACCGAGTGAAACCAGACATTGCAGACAAGTGGATACTGCATCATGACAGCGTACCATGTCACACGGCCACTTCCATCACGGAAATTTTGACTTAAAAAGGCATTCCTATTGTTCCAAAGCTCCACTAATCGTGTGATCTGGGTCCTTACGGCTTTTCTCTTTTCTCGAAATTGAAAGATATCTTAAAAGCACTTCTTTTTTGAACTCTGGGGAACATTCAAAAGCCGGCCGGGGTTGTCGAGCGGTTCTAGGCGCTACAGTCTGGAACCGCTACGGCCGCAGGTTCGAATCCTGCCTCGGACATGGATTTGTGTCATGTCCTTAGGTTAGTTAGGTTTAAGTAGTTCTAAGTTCTAGGGGACTGGTGACCTCAGAAGTTAAGTCCCATAGTGCTCAGAGCCATTTGAACCATTTTTTGAACATTCAAATGAATGTGAGTGGCATGTTAAAGGTCCTACCAGTTGATGCCTTTCAACGCTGATACCAAGACTAGGAACGTCACCGCCGGTGTATAGCTGCCGAAGGGATCAACTTTGAAGGGGATAATATTGTTGATTGTGCAAGTAGGCTGTTTAGGTTTTTATATTGGTAACGCCACGTAGCGCTCTGTATGAAAATCACTGGCTGTGCTGTGTGCAGTCTGTGGCTGGGTGGCATTGTTGTAATATTCGCTATTGCAGTGTTGGGCTGTTGGCTGTTAACAGCGTGTAGCGTTGCGCGGTTGTAGGTGAGCCGCCAGCAGTGGTGGATGTGGGGAAGTGAGATGGCGGATTTTTTAGAGCGGATGATCTGGACGTGTGTCCATCAGAAACAGTACATCTGTAAGAATGGATGTCATGAACTGGTGTAGGTTAATTTAGTCAGGGCCATTCTTTTGTAGGGATTATTGAAAGTCAGTTTGCGTTGCGCTAAAAAAGACATTGTGTGTCAGTTTAGTGTTGATCAGAATAAGTAAAGAGCGAAATGTCTGAGTACGTTCAGTTTTGCTCAGCTGTTTGAAAATCAAATAATGTAAGATATTTATCAGCACAGTAATTCAATAATTTTTCTAAGGGGCCGTTTCAATTGAAAAAAATTAAAACTTTGGTAGATAAAAAATCAGTCCATAATTTTTCTCGCATACCTCGTATACCATAGCCAAGGAATTATTGGAATATCAGTTTGGTAGTGTGATGTCATTGGCGTTCGTAGCTTGACACTTTCCATTTCTGACAGAATATTTGTTGTGTGCAAAAGAAAGCACGCGAATTAACACATGTCGAAGTGAGCCCAGACCGAGGGGTCTCTCAGCAGAAGCGACGTCGAGTTATCTGCGAGTTAACGAGTAACGGCTTGCCGAGAACACCGCCGTTCTTAATGAGGTGCGCCGCTTCATTAGGTCATAACCGTTTTATCGCCAGGCGCGACGGGCGGGGTCCCCGGAATGCGCCCTCGCGCAACCCCATCCCGGCTGCGTCCCGCCTCCCCGTCCGGCCCGGCTACCAATTAATAGCCGACTCCCAACAGGCGGATTTCATCTCTGCCCGCTTCTTCCAGCCGCTGCGAGCCTGCCCGTTCGCGTCCGCGCCTAATCTGTAATCGCGTGGGAAAGCGCCCATTAGGCTCCTATGTACACGGACGGCGTGCGGTGCGGATCTCCCGCTCGGACGCGCCTGTCACAGCGTCGCAGGGGTCGCGACGTCGGGACGGCCGCTGCCGGCGAAATGAGCCATCTTTTTGCCCTGCGGGGACGCGTGACCCGGGCAGCGAAGCGGGCGGCCTCTTTATGCCGGACTCGGCTTATCGCGAGTGAGACAGCACGGGCCGGCCGGCGTTTCTTTCACCGATGGAATTACGCTTTCTGGCGGCCGTGGGTCGCGTCTGACCAGGTACAGATGCTTTTTCCCGTAAATGCTGGCAGCGGTTGTCTGTTCTGGAATAACATTACCGTTGTTCCTCTGCGAGGCAAGCCGCATTCACGTTTATATCTGGTTCTTCAAAACGCTGTCGACTGACCTAATGACCATGAAAAGCTATCTTTCATTCGTTACAGTCCCTCCCGCATTTTAACGACCGCTCTGAGGTAATCGTTCACTGTGCGGAATCTCAGCGTTACGTTCGGAGAAGGATCAGCAACTGTATTCTACACTGAAGAACCAAAGAAACTGGTACACCTGCCTTATAGCCGGCCGCGGTGGCCGTGCGGTTCTAGGCGCTTCAGTCCGTAAGCACGTGACTGCTACGGTCGCGGGTTCGAATCCTGCCTCGGGCAAGGATGTTTGTGATGTGCTTAGGTTAGTTAGGTTTAAGTAGTTCTAAGTTCTAGGGGACTGATGACCTAAGATGTTAAGTCCCATAGTGCTCAGAGCCATTTGAACCTGCCTAATATCGTGTAGCGCCCCCGCGAGCACGGAGAAGTGCCGCAACACGTCGTGGCATGGACTCGATTAATGTCTGAAGTAGTGCTGGACACCAGGAATCCTGCTGGGCTGTTCATAATGGAGATCTCTTCTGAACAGGACGTTGCAAGTTATCCCACATATGCTCAATAATGTTCATGTCTGGCGAGTCGCTGGCCAGCGGAAGTGTTTAAACTTAGAAGAGTGTTTCTGGAGCCACTCTTTAGCAATTCTGGACGTGCTGGCTGTGGCATCGTCCTGCTGCAATTGCCCAAGTCCATCGGAATGCACAATGGACATGAATGGATGCAGGTGATCAGGCGGGATGCTTACGTATGTGTCACGGTGGTATCTAGACGCATCAGGGCTCCCATATCACTCCAACAGTACACGCCTCCACCAGCTTGAACAGTCCCCTGCTGACATCCAGGGTCCATGGATTCGTGGGATTGTCTCCATACCCGTACACGTACACCTGCTTGATACAATTTGGAACGAGACTCGTCCGACCAGGCAACATGTTTACAGTCTTCAGCTGTCCAATGTCGATGTTGACGGGCCCAGGCGAGTTGTAAGGCTTTGTGTCGTCCAGTCATCAAGGATACACGAGTGGGCCTTTGGCTCCGAAAGCCCATATCGATGATGTTTCGTTAAATGGTTCCCACACTGACACTTGTTGATGGCCAAGCGTTGAAATCTGCAGCAATTTGCGGAAGGGTTACACTTCTATCACGTTGAACGGTTTTCTTGCGTCGTCGTTGGTCTCCTTCTTGCAGAATCTTTTTCTTGCCGTAGCGTTGTCAGAGAGCTGACGTTTTACCGAATTCCTGATATCCACGGTACACGCGTGAAATGGTCGTACGGGGAAGTCCCCACTTCACTGCTACCTCGGAGATGCTGTGCCCCATCACTCGCGTGCTGATTATAATACCACGTTGAAAGTCACTTAATCTGGATAACTTACCATTGTAGCAGCAGTAACCGATCTAACAACTGCGCAGACACTTGCCGTCTTATATAGACGCTGTCAACTGCAGCGCCGTATTCTGCCTGTTTACATATCTCTGTATTTGAATACGCACCCCTATACGAGTTTCTTTGGCGCTTCACTGCAGATAGTCGTTTTTCCCTTTCTCTAGTTGCGAGTGGAATAGGAAAGAAAATGTCTAGTAGTGGCAGAAGGAACCCTCCGCCACGCACCGTATAGTGTCTTGCGGAGTATGTAAGTGGGTGTAAATGCGGATGTTAACGTAAATCGCTGTTGCACACTGAGCCAGCTTGGATAATAAATGGACACCTTCTAAGCTAACTAACACAAATCGTCAGTGAAACCGTGACAGAATAAAGAAATGAAAAGGAAAAAAGTTTAATTGATGATCTCAGGTGACGATAAATTAGATGTACGTCCTCTTTCATAGATTATAAGACGCACCCAAGAATGTAGAACAAACATAATAAGTTTTCTCGAATAGAATGATGTCCTCCATGTCAACCACAAAGGATTCCGAAATCATCGGTCATGCTAAACCCAATTTGTTGTTTACTCAAATGATATCTTGTAAATCATGGATCATGGTAATCATGTGGATGAAGATTTTGCATTGACGACTGTTCTGTCTGCTCTTGTTAGAATATTTTATACATTATGAGTAAAAACATGCACGACATTTGTGTAATATTTTACAGTATCTATTTTCTTATTTTACAAACCGTTTTCCCGCAGTTACGCCGTCTACAGAAGCAATGATAAAAATGTGTGGTTGTGAAATTTTTGTATAATCAAAGACTTTAAACTAGTGCATCTACAGACTATCTCAGTTGCTTTCCAACTTAGTTCTTAATGTTTAATTTAGGACCATGGAGTTAAAGCTAAGGGGATATGGCGCTACAGACTTAAGCTGTACGTTATTTACAAATCGCCGCCGCCATGTTTGGTGCCTCGAAACATAAGCACCATACTCGTTGCATGGATATAGTTTACGACTCCTCTTTGTTCGTAATTTCTGTCACATATACGCGACAGTTGTTCTAATAGTAAATATACGCTAATTATGACAGTGGCAGGAAGGTATGTCCAAATGGTTTCTGATACAAAACGCGTATTTGCTCCAGTAATACGACGCATTTGCTCTTGTAAATGTAACTTGCTTTTTTATGTACGTTTCAAATAACCAAGAAGGTAAGTATGTTGCACTGACTGCATGTGACTTTATGAATTCCTAATTTGCTTAATTTCTCTGCTAGTTTGGGATGTCATAGAGTAGTTTCTTTCTTGAGTTGTTGTTGGTGGCAAAAGTAAACCTGATACGTGTTTTTAAACAGCTTAGCTATTTTGTCTGAAATGGCTTCTAGATAAGATATAGGCCTAGTTATATACTTGGACTTTTTGTATGTTGTGGGAGGAGGCTGTGTTACTTCGTTTGCTTTTGTTTTCTGTTATGTGTTGTCAAAATGTAACTATTTCATTTTCATGTTAGCTATTCTTATGTGCAATGTATTTGATAATGTTTATTTCTGCCACATTTTCAGTAGTATCAAGTGAAAATTTTTGTGCCCTATTTAAGAAGCTTGTTCATGTGAGGTAGGGTGTGTGGAGGATTTGTTGACAATGTCTGTGTTTGTTGATTTTCTGTGCACATTGATGTGCAGGGTGTGATCTGTATTGGTCATTGTCATGTCTAAAAATTATTTTGTGATATTTCTGGCGTTCTACGGTAAAGTGGATGTTTGTGTAAGTTACTGAATTTATTTAACAATGTTTCTATTTCTTCTTCAGTTCCATTATATACAATGAATGTGTCATTCACAGCTGCAGTCATGCACAGTTTTCTAGATGACGTTATCCTAGTTGTTCAGAACTTTATTTTCAAGGTAATTAATGAAAATTTCTGAGAGGAATACCCATTGCTAGGCTTACATCCGGTCTGTATATTTTGCCATTGAGTGTGAATAATTGTGAGAAAGAACATGATCTAGAGATTCTTTTATTTCGACTGTTTTGGCTGTATACGTAGTTTGATATTTTAATAAATTATACTTATTATGTAAAATGAAGGTGGAGAGGAAGAAAGGGAAGGAAAGGGAAGGGACTATTGTCAGCTGCATCGGTGCTTTCTGCAGAATAAGCAGCTATGAGTGAGAATGTATGCTGCCCCAGGATTCTAACCTGGGATCTCCTGCTGTTCTGTTAACCACTGCACCATCCAGGCAGAGAGTTTATCACAGTTGCGCGGACTGTCTCGGCATGCCTCATCGCCAACTCAAATTCTCACCTAGCATCACCTATTCGCAGTCACCGTTCATGTCCTCCACGCTTGCTGCTCTGAGATTTCTGTAGGAGGTCGGATATAAATATGCAACTGCGCTGAATGTGGTGGATTCATTGCCCGTCGTGGTAAATAAATTACATGAATGCGTGGTGTCTGTTCCTTTGGACACCTGGGAATCGCAAAGTAGCAAGAACAGGTGGGCACTGCGGATAGGTGACACCAGGTGAGAATGTGAGATGACTGGGAGGTGTGGCAAGTTAGTCTGTGCAATTGCGATCAACACTCTGTCCGATTGATGTAACAGTTGAGGCAACTGCTCAGTAAGCAAGATATCCCGGTTTCTAATCCTGGTCCAACACATATTTTCCGTCATCGCTGCTGATTCTGCGCGAAGTCCCGATGCAGCTGACATCAATAGTCCCTTCTCATCCTTTCCTTTCTCACCCCTCCACCTTTAATTTACGTGATATATATCACAGCTGCAGATTCTGTGTGAAGGCTGCTCTTTGAGACACGTCCAAAAGAACAGAGAGCACACGTTCATATAAACTGCATTTAATTTTATCTGTGGATTTTTTGATGGGTATGCTGCTATATAAGTTTACTTTGTCTAGCAAAATAAGCTTTGCATTGAATAGCACACGAAGTTGTTTGATGTCTTGAAGTGCTGTATAACTATTTTGCACTGAAGAAGAGGTTTGAAATTCATGTTGGTTTCTTAAAATTGAACGTAGTTTTCTCATAACTTCATGGCTTAGATGTTTCACAGCACTGACAGTAGATCTTACAGGGTCATTAGCTTTATGGATTTTTGGTTGTAACTTTGTTGTAACTTTGTATCTGTTGGGTTTATTATTTTTCATCTCTGAGTTTCCTCTCTTGATAATAACAAACATGTTTTATTCAACTCTTTAGGTTAAGGTTGAACTTCTGTGTGGGGTCATGTGATATTCCTTGTATGACATTTTTTTTAAAGAATATGCTAGCTGCTAACCTTTCCTCTTTGTTGTTTCCGTGACATGCCCCATTTCATCAGACTTCAGTTATGGCACTTGTAATGTTCTGCATCTTTCAGAATGTAGGTGCAGGTGTGACTAGGGTGTGGAGATTTATTCAGTTACCTTCATAGGTTCGGATTCATAAATCCAACATTCAATTTTATGATGTAGTCATGCCACTGCACACTATGTCACACATTATTTATTCTTTATGGGCCCATCACGACTTTCTTTAGTGTTTTTTCCAATAACTTTTGCCCTATGTAGCCCCTTTTACTACCTGATGTCTTAACAAATGTTTATCACCCTGTCCATTCTTCTAGTCAGTGCTCTCCTCATCAGCACTGTGCTAAAATTTTTAGCATCCTTCTATAAAAAAAGAATATACAATTTTTCTATTCTCTTCTGTTCCAGTGTTCCTGCAGTCGATAATTCATGTTAAATTATTGAAAATAAAAGCTCAGAACAACTAAAATGACACTATTGAGAACTACACTTGTGTAAAAATTTTTTATGTCCTGACAATGATTTGAAAACCACTGTGCTTTACTAGGCATGGTCCTGTTGGAAGCAGCACGCCCTTGCCTTCCTCTGACCTTTTAAATATGTAGGTGGGATTTTCGATAAACTTCCATATTGCATTATATGCCGTCTTAAGTAACGTGCAAGAGTTGCACAAGCCTGTCGTGGGGAAAATGATCCTAGGGGATTTACCCACATTGCTGATGACGCATGTCTGGGTGTGATTGCTATTGTAACAGAGCAGCCAGAAAGTCAGCTGGAGTAAAATCTGTATCTAAAGAATATTTCCAGAATGATTGTCTTTTGGTTTTCATTTATTAAACATTACTATAATGTTTGTATGTCAGATTGCCGCAAATGCGTGCAGACCGGTTTTGGTGCGAGTATGATCACGAACGAGTATTCTGATTGGCAGTCAGTATGGTCAGCCAATCACAATTGAGACAGTTCCTGCTCGTTACCTGATAGTTATATTGGGAATGAGGCTGGAAGAAGGAAGTCGCTCGTTAGCCTTGGACGCGGACGGTCATGTTACTAGTGCCAGTAAAAATAATGTGTAAGATGAAGAATTACTTAGTGTTCGAGTTTTTGGTGAGCTAAGTCGATAGCAGTTGTTGTTGAGGACTGCTTGGCGAAATTTCAGGGGTTTTAACTCAGTTTGTTGGACAGATTTTCGCGTGTGAAATATTGGACTTCGTAGAATCTTAGTGGCATTTTTGGCCAGCAGTTTCTTTTTCAGAAATCCACAAGAAGGACCGAATGTAATAACTCATATTAGTGGTTAAATTAATGACTGTGATAACGTTGTTTAATTTGGGTCGGGTTTGGACAGATTTCTGGCTGCTGTGCGTGTGAAATGTGTGTATGAATCGAAAACTGGAAGGAAATAGCCAATAGTTAAAATGTGGACTGAATAGTACCTTTTCTTTGGTTATCAAGGACAAAATAAAAATTATTGTGTGGAAATTTCTGACATTATTTTCCAGAAGCCAATCCATTTTCTTACTGGATGATAGTATTTCTACAGAACTTTCATTCATAACTATAAAGTTGCGCAGCCTCAGTAATTGCAGATATTAGGTGTTTTTTTTTATCAACGCTGCTTTTACATCATCTTGTAAGTATCAACGTTGCCGAATGAAGGGGCGCCGTTCTGAGGTAGGTGAATTTCAATCTGCAGCCTGCACAGTGACAACGACGGGTAGACATGAGAAATTAAACCCCGACCCGCCGCAACCTCCCTTCTTTTTTTACCTCCATGGTCATGACAGCTAAACGGGTGTTACAAAAAGGTACGGCCAAACTTTCAGGAAACATTGCTCACACACAAAGAAAGAAAATATGTTATGTGGACATGTGTCCGGAAACGCTTACTTTCTATGTTAGAGCTCATTTTATTACTTCTCTTCAAATCATATTAATCATGGAATGGAAACACACAGCAACAGAACGTACCAGCGTGACTTCAAACACTTTGTTACAGGAAATGTTCAAAATGTCCTCCGTTAGCGACAATGCATGCATCCACCCTCCGTCGCATGGAATCCCTGATGCGTTGATGCAGCCCTGGAGAATGGCGTATTGTATCACAGCCGTCCACAATACGAACACGAAGAGTCTCTACATTTGGTACCGGGATTGCGTAGACAAGAGCTTTCAAATGCCCTCATAAATGAAAGTCAAGAGGGTTGAGGTCAGGAGAGCGTGTAGGCCATGGAATTGGTCCTCCTCTACCAATCCATCGGTCACCGAGTCTGTTGTTGAGAAGCGTACGAAAACTTCGACTGAAATGTGCAGGAGCTCCATCGTGCATGAACCACATGTTGTGTCGCACTTGGAAAGGAACATGTTCTAGCAGCACAGGTAGAGTATCCCGTATGAAATCATGATAACGTGCTGCATTGAGCGTACATACTGACGAAACTAAAATGAGCTCTAACATGGAAATTAAGCGTTTCCCGGACACATGTCCACATAACATCTTTTCTTTATTTGTGTGTGAGAAATGATTCCTGAAAGTTTGGCCGTATCTTTTTGTAACACCCTATATATATATATATATATATATATATATATATATATATATATATATATATATATATATATAGGGTGTTTCAAAATGAACATACCGGTTTTAAGGCATTCTAGCATTTATTACGTTCAACTTTAAATTGTAAATAATACACCAAATGAAAGAGCAACTCAAACAGTTTTGTTTGTATATCTGTGCACAACAGGAAGAATACTGAATGACAATGGGTGACTGAAAAACATGTTGAACGAGTGAGAGTCTTTCACAATTCGCCCCGAGAAATATCCCTGCGGAAAGTTTATGGGCCTTTGTTTTTTGGTGAATCAACTGTAGCTCATGTTTCTTATCTTGATGCACTACAGCTATGGGCTGTGACTCAATGGGAAGAGCTGAACAACACATCTTCATTTGGGAGCAAGATGGTGTGCCACCTCACTGGCATAACAGACTGGTTAGACGACGTTGTATGCGACCGGTGGATTGGGCGCAAGGGGCCAGTTGACACAGCATTTTATGCATGACCTCCATGTTCATACACAATCTGATGCGATCCTGTGTATGTGCCTCCGATACCAGCTGATCTATCTGACATTAGAAACAGTGCTATTGCAACAGTTACTCCTGACACATTGATCAAGGTTTCGGAACACTTCACCTCTGGGCTCGATGTGTGATCGGTGTTAACGATGAATAATTGTACAAAAAAATGTTTGTGTTTCTCTTTCATTTGGTGTATTATTTATAATTGTAAGGTGAATGTAATATGAGATACAAAGCCTTAAAACCTGTGTATTCATTTTGAAACACCCTATAAATATATATATATATATATATATATATATATATATTTTATAATCACTGCCTGCCGAAGTGGCCGAGCTGCTCTAGGCGCTACATTGCGGAACCGCGCGACCATTACGGTCGCAGTTTTGAATCCTGCCTCGGGCATGGATGTGTGTGATGTTCTTAGGTTAGTTAGGTTTAAGTAGTTCTAAGTTGTAGGGGACTGATGACCTCAGCAGTTAAGTCCGATAGTGCTCAGAGCCATTTTTTAACCTAATCGCTACTAGAAGGTACGCTCTCCAAATTACGATTATGCACCATCTTGTGGCTCTTTTACTGAGATGTACAATAAAATAATAACAACAAAATGTTGCAAATGACTAAAATTTTCAAATTGCAAGCCTCCAATAAATTCATTTTATCGCTCCAGAAGCCGAGAGTAGTACTGCGACTGAGTGAGCAATGTATACTGCCGTACCTTATGTTATAGCCATCAACAATGATGTCTACGCAGGTATTTACCAATTTTGACTTCTTGTTGTTTTACACATGTTTATTTGATTTTGCTGGTTTTGTGGTCTCATTCTACCAAGTTCTTTGTAAATCTGAGTCGATTTTACAGTGACTGAAATGACGTCACATACTCTCTCAACTCCGTGAAGTTTCGTATCATTTTCTTCTCCCACTCTAGGTGCTTCGCTTTTTTTGTCAGGCAGTGTGGAGCTAAAGATGTGTCTGTAATAGATTCGGATGATTGAAACACGTGGCATGGGTTGTCTAACAGTATGCCGATAATTTTGTCTTGGCTCAATCGCGCGTCCGCGTGGTAGCCAGGAAGTGCTGCAAGCCTGCTGCCGGCTGTGTTAATTTGCGAGCCTCGGCGGCAGACGTGCTCGGCCTGCGAGACCGCATGATTTGCGACGGCCGGCCGCCTCGTTACTTATTCGGCTGGCTGCGCCGCTATCTGGATGGGACGGCGACTGCCACGGCGGCGGCATGGCGGGAGGCGCTTATCTGCCACAGCGGCCGGCCATCTCAATAAATTAGGCCCGCCCGAGATATGCCCAACCGTGTCGCCACAGGCCGTGTGGACGACGCTGCGGCGGGTGACTGGACGCCAAAGCACTCGCTCCGTAGTCGTCACAGGCGGTGGTCGACCCGTGCGCAGGCAGTCCGGCGTCAGCCGTGTGCTTGTTGGCTCAAAGCTGGCGCGTCCGTTCCGGGATCACCTCCAACGTAAAGACAACGTTCGGGCCGGTTTAAGGCGCAGGACGCAGCTTGGGGCGTCAAGCTTAGGCGGGCACCGGTGACGCCCAAGTATAAAATTATTTTTGTGTGACATAAAAATGTGATACTTACCTTAGTAAACAACCTATGTGTCATCATGTAGTGTATCTCCCATGTGCACTGAAGAGCCACAGAAACTGGTACAGCTGCCTAATATCGTGTAGGGTCCCCGCGAGTACGCAAAAGAGCCGCAACACGACGTGGCATGGACTCAACTAACGTCTGAAGTAGTGCTGGAGGGCAATGACACCGTGAATCCTGCCGGGTTGTCCATAAAGCCGTAAGAATACGAGGGAGTGGAATCTCTCCAGAAAAGCACCTTGCAAGGCTTCCCAGATATGCTCAATAATGCATAAAAAGTTCTCGGTTTACTTACCGCGTGAAATTGGGATAACATCCTTAGCTTTCGATGACTACCTCCGTCATCTTCGTCAGGGGTAAAACTGACTGTCGTGGACCGGTGAGGCTTCCGCTTTTATAAGCAGTGGAGGGCTTCTCATTGGCTGGATGACGTCACGGTGGAAACGGCGCGTACCGAGGTGGCGGCCTCTATATCCATAGATTTTCTTCCTAGGTTTCTTCGCCAGAGTAGATCTGACCTAGGAAGGTCGCTGTTCGAACAGATGAAGACGACCAACACATCGCGCGGCTACCATTCTGCGGTGCAACGACCAGCAAGATCGGCACAGTCCTGAGCCGGCAGGGAATCAGACCAGTCTTCCGGCCATCCAGGAAGATTAAGGAGATGTTGCGCCGGATGAAAGATAATCTCGGCCTCAGAGTACCGGGAATTTACAGCATTCCTTGCGAGTGTGGCAAAAGTTATGTGGGCCAGTCTATAAGAACTGTCGCCGATCGCAGTGTGGAACATCAGCGTCACCTGAAAAACAGGTATCTAGAAAAATCAGCGGTGGCTGAGCATAGTTTGTTAAATAAACATAAGATTTTATTCGATGAAAAAAGAATACGTGCTCACGCTTCAAACTATTGGGACTCTGTCATCAGGGAAGCAGTTGAAATTAGACTCTGTGAAAATAATTTCAATAGAGACTCCGGTTATGCACTCAGAAATGCACGGAAGCGCGCAGTTAATAAAGAAAGAGCGCAGAGGGAGACTTCTCACATTCCTCGCAGTTCTCCGCCTGTTGCAATGGATGGCGCTGCAAGCAACGCTGGATAAAGCGCGCAAAGAAAATCTATCGATATAGAGGCCGCCACCTCGGTACGCGCCGTTTTCACCGTGACGTCATCCGGCCAATGGGAAGCCGTCCACTGCTTATAAAAGCGGAAGCCTCACCGGTCCACGACAGTCAGTTTTACCTCTGACGAAGATGACGGAGGTAGTCATCGAAAGCTTGGGATGTTATCCAAATTTGACGCGGCAAGTAAACCGAGAACTTAATAATGCAAGGACTCCGTCGCGAAAGACTTCGTAGTCATGCTCAATAATGTTAGTGTCTGGGGAGTTGATGGCCAGGAAAAGTTTTTAAACTCGGAAGAGTGTTCCTGGAGCCACTCTGTAGCATTTCTGGATGTGTGGGGTGTCGCATTGTCCTGCTGGAATTGTCCAAGTCCGTCGGAATGCACAATGGACACGAATGGATGCAGGTGATAAGACAGGATACTTACGTACATACTGCCAGAGTCGTATCTAGACATATCAGGGGTCACATATCACTTCAACTACACGCGCCCAACACCATTACAGAGCCTCCAACGCCTTGAACAGTCCCCTGCTGACATGCAGGATCTATGGACTCATGAGGTTGTCTCCATACCCATTCAAGTCCATCCGCTCGATACAATTTGAAACGAGACTCGTCCGACCATGCAACATGGTTCCAGTCATCAACAGTCCAATGTTGGTGTTGACGGACCCACGCGAAGCTCAAATGGCTCAAGTGTCTCTAAGCACTATGGGGCTTAACATCTGAGGTCATCAGTCCCCTACACTTAGAACTGCTTAAACCTAACTAACCTAAGGACATCACACACATCCATGCCCGAGGCAGGATTCGAACCTGCGACCGTAGCAGTAGCGCGGTTCCGGACTGAGGCGCCTAGAACCGCTCGGCCACAGCGGCCGGCCCTACGGGAGGCTTAAGCTTTGTGTCGTGCAGTCATAAAAGGCACGCGTTTGGGCCCTCGCCTCCGGAAGCCCATATCGATGATGTTTCGTTGAACGGTTCGCACGCTGACACTTGTTGATGGCCCAGCACTGAAACCTGCAGCAGTTTGCGGAAGGGTTGCGCTTCTGTCAGGTTTAACGATTCTTTTCAGGTATCGTTGTTCCCAGGATCTCTTCTGGGCCGCAGCGATGTCGGAGATTTGTTGTTTTACCGGATTCTTGATATTCACGGTACACTAATGAGATGATCGTACGGGGAAATATCGTTTCATCGCTACTCGAAGAAGCTGTTTACCATCGTCCGTGCGCCGACTATAACACCACGTTGAAACTCACTTAAGTCTTGCTAACCTGCCACTGTAACAGCAGTAACCGATCTAACAACTGCGAAGGACACTTGTTGTCTTATATAGGTGTTGCCGACCGCAACCCTGTATTCTGCCTGTTTACATATCTCTGTATTTGAATACGCATCCCTATACGAGTTTCTTTTGCGCTTCAGTGCATTATATTTATGGCAAAAGTAAAATGATTGTGACTGGATATTATTAACATCAGGGTATTCTGATTAATACATTGCAACCGCTCTTCACCTAAAATTTAAAGCGCTTCGCCAATGCTTAGTGGTGAGGAATATCCTCTCCACAGACACGGAACCACGCGCCTTAGTCAGGTGTGGCGCTTACCTCCTCTCCTCCCCCAATTCGTAGCCAACAATGACATCCAAACAATGTGCAACATTGGAGTCCAGACTGCAATGTCCAGTTGGTCTCCTAGAGTGCTATAGTTTCGTGCTAGTACGTTGTTCTTTGTCCGCTTGTCCAGTACAGTAAAGTTCCACTGCATGTTTACTGTGTTCATACGAACGAACCTGGGGCGTCGATCGCTGTCAGGTCGGCCGCACTTTCAAATACGCGGGCCGCCAGTTACGACGCCGTGTTTCCTACAGCCGCCACCGCTGCACGAGGGCGCTACCACGAACTACACTACTGGCCATTAAAATTGCTACACCACGAAGATGACGTGCTACAGACGCGAAATTAAACCGACAGGAAGAAGATGCTGTGATATGCAAATGATTAGCTTTTCAGAGCATTCACACAAGGTTGGCGCCGGTGGCGACACCTACAACGTGCTGACATGAGGAAAGTTTCCAACCGATTTCTCATACACAAACAGCAGTTGACCGGCGTTTCCTGGTGAAACGTTGTTGTGATACCTCGTGTAAGGAGAAGAAATGCGTACCATCACGTTTCCGACTTTGATAAAGATCGGATTGTAGCCTATCGCGATTGAGGTTTTTCATATCGCGACACTACTGCTCGCATTGATCGAGATCCAATGACTGTTAGCAGAATATGGAATCGGTAGGTTCAGGAGGGTAATACGGACCGCCGTGCTGGATCCCAACGGCCTCGTATTACTTGCAGTCGAGATGAGAGGCATCCGCATGGCTGTAACGGATCGTTCAGCCACGTCTCGATCCCTGAGTCAACAGATGGGGACGTTTGCAAGACAACAACGATGTGCACGAACAGTTCGACGACATTTGCAGCAGCATGGACTATCAGCTCGGAGACCATGGCTGCGGTTACACTTGACGCTGCATCACATACAGGAGCGCCTGCGATGGTGTACTCAACGACGAACTTGGGTGCACGAATGGCAAAACGTCATTTTTTCGGATGAATCCAGGTTCTGTTTACAGCATCATGACGGTCGCATCCGTGTTTGGTGACATCGCGGTGAACGCACATTGGAAGCGTGTATTCGTCATCGCCATACTGGCGTATCACCCGGCGTGGTGGTATGAGGTGCCATTGGTTACACGTCTCGGTCACCTCTTGTTGGTATTGATGGCACTTTGAACAGTGGACGTTACATTTCAGATGTGTTACGACCCGTGGCTCTATCCTGCATTCGATCCCTGCGAAACACTACATTTCAGCAGGATAATGCACGACCGCATGTTGCAGGTCCTGAACGGGCCTTTCTGGATACAGAAAATGTTCGACTGGTGCCCTGGCCAGCACATTCTCCAGATCTCTCACCAATTGCAAACGTCTGGTCAATGGTGGCCGAGCAACTGGCTCTTCACAATACGCCAGTCACTACTCTTGATGAACTGTGGTATCGTGTTGAAGCTGCATGGGCAGCTGTACCTGTACACGCCATCCAAGCTCTGTTTGGCTCAATGCCCAGGCGTATCAAGGCCGTTATTACGGCCAGAGGTAGCTGTTCTGGGTACTAATTTCTCAGGATCTATGCACCCAAGTTGCGTCAAAATGCAATCACATGTCAGTTCTAGTATAATATTTTTGTCCAATGAATACCCATTTATCATCTGCATTTCTTTTTGGTGTAGAAATTTTGATGGTCAGTAGTGTATTACACCGCTGCCAATGAGATACAAGCATCTGTCTCCAGGGCTCCAGCGGCGGGTGTACTTAAATTCGAACATTCGTGCAGTGAGCCCATTTTTTGTGTCTGCCAGTTGAATAACATTTACAGACTTTCGTAGTGGCCAGGGATCGCTTATACTGGATAGATATTCTACTGAAGACTGACTAATTTGTAAACCTGCGGTAGTTGTACATGTTTCAACATTCAAAACTACTGTTAGCAATGGACACTGCAACTGCAGAAACAAAGTTACGTATTATTTTTTCTGCATGATATTAGATGTAGGAAAAAAATTTTTTTTTGAGTCATCAGTCTTCTGACTGGTTTGATGCGGCCCACCAAGAATTCCTTTCCTGTGCCAGCCCCTTCATCTCAAAGCAGCACTTGCAACCTACATCCTCAATCATTTACTGGATGTATTCCAATCTCTGTCTTTCTCTACAATTTTTGCACTCTACAGCTCCCTCTAGTACCATGGAAGTCATTCCCTGATGTCATAACAAATGTCCTATCATCCTGTCCCTTCTCCTTGACAGTGTCTTCCACATAATCCTTTTCTCTCCTATTCTGCGCAGAACCTTCTCATGTCTTATCTTAGCAGTTCACCCAATATTCAACATTCGTCTGTAGCACCACATCTCAAGTGCTTCGATTCTCTTCTGTTCTGGTTTTCCTGCAGTCCATGTTTCACTACCATTCTATGCTGTGCTCTAAACGTATATTCTCAGAAATTTTTTGTTCAAATGAAGACCTATGGTTGATACTAGTAGACGTCTCGTGGCCAGGAATTCCCTTTCTGTCAGGGATAGTTTGCTTTTGATGTACTCCTTGCTCCGTCTGTCATTTGTTATTTTGCTGCCTAGGTAGTAGAACTCCTTAACTTCATATACTTCATGACCATTAATCCTAATCTTAAGTTTCTCCTGTTCTCATTTCTGCTACTTCTCATTACTTTCATCTTTCTTCGATTTACTCTCAATTCATAATCTGTACTCATTAGACTGTTCATTAAATTCAGCAGGTGACGTAATTCTTCTTCACTTTCACTCAGACTAGCAATGTCATTGGTAAATTGTATCATTGGTATCCTTTCATCTTGAATTTTGATTCCGCTCCTGAACCTTTATTTCCATTATTGCTTTTTCGATTTATAGATTGAACAGTAAGTGCGAAAGACAACATCTCTGTCTTACAGACTTTTTAACCCGAGCACTTTGTTCTTGGTCGTCCACTCTTATTATTCCCTCTTGGCTCTTGTACGTATTGTACATTATCCGTCTCTCCCTATAGCTTACCCCTATTTTTCTCAGGATTTCGAATAATTTGCACCATTTTGCATTGCTGAACGCTTTTTCCAGGTCGACACATCCTATGAACGCGTCTTGATTTTTCTTTAGTCTTGCTTCCATTATCAACTGCAACGTCAGAATTGCCACTCTGTTGCCTCTACCTTTCCTAAAGCCAAACTGATCGTCATCCAGCGCATCCTCAGTTTTCTTTTCCATTATTCTGTATATTATTCTTGTAAGCAACTTGGACGCATGAGCTGTTAAGCTGATTGTGTGGTAATTCTCCCACTTGTCAGCTCTCGCCGTCTTCGAAATTGTGTGGGTGATATTTTTCCGAAAGTCAGATGGTATGTCACCAGACTGAAATACTACACACCATAGTGAATAGTCGTTTTTTTGCCACTTTCCCCTATGATTTTAGAAATTCTGATGGAATGTTATCCTTCTCTTCTGCCTTATCTGATCTTAAACCCTCCAAAGCTCTCTTAAATTCTAATACTGGATCCCCTATCTCTTCTATATCGACTCTTCTTCTATCACGTCAGCCAAATCTCCCCCTCACAGAAGCCTTCGATATACTCTTTCCATCTATCCGCTCCCTCCTCTACATATAACAGTGGAATTCCGGTTGCACTCTTAATGTTACAACCCTTGGTTTTAATTTCACCGAAGGTTATTTTGATTTTCCTATATGCTGACAGTGCTTCCGACAGTCATGTCTGTTTCGATTTCTTCACATATTTCATGTAGCCATTTCGTCTTAGCTTCCCGGTCCTTCCTTTTTATTTCATTCCTCAGCGACCTGTATTCCTGTATTCCTGAATTTCCCTAAACATTTTTGTACTTCCTTCTTTCATCGATCAACTGAAGTATTTCTTCTGCTACCCACAGTTTCTTCGCAGTTATCTTCTTTGTACCTATGCTTTTCTTTCCAGCTTCTATGAATGCCCTTTTAAGAGATGTATTTTCCTCTTCAACTGCATTGCCTACTGAGCTATTCCTTATTACTATTTCTATAACCTTAGAGAACTTCAAGCGTATCTCATCATTCCTTAGTACTTCTGCATCCCACTTCTTTGCGTATTGATTCTTCTTAACTAATCTCTTGAACTTCAGTCTACTGTTTATCACTACTACATTGTGATCTGATTCTATATCTGCCGGATCGCTTTAAAATCCAGTACCCAGTATCCAGTATCTCTACCTGGCCATGATGTTATCTAAATGACATCTTCCCGTATCACTTGGCCTTTTCCAAGTGTTCCTCCTCCTCTTGCGATTCTTGAAGATTCTAGCTGAGATTTATTACAGACCTCATTTAGTCTTTTGCCTCTCTCATTCCTTGTCCCAAGCTCATATTCGCCTGTAACCGTTTCATCTGCTCCTTCCCCTACAACTGCATTCCAGTCCCCCATGAATATTAGGTTTTGATCGCCCTCTGTGTACTGTATTACCGTTTCAATATCCTCACATACTTTCTTGATCTCTTCATCTTCAGCTTGCGACGTCGGCATGTATACCTGAACTGTCGTTGTCAGTGGTGGTTTGCTCCAGATTCTGGTAAGAGAAATCCTGTCACTGAACTGTTCACAGTAACACACTCTCTGCCCCACTTTCCTATTCATAACGAATGCTACGGCCGTTATACCATTTTCTGCTGCAGCAGATATTACCCTATACTCATCTGACCAGACATCTTTGCCTTCTTTCCATTTTACTTCACTGACCCCTACTATATGTAGACTGAGCCTTTGTATTTCCCTTTTCAGATTTTCTAGCTTTCCTCCCACATTCAAGCTTCTGGCATTCCACGCCCCAACTTGTCGAACGTCATCCCTTCGTTGGCTCTCTCTGAGTACTATGCGACCTAACTTCTGAGGTCATCAGTCGCCTAGAACTTCGAACTAATTAAACGTAACTAACCTAAGAACATCACACACATCCATGCCCGAGGCAGGATTCGAACCTGCGACCTTAGCGGTCGCTCGGTTCCAGACTGTAGCGCCTAGAACCGCACGGCCAATCCGGCCGGCCATCCTTTCGTTGGTTATTCAATCTTTTTCTCATGGTCACCTCCACATTGGTGTAGTTTCCTACCAGAGAAACGAATGGGGGACTGTTCCGGAATGTTTTACCGATGGTGTGATCATCATGACACTTTTTCAATTACAGCCCACTTGTCCTGTGGATACACGTTATGTATCTTTAATGCAGTGGTTTCCATTGCCTCCTGCATCCTCATGCCGTTGATCATTGCTGATTTTTCCACCTTTAGGGACAGTTCCCCACCCGAAGAAAATCTGAACCTCTGTCCGCTCCTCCACCCTCTTTGACAATGCCACTGGCAGAATGAGGGTGACTTATTATGCCGGAAGTCTTCAGCCGACAATGTTGATCAGTGATCAAAATTTAAGCGGTGGTGGGTTTCGAACCCAGAATCGAAGACGTTTTGATTGTTGATCAAAGACGCTACCCCTGGATCACGAGTGCCCAGATAAATAACTTAATTGTCTGTTCATGAGTAGCATGTGTTCCTCGCTCCTGTATCGCTTAGAGAACGACACTGCGTGCAAGGAAGTTATAACAGAACTAATTGACGAAAATATGCCTGAAAAAAGCAAACTATCCGGCTCGTATTATAGAAAAAAAAGTATGAGAAAGGCAGGTAAACGAAAAACAAGCTAATGCCAAAATTTTTTACGTCATCTTCTACTAGCAGAGATAAATCTTGCGATGTTGTTATTTCTCGAAATATAAATACCTCTATACAACAACAGACTTCTCTTCAAGAGTTGGACCAGTGCCGGTGAAGGTAAGAGTTGATGTTACTTATAAACTGAGTTTCTTGTTCCTAAACAACAACTCCAGGCGACTAGTCGGAGCTGAATTTAAGTTTTGCATATCCCACTCGATCGGCCTCCAGGCATGAGCAATCAGACTGAGATCAGCTGACCTATGAGGTACTCCAAAATCAATGAATCAGCACTTGTAGGCCACAGAACTTAAGTTCTAAGTTGAAGAAGAACTAAACTGGCCACATATAACTTGCTCCAGATGTGCTCAACTTGAAAGTCAGCTGACGTTCGTTGGACATCTCGATCTATGATCGCACAACAGACAGCCACAACCGAGGGAGATGGGTCGGAGCTCGGTCTAAATTGGACTTACCTCGTTTGGTAGCGTCCTATGTGTGCTCAGTAGGAGTGAAAGCAGAGCTGACCCTGGAGAGATGGCAGAGACGGGGGGGGGGGGGGGGGGAGGGGAGGGACAGTCATCCTACATCCAACTGTTCTTCTTGGAGTACAGGCCAGAAGAGTTTTGTCCAAAGTGATCTCAGAGGCTTAATTTTGCTTATGATTTATTAGATACAAATGTGTACTATGTAGAATTCAAAGCAATCTCACTGACCTCAGGAGGACAGAGGTACTGACTAATATGCCTGTGGATAAAGTGTCATCTCGGAACCAAAGAACAGATGTACCTATTCACATTTACACCAGCACAGCGCAAGCGGCCTGCTGTTTGTTTAGTAATCTGTGGCAGCAGCGGCACATCTAAATTACCCTTGCGTTATTGAAGGCCCAGGGCCCCCTGCGTGCCCTGGGCTAAGGACGCCGCCTGCAGAGACGCAAGTTTTATTGTGCTGTCCGCTATTGTTAATTACGGGCGAGGCAGAGGCACCAAGTTTATTGCTGTAATACGGCGACCGCCGCCGCCGCAGCCGCCGGGCTGTTCCCGCGACGAAACCTTAATATCACGCTCCGTAGTTTGCGTTCCAGGTGGATTAACTTGTTATTTGTGTTTTTCGCCCCGCGCTCCTGAATCCGCAGTGGAATTGCGAATTATATTTAAAACAGGAAAACGAGCCGAGTTTATTGCGACCTGGTGCTGCTTCCAGGCAATTCGTTTTACTCTGTGGCGCGCCCTCTCGTGTAATTTACTGTTAGATTTCCGCAAGTCGTTTTCGTGAGCAGTTTAAAGTGTTTCTGGGAAGCTGAAAAAAATTAGGGACGACACTCAGCTGCCGAGTTAAGGGCACGGCTTCGTTGTAGAATGCACTCGGCTGAGATTTATAATAGGTGTACGTTAGTTGACCTAACAGTTGCATACTGCCCAGTACAACATGGAATCTTAATGAGAAAACTTTTTCAAAATAACAAAGACTCCAGGTCTTACCAGAATAATGTCTATAGCCCCATGTGACAGGAAATTCTATATTGATTTACAGAATAAGCATATCAGATGGGGCGACCAGAGGAACTATTAAGCTAAAACAATATTGATCAATAATGTGCATACCGATGAACAACCTTGGCCTCTAAACATCAAATCTTTTCTGTGCGCTGACGGTCCTGCTGTGCTGACATAGTACATCAAATTTGAAGAAGTAGAATGCGTCTATAGGATGGCACTTAAAGTCTACACAATTAAAAGACAATCAGTTGACCCCCAGTGCATGAAAGACGCATGTGAGTGTATTACATCAACGAAATAAAGAAACTGAAAGGTAGCACAGTATCATCTTAAATGAATCTACATTACAGAATACAGGCTTACCAGCCTACCTGGACAATGAGAAGTCTCAACAGAGCGAATGAGCTGCCTCAGCTGATTCATCTGCAATGGATACTGGGAAAGGCTGACGTAAGGGCAACGAACGTGCAGACCAGCTGGCAAAAATGGTGCACCAGTTATTCCCTACCCCTAACATACAGTGCCTTTCAAAGCACACTTATCAGCTAAACAAAAACGGAATGGACAATGTTAGAGAATAATATATATTATTTCTCAAATCGTCATCTCTTTTTCTCAACACGCAATAATCGTACAGTACCGAGCGAGGTGGCGCGGTGGTTAAACACTGGACTCACATTCGGGGGGACGACGGTTCAATCCCGCGTCCAGCCATCCTGATTTAGGTTTTCCGTGATTTCCCTAAATCGCTCCAGGCAAATGCCGGGATGGTTCGTTTCAAAGGGCACGGCCGACTTCCTTCCCTGTCCTTCCCTAATCCGATGAGACCGATGACCTCGCTGTTTGGTCTCCTTCCCCAAAACAACACAACCCAACTAATAGTACAGGGACGAATGAGGCACAGTTAAAAACGTTTCTTAACAGGATGCTAACTTTTGATGCGGATTTTGCGCTAAAACGTACTATGTGTGGAGAATTTTAGTATAAAAGAGATTTTTAACTGTCATAGGAGAAAGGGCATTATGAATGCCCGGTTTCATACCTGTATTTTACGAATCTAACTTGTCAGTCACGAATAAGAGGCTTCCTTTTCATATTGTCTTACTACAAATAACATTTTATTTGTTTTAAATACAGGGTTATTACAAATGATTGAAGCGATTTCATAAATTCACTGTAGCTCCATTCATTGGCATATGGTCACGACACACTACAGATACGTTTTGTTCGGCTGAAGCTGCACTTCAGGTTTCTGCCGCCAGAGCGCTCGAGAGCGCAGTGAGACAAAATGGCGACAGGAGCCGAGAAAGCGTATGTCGTGCTTGAAATGCACTCACATCAGTCAGTCGTAACAGTGCAACGACACTTCAGGACGAAGTTCAACAAAGATCCACCAACTGCTAACTCCATTCGGCGATGGTATGCGCAGTTTAAAGCTTCTGGATGCGTCTGTAAGGGGAAATGAAAGGGTCGGCCTGCAGTGAGCGAAGAAACGGTTGAACGCGTGCGGGCAAGTTTCACGCGTAGCCCGCGGAAGTCGACGAATAAAGCAAGCAGAGAGCTAAACGTACCACAGCCGACGGTTTGGAAAATTTTACGGAAAAGGCTGAAGCAGAAGCCTTACCGTTTACAATTGCTACAAGCCCTGACACCCGATGACAAAGTTAAACGCTTTGAATTTTCGGCGCGGTTGCAACAGCTCATGGAAGAGGATGCGTTCAGTGCGAAACTTGTTTTCAGTGATGAAGCAACATTTTTTCTTAATGGTGAAGTGAACAGACACAATGTGCGAATCTGGGCGGTAGAGAATCCTCACGCATTCGTGCAGCAAATTCGCAATTCACCAAAAGTTAACGTGTTTAGTGCAATCTCACGGTTTAAAGTTTACGGCCCCTTTTTCTTCTACGAAAAAAACGTTACAGGACACGTGTATCTGGACACGCTGGAAAATTGGCTCATGCCACAACTGGAGACCGACAGCGCCGACTTCATCTTTCAACACGATGGTGCTCCACCGCATTTCCATCATGATGTTCGGCATTTCTTAAACAGGAGATTGGAAAACGGATGGATCGGTCGTGGTGGAGATCATGATCAGCAATTCATGTCATGGCCTCCACGCTCTCCCGACTTAACCCCATGTGATTTCTTTCTGTGGGGTTATGTGAAAGATTCAGTGTTTAAACCTCCTCTACCAAGAAACGTGCCAGGACTGCGAGCTCGCATCAACGATGCTTTCGAACTCATTGATGGGGACATGCTGCGCCGAGTGTGGGAGGAACTTGATTATCGGCTTGATGTCTGCCGAATCACTAAAGGGGCACATATCGAACATTTGTGAATGCCTAAAAAAAACTTTTTGAGTTTTTGTATGTGTGTGCAAAGCATTGTGAAAATATCACAAATAATAAAGTTATTGTAGAGCTGTGAAATCGCTTCAATCATTTGTAATAACCCTGTACTGTATAATTTGGATACAGCATTGTCGTAGATAATAACCGTGACCTCTGTGGTCGTACATTATCTTTGCCCACCGTGTAAGATGACTTTGCTAAACGAATACACTTTCCGAAACGGCAAACGGTCATTGTCAGTTTCTTGACAAGCATAATGTATTTCACATAACAATTTAAATGTGAATATATATATAATTTGAGGGTCTATTGTGCCTTACACCAAATGTCATTCAGAGATCGAGCTATGGACATTCACAAATGTTGCCATCTCTTGGCAGTGACGACCAACAGGAGCATGAGGAGATGATTTCATTTCACATTTTAAAGTTTTGCAGAATAGTGTTTGAAATAGAACTCATCTTTGGCAGCTGTGCATATCTAGTCCGTTATTGCAATCCATAAACGAAACTTGGTTTTTAAATATTTATGATGAGTATGTTTTATAATCATTCTCATATTCCGCAGCACATGCTAGATGGCTTCCAATGAAATTTTCTAGGTCTGAGATGAAATTTAACGATTAGAAAGTACAGTATTTAATATAAAAATTTTTCGTACTGAAGTTTGAAAACAGAGAGGGATGGAGAGAGATGAGATGTGTATGTTCTTTCATATGTTTTGGCATGAAAATACTTTAAGTTGCACCAGCAATGTCGATAGCTTTCCTTTTTTTTTAGCATGGTGCAAATAATCCATGTAGTTTGGATACTTTTGAACATGATGCCAATTTCTGTAATTTAGTCGAGATGTACCTATTGTCATAAATAATATATGGCATTCAGATAGTTTCGGACATCACACAAAATTAAGGTGTATGTGGTGTGTGTGATGAAGAGTGTCAATTTATGCAATTCAGTTGAAAGTTATTTATTTCCGATAAGGAAGTACATTAGTATTACCAGTACTATTTTTTGATGATTGCACGAATTTACAGTTTAAGCTGAAGCTTATGTGATGTTTGCACACATCTGGGATGATAGGTACAGCATTTGACATAAGCGTCTTTAACATGGTGCCATGCTGGACTGTAATGTTAGAGAAGGTGGGTTAGAAAGCATAGCTGGGTTAGTTTCGCCACCTTGGAATTATTTTGAACGTCCCAACACCACCATTTTGTTTATTTTTAAATTTACCGCCAACACTATATTGTATTTTTTAATTTCCCACGGCCATCATTTTGCGTATTTAAATTTTCCATTATCACTTTCTTGGGTTTTCAAACTTACTAACAGTGCTATCTTGTGTTTTTAAATTTCCCACCACTATCATCTTGATGACTACATGCGTTCAAGGTCGCAGCCCCTGGCATGTGGGAGACCTACACTAATGCTTGCACTTTTCAAGTTCATTTAAGTGCAAAATTATTAAACCAGATTAATCTAGAACACTTTGTCTATTGTTTTTTTACTGTAGCTGCTGGTGTGGCATTTGGGGGGAAGGATAGGGGCAGTGTATATCTAGAAATCGAAATCAGTGATGTCTTCTGCTGATTTTGTTCTTTGTTGTTGACTATGTATATCACAGCCTGTATCGGATGCAGATTAAAAAAAATGGTTCAAATGGCTCTGAGCACTATGGGACTTAACTTCTGAGGTCATCAGTCCCCTAGAATTCAGAACTACTGAAACCTAACCAACCTAAGGACATCACACACATCCATGCCCGAGGCAGGATTCGAACCTGCGACCGTAGCGGTCGCGCGGTTCGGATGCAGATAGATTTACATCAGTTATGTGTTACGAGAATAGTGTGAAAGGCTTTTACATGACAGTTGATCGCTTACAATTTCATTATCTGATCAACTGTCATACAAAAGCCTTTCACATTATTCTCGTAACACATAACTGATGCAAATCTATCTGCATCCGATACAGGCTGTGATATACATAGTCAACAACAAAGAAGAAAACCAGGAGAAGACATCACTGATTTCGATTTCTAGATATACACTGCCCCCCTCCTTCCCCCCCAAAGGCCACAGCAGCAGCTACAGTAAAAAACAATGGACAAAGTGATCTATATTAATCTGGTTTAAGACTGTTTATTTTTAAGTAACATTTCTCTATGTATGTATGTATGTATGTACGTATGTATAAACGCCTGAAGATGAGCTGAACATGTTCGAAACGCGTTGCATTATCTTACATTAAGCATAAAATAGAAAGTGACTGGTAGCAGAAACTTGAAATAAATAATTATCCCACACAGTCACGGTTCACAAACACAGCCATTATGGCTGAAAATAATTAAGTGCGAAATGGCCAAATAGTACTTTGGTGTACTACTGACACGATCAAATTATTCGCCGTTTAAGAGCTGTCATTCATTACATCAATGTTAAAATTTCGTGCAAGTGTTCCTGCAATTCCTTACGATCGTCCAACGGCGATGCTTTCCTGTATGTAATAACATCGTTAGCGACCAACAGCAAGGTGTTTGTAATCCTCATAAATGGTTTACATATGCGTATCCCATTTATCTTGACCCCTGTAAATAACTTTTTGTCCAGAGAACGTATATCAATCAAATGATATGTAGCTATCAGTAAAATATTAAGCAATATGATTGCCATTCTTGCAACTTTGTCTATTATGAAGATTGGAGCAACTGTACGTCTTTTTTAAAATAGCATCCTACATTTTCTTTCTTGAGTCCGCTTTCTATCTTCTAGACCTGACCGAAAACGTGTCACAGGTTATTTGTATTTACTTTGTATAATAAACATACATTTTATACACAGTAATGACTAGGGTACTTTTTCCCAGAACTTGGCCACTTCTAGCGCATTATCTGTTCCTTATGAAGTTCACCTCCCGTGCAAGTCACTGGATCCAGACAACATTAAAGTCTGTAATGAACAGTCAGGTCTTCTTCACAGTCACACTGAATATCATCCTGATTAGTGTAGCCACAGCCGGCCGGAGTGGCCGAGCGGTTCTAGGCGCTACAGTCTGGAGCAGAGCGACCGCTACGGTCGCAGCTTCGAATCCTGCCTAGGGCATGGATGTGTGTGATATCCTCAGGTTAGTTAGGTTTAAGCAGTTCTAAGTTCTCGGGGACTGATGACCACAGCAGTTAAGTCCCATAGTGCTCAGAGCCATTTCAACCATTTGTAGCCACAATTTGCCAAATTAACCTCTAACCTGTCAACTTCAGATCTCAGTCTATTCAGGAACTTCCAAGGCGTCCATTTCTCATCATAGCCAGGAGATAAAATTTTGGAAACTCTTCTCCAGTCCGGGGAATGTAGGTCGTAGCCGATTGTAATTGCATATTAGTTTTATCAAGAGGGGTTCTAAGTGCCGTCGATGTTGTCATGAAACTCCTCTAGACATGATCAAAAACATATCACAATGTACCACTCACGTAAACATGACGAGATTAAAAACAACACGAAATGGACTTTGATCCCTCTATACAAGCAGAAAGTGTAGGTTCCCAAGGAAACGTACCTCGTCCATCTGCTGGAGCTGGCAGGAAACAAATTGAATCAGTAGGAAAATGCACACTCATCATTCTATCAACCGTCTTCATTTGCAGATTTGTGTGAGTAAAGTGTACACCAACGAAAGGAAGGTAGAAATGCTACTGATCTATGGGGGCTTTAAGTTAGCAGAACAGTAATTGCAATAATAGGATCCCGTTTAAAAAAGACGTACTGCTATTTATGTGTTCATAAGGAACAAAGTTAACAGAAAGGAAATCATGTTGGTTAATATTTCCTTGGCAGCTATCCAAGGTTTAGTTGATATAGAGTCTAAGACACAACAAAAAGAAAAAATAGCGCGCCTCATAGGAATTACTCGAATGGAACGGAAATCTGTAGATATGATGTACATGTACAGACAAACAAACGATCAGTTTCAGAAAAACTGGATGAGTTACTCAAGAGAAAGAACTTCACAAATTGAGCAAGTCAACAACGCTTTGGTCCAACTCTGGCTCTTATGCAAGCAGTTATTCGGCGTGGCATTGATTGACAGAGTTATCGAATGTCCTCCGGAAGGATATCGCGCCAATTCTGTCCAGTTGGTGTGTCAGAGCGTCAGTATCTCGAACTGGTTAGAGGGACCTGACCCTGACATTTCAAACATTCTCAATTTGGGGAAAACCTGGCGACTTTACTGGCGAAGGTAGGGTTTGGCAAGCACTAAGACAAACAGTATAAACTTGCGCCTTGTGCAGGCGGGCATTATCTTTCTGAAATATAAGCCATTGATGGCTTGCCATAAAGGGCAACAGAACGAGGCGTGGAACATCGTTGACGGTGGCAAACAAAGGGGTTCTTGTACGAAATGAAATGGCACCCACCACCATCACTCCCGTTTGTTGGCATGAAAATACACATGGCGGGCGAGTGGTTGTTATTCCACCGCTGTCTGGGACGACCACAGAGATGTCTTCGCTGGTCAGTGGAGTTGATGTAGAAGCGGAATTCATCACTGAAGACAATACTACTCCAGAAAATGAGTTTCTAGACGAAGACGTGCCTGGAGACGCCCCGAATGTCGGTGGGTAACAAACCAGATTGTCGACTGCCATATGGATCGACAACCAAGAGTGATGGTCTGGGGTGCATTTATTTTCATAGAAGGACCCATTTGGTTGTCATCCGCGCCACCCTTACAACACACCGTTACGTCGATGATATTCTACTGCCCGTTTCGTTGCCCTTCATGGCGAGCCATCCTGGGCTTACATTTCAGCAAGATAATGTCCACTTGCACAACACGAGACTTTCTACAGCTTGTTTTCGTGCTTGCCAAACCATACCTTGATCAGTTGATCAGTAAGGTCTCTGGACCTCTCCCAAATTGAGAACGTTTGGAGCATCAGGGGCAGGGATCTCTAACCAGCTCGGGATTTTGAAGATCTAAAGCGCCAGTTGGACAGATGTGGCACGATATCCCTCATGAGGATATCCAACCACTTTATCAGTGAATGCCTAACCGAATAACTGCTTGCATAAGAGCCAGAGGTGGATCAGAGCGTTACTGACTTGCCTAATTTGAGAAGATCTCCATTGAATACATCATCCAATTTTTCTGAAATTGTTTTCATTTGTTTGTCTGTACATGTACATCGCATCTACCGATTTCCATTCCATTCGGAAGATAAATACGACAGCTTTTGTACTGAGAACGTCCGACGTTGCTTTCGCTTCTGTGGAAGATTCGTCAACTTGTATAGCTTACTGGGTTCGACGAATCAAATATTCTTCCAGTCAGCCACATATTTGCATCGATAGTCAGTATTATGGTATCTGTGTTGATAATCGACAATGTGAAACAATGTCTAACCCGTTTTGGAAATCTACGCATTTGCAATCAAACTGTTTATTTGCATTATTTGTTTGCAAGACATTTTTTTCTGAAACAGCGCCGATTCTTTAAGAGAAGATTATTTTTCTCCAGGAACGTCATAATTATTTAGGTTAGATTATCCTCTAAGATTCTGCAATCCTGTAATTCTGTGCTTCTGACCTACTACCAATTTTGTAAATGGGAGTGTGAACATACACGCAAACGTAAACGAAAACTCCGGCCACAGTACTGTATTGGGGCTCCCAGGACACATTGTTATCAAATTCATATGCTAATTAATTAAATAGATCAATTAATTACCGCCACCACCACACCCCACTACCACCCGCCCCCCCCCCCTCCACTCCCACCCCACCCTCATCCCAAGATGACAAATTTTCTTTCTTCAGCCGGCACGTGGGTCCCTACCCCCTTCCCCTCTTCACCCCTCCCCTCCCCCACCTACAATTTTGACGGGAATTTCTTTGTACCAGAGCTCTGATGACGTTCCACCCCACTCTGCACCATAGAATTGGGCGGAAATTAAAAATGGGAGTGATCTTTCTGGGACTCGAACCCCGGTCCTTCTGGACAGAAAGCCCAAATGCACCGTCCAGCACAAGGAAGATGCAGGAGAGGGTGGTTAGCTTAGTGTACTTTGTTTACTTTTGTTTGGAAACTCAAGTAAAAATCCGTCCTAATTACGTAATTAATCATAAAGATCGGCCCTAATTACACAACTATATGCATAGCTCTACTCAAGAAGTGTCTAAAATTGCAATACAGCTCGAAAATTGGGGATGACATTCAACTAGTGTTATCCTGCTGGGAAAAGGTTTCTCAATACCACTCAAAACCAGTGGCAGACGTACTTAACCACTCTACCTTTCACGTACAAGCTGGCGGAATAAAAGACTGGAGGGGAAGGTACTAAATCATTTTTTTTTCTTTTTTTGTGGTAAATATGTTCAACTGGTGAGAGACTGCTGTTGGACATCGAACAGATCAGTAAGTATTACCTGTAAGCATACTGCTTAGGACTGTATCTATCGCTGTTTGAAGTTAGAGTTTGCTACAGATGCCTGTTCGACAGTCACCCTACAGCCAGGAAATGGAAACCAATACACACTACCACAACTAATAGAAATGCTTCATTGTTCCAATTACACATCGTAGTTGTCATGCAAAAAACGAGCACTCGTAATCAAGAGGTCATAATGCAACACATATACTGGGGAAAACAGTCGTCCCAATAGATGCCGGAGAGGCGTCAGTTGATCGTGCGACTCCTCGATGTACAGCTGGGAACTACCAAAATTATAAGCACTCCTACCTCCACTCATCCCTCCTCCCCTCTCTCCCTCACTCCATCTAAGGGGCAAACCTAATATAATTATGACAAATCGGTGGGAAATACTTATTAATCTCCTCTCTTCCAGAAGCAGTATCTCATCAGTTGAATAATACAAATGAAGATAGTACCTTCCACTCCAGACTTTTTTCCCACCGGCTTTAAATAAAGCGTAGAGTTTGTCTGCCACTGGTTTAGAGTGGTGTTGAGAATTTTTTTTCCACGAGGTGTATGGCATCATCAATTTATGAGCTGTATTGCAATTTGAGACACTCATTGTGTAGTGTTATTCACGTAGTTGTGTAATTAGGACAGACCTTTACTTCAGTTTCCCAACAAAATAAATAAAGTACACTACCCTAAACTTCCTCTCCTGCATCTGGACATTTCCTTGTGCTGGGGGATGCACTTGGACTAGAAGGACCAGGGTTCGAGTTCCAGAAAGAGCACTGCCATTTTTAATTTCCCACCAAGTCTATGGTGGGAGAGGGTGGGGTTGGGGGTGGGGGGTCAGCACAGCCTCCACAGTCGGGTTTGGGCGGGATTTCTGCAAATTCCCAACAAAATTCGTTGATGATGTGTTTGGTTTGTGCGCCGCTCAACTGCGTGGTCATCAGTCTGTATACAAAGTCCCAATTTTTTCACAGTCCAGTTTTTTTCACAGTCCAATCTAGCCACTATCGCAAATGATGAAATAATGAGAACAACAAAAACACCCAGTCCCTGGGCAGAGAAAATCTCCAACTTGGCCAGGAATCGAACCCAGGACCCCGTGATCCGCTAGCAACACTAGCCACTAGACCACGAGCTGCGGACACAAAATTAGAAATTCTTGAAATACGGTAGGTGGGAGAGGGAAGAGGGGGAGGTGCGTTATGTGGAGTGAGTGGTGACCCATGTGCCAGTTGAGGAAAACACATGACGTCATCCGGGGATGGGGTTGGGGTGGGTGAATTTGGGTGGGGGTGGGGGTGTGAAGGTGGGGGTAATTAAATGATCGATTTAATCAATTTGCGTATCAATGTGATATCAAAAGTGACCTGGGAGCTCCAGTACGCTACTGTTATCGGTACCGACCGACCGCCTTTTCGTCCTGCGTAAATCGTGTCACTGGATGCGGTATGGGGCGGCATGGCTCAGCACATCGCTCTTCAGGTCGTTGTCAGTTTCCGTGGCCTGGAGCCGCTACTATTCCATGAACTAACTCTTCAGTTGGTCTCATGAAGCTGAGGCTGTTACAGCCATCCCAAAAAGGAAAAATTCCTGGCAATACAGGGAACGGAACCCGCGCTGGCCACTCAGGTATGGAGACAGACAAACGGGAATGTCGTGTGCTCTTTTCATGTCGCAAAGAGTACTCACTGTGCAAGCGATTCCCGATAAATATCACCTATGAAAGAATTCCGTCTTGTATTCTGTGTGAAATCTAACTGGAACTCCATCAGGGTTGGTATCTTTATCTATTTAAGTAGCTTTGTTTCTCAATCCCCTCAGTGCTAATGTCGGTATTGATGATTTGTGGGTCTGTGTGGTGGAGAAACATAGTACGGTAGGATCCTCGCTTGAATACATTTCTAAATGCAAATTTTAAAATTTATACTTTCTGTCTGCTGTTGTCAGTTTCGACAATAGGTAGATCCACGATTAAATGGGAGGTTTTGATCGTTTCATTGTTTTTACATACAAGCAGAACTTCCTAAGATGTTCTGATAAAACTTTCGCCAGGATCTAACAGTGAACACATGACCTTCTTACAGAGGAACGAGTCACTGTTAGCTATGGTCTATCAGGACCGTACATTCTCTCCTGTAGTAAGAGTGTAGTAGTCTCTGTTTTCGCTACATTCAACGAATGGTACTTAAACCAAGGTGGGCTTTCGCCGACTTTTAGTACTATACTTGGAACGCACTGACCCAGACCGCTAATTATAAGGCCTTTCAACTTCAACCACTATCTTTCCGCATTTGTCAGACCTGATCTAAGTGTTCTCATTTCGTCTTTGATAGTGACTATCATTTCGACTAAGTATGCCTTCCTAGCTTTCTTCATGACCTTTATGCCTTTGGTGATGTAATCATATCATGATCGCTAGTCCCCCCTTCGTTAGTGACACTTTCTAAGAGATCAGGTTTGTCTGTCACAGGGAGGTCTAGAACTTTGTTCCATTATGGGTTGTCGGTCTAGTTGTTCGAGGCATGTGTCAAAGTTACCAATGAGCTGCACGTTGTTGTTGTTGTGGTCTTCAGTCCTGAGGCTGGTTTGATGCAGCTCTCCATGCTAATCTATCCTGTGCAAGCTCCTTCATCTCCCAATACCAACTGCAACCTTCATCCTTCTGAATCTGCTTAGTGTATCCATCTCTTGGTCTCCCTCTACGACTTTTACCCTCCACGCTGCCCTCCAATGCTAAATTTGTGATCCCTTGATGCCTCAGGACATGTCCTACCAACCGATCCCTTCTTTTAGTCTCCCCAATCCTATTCAATACTTCCTCATCAGTTACGTGACCTACCCATCTAATCTTCAACATTCTTCTGTAGCACCACATTTCGAAAGCTTCTATTCACTTCTTGTCCAAACTATTTATTGTCCATGTTTCACGTACATACATGGCTACACTCCATACAAATACTTTCAGAAACGACTTCCTGACACTTAAATCTATACTCGATGTTAACAAATTTCTCTTCTTCGGAAACGCTTTCCTTGCCATTTCCAGTCTACATTTTATATCCTCTCTACTTCGACCATCATCAGTTATTTTGTTCCCCAAATAGCAAAACTCCTTTACTACTTTAAGTGTCTCATTTCCTAATCTAATTTCCTCAGCATCACCCGACTTAATTCGACTACATTCCATTATCCTCGTTTTGGTTTTGTTGATGTTCATCTTATATCCTCCTTTCAAGACACTGTCCATTCCGTTCAACTGCTCTTCCAAGTTCTTTGCTGTCTCTGACAGAATTGCAATGTCATCGGCGAACCTCAAAGTTTTTATTTCTTCTCCCTGGATTTTAATACCTACTCCAAATTTTTCTTTTATTTCCTTTACTGCTTGCTCAATATACAGGTTGAATAACATCGGGGAGAGGCTACAACCCTGTCTCACTCCCTTCCCAACCACTGCTTCCCTTTCATGCCCCTTGACTCTTATAACTGCCATCTGGTTTCTGTAAAAATTGTAAATAGCCTTTCGCTCCCTGTATTTTACCCCTGCCACCTTTAGAACTTGAAAGAGAGTATTCCAGTCAACATTGTCAAAAGCTTTTTCTAAGTATACAAATGCTAGAAACGTAGGTTTGCCTTTCCTTAATCTTTCTTCTAAGATAAGTCGTAAGGTCAGTATTGCCTCACGTGTTCCAACGTTTCTACGGAATCCAAACTGATCTTCCACGAGGTCGGCTTCTACCAGTTTTTCCATTCGTCTGTAAATAATTCGCGTTAGTATTTTGCAGCTGTGACTTATTAAACTGATAGTTCGGTAATTTTCACATCTGTCAACACCTGCTTTCTTTGGGATTGGAATTATTATATTCTTCTTGAAGTCTGAGGGAATTTCGCCTGTCTCGTACATATTGCTCACCAGATGGTAGAGTTTTGTCAGGACTGGCTCTCCCAAGGCCGTCAGTAGTTCTAATGGAATGTTATCTACTCCAGGGGCCTTGCTTCTACTCAGGTCTTTCAGTGCTCTGTCAAACTCTTCACGCAGTATCGTATCTCCCATTTCATCTTCATCTACATCCTCTTTCACGCAGAACATCAAATCCTTTGGGATATTCAAGAAAGAGCTGAAAAACATACTAGTATACTCATCATTTATTCATATGGGCACTGGTCTGTCACGTCGTTGAAGAGTATGTGTGATGCAGTTACAAGGTGATACATATAAAGAATATTTCTGCTGCTTCTTCTCAAGCCAGATTGTTTCAGTGAAGTCGGATGTCAAACAAGTTATATATTACGAAGTATAAAATTGAGTGTTTGATTGAAGTTGAGAGTGTGAAGTGGTGTGAGTGGAATTGTGGCAGCGTCTTTGTGCCTGGAGGATAGTTGCAGCTAACCGCTGTCAGAAGTAAGCGACTTACAGACAAGGCACCCGATTACCAACAAAAAATACTGATGGGACTTGGTGGTATCGGGGACCAGTCAAATACCCGTTGGTGGGAATTAGAGGGGTCTGCCATCCCATCATTAATGCCGTCCAGAGCATAAAACTTCCTCCTGCAAACCGATGGGCTTCCTCAACGTTCTGGCATTCCTGGCTTCGTCAAGCGCTTCTCCAAACCCTAACACGTCTCGTGTCCAGGTGCAAACCAGTCATGGTCTCTGTAGCAAACATGACATTACTCCTTTCTGCAATGGTCCAATGTTGATGTGCAAGAGCCCAGGACCTTCGATAGCGTCGGTGCCGTTGATTCAGCCAAAACTGCACACTGGTCTTCTGGAATGATGACAATTCTGATGCAATCTTCTATGCAAAGTTTGGTCTGAGATACGAACAAATAGATTGCTGTAATTAGCTTACCATATTTTTTATTTTAATAATTATTTTTAGTTTATGATGGCCGGGAGAAGTCATTTCCAATATTTTTTGGTAGTTAATGTTCTGCGCCTGCTCGCCTACAGTTGGAGGAAACGATCCTGCATTGGTTTCGTCATACGAGGACGACCACTGCGAGGTTTATCGTTCGCAGTTCGCATCTCAATCTGAACTTTCTCCACACCTTAGACGCAACACTTTGAGGGACATGTAACCGATCAGCAACAACTTGCTATGTATGCCCTGCTCAAAGTAAAGCCGCTAAGCTGACTATCAAACTGTTGTATGCCTCTACGCGGCGTGTTAATGCAGTGCTGAACACAAACTGAATGAAGCTGTTGTTGAAACTGGGCTGCTCACGGTGTGCCGCTGCGGCAGCGGTATGTTTACATGACTGGGAGACGGCCACAAAGCATACCAGTAGTAAACACCGTCCAGTATATTGGCTCTAACTGGATAATGTATGAAGTGCCTACGTCAATATTACCTCAAGTATCGTAGACTACATTTTACAATAATATTCCAAACTTTTAATATTTCAGCCTATGAAGCATATTACAGCACGTATTTATTGAATATTCAGTTGCTTTCTTCTGGGAAATCCGTATTTTGTACATATGACGAAACAGTTTCCAACAAAAAACGATCAGAAAGAACAGTGTACCCATAAACGACACAAGCTGGCATTTTTTATCAAATACGACTCGAAACAGTAAACACCTGAAGGTAATGTTTTAGGTTAACTGAGACGGCTGACAGCGTTTTCAAGTTTTTGACGTCAAGAGAGCTCCCCTAATTTTTTCCCCCGTAAGTGCGGCACTGTAACTGTTCCTCTGACAAAAGTGAAACCTCTGATCCAATACATGAAGTAAACTAAGAAAGTAAATAGTTCTCTTTTTTCAGTGGTGTTCAAATGCATGCCGTAGTATTTACATGCACTCATTGCTGTATTTCTGATCTGAATAAATTCAGCCCTTGTAACTATAGTGTAGTTTCTGTATCATTTGCAGATAACCTTTCTCTCCCGTACTTGGTCCCAGATGACTCCTAAATTTCGATGAGTGTATTCTATGACTGGAAAGGTTTTTCTAAATCTACAAAGACTATAAGTCAGCGGTTCCCAACACTTCTGAGGCCATTACCCTTGAGTGCAATCACAGATATTAACTACTAAAACCCTTCTCCCCCCCCCCCTCCCCCACTCGGTCCCCTCTTCCCCCACACCCGACCACTATCATCATCATACGTGACTAACTAAACTTGAAAATGAAAAAGAATTTTCTTTGAACTCTTTCACTTTTAAAATGATGGAATACAAATTATATTTAGTTTTTGTAGGTGTTTTATGATAGTATCAACTACATCTCCATCAACATGACTGCTCTGCGATTCACAATTAAATGCCTATCAGAGGCAACAAACAAGGAGGCAAGTGGTACTTGTTACAAAACATGCTTCCCTTGCACCAGCTCTCTCCCTAGCGGCACTTACTTTACCCACACCCTGCACCCCCATTTAAAATCGAGCAAGTTAAAATGTGTGCACTATACCTGTTGTTTGTAAATCACGTTACTGCTGGACTCCTCACTTCTGAACCGTCAGAAACTGGAAGACATCAGGCTGTCACTACTTTGTGTCTCACCACTGCCGCTAACAATAATAACAATCATAATAACGAAGTGTAGACCCTGCAGGAGAGTAGTGTAGTAGCCATCACATACTTACTGTTGTCTATTGTTGTCAATTAGACTGTTTATTGTTGCGAACCAAATACTGAAACAATTTCTTGTCTACTGCAGGAAATACCTACAACTCGAGAAGTGGGGGTATACTATGTGAAGAAAATGTTGTTCATAAATTGATGAAAGGAGAAAATTAAAAAAAAATGCGGAAAATGACTCAGACGAAAGAGAATACAAAAGTCTAGAAAATGAGATTGAAGTGAAGTGAAAAATGGCTAAGCAGGGACGTTTGGAGTCTATGTCACTGGGGAAAAACTAGATACCGCCTAAAGGAAAATTAAAGAGGCCTTTGGAGGAGAAGCAGCTATATGAATGTCAAGAGTTCAGAAGGAAAACCGGGCCTGAGCAAAGAAGGGAGAGCTGGAAGGTGGAAGGAGTATATTGAGGGTATATACAAGGAAGATATATTTGAAGACAATATTACAGAAATGAAAGAGGACTTAAATGATGATGAGATGCGAGATAAGATACTGCGGGAGGAATCTAACAGAGCGCCAAAACACCTAAGCCGAAACAAGGCCAAGGGAGTAGACGACATTCAGACTACTGACAGCGTTGAGAGAGACAACCAGGACAAAAGTCTTCCACATGGTGCGGAAGGAGTATGAACAGGCGAAATACATTCAGATTTTAAGAAGAATGTAATAATTCCAATTCTAAAGAAATCGGGTGCTGACAGTTGTGAATTTTACCGAACTATCAGTTAGTAAGTCGTGGACATAATATGTTAACACGAATTATTTATAGAAGAACAGAAAAACTAGCAGAAGCCGACCTCAGCGAAGATCTGTTTGGAATCCGGAGAAATGTAGGAACAATAGTGACTCTACTTCTATTAGGAGATAGGTTAAGGAAAGTCAAAAGCACGTTTACAGCTTTTGCAGACTTAGGGAAAGCTTTTAACAAGATACACTGGAATACTCTCCTTGAAATTCTGAAGATAGCAGGAGTAAAGTACAGAGAGCGAAAGGCTGTTTACAAGTTGTACAGAAGCCAGAGGCACTTATAAGAGTCTAGGGTATGAAAGGGAAGCAGTGGTTGAGAAAGTAGTGAGACAGGGTTATAGCCTATCCCCGGTGTTATTCAATCTGAACATTGGGCAAGCAGTAAAGAAAATCAAATTAAAATTTAGAGCAGGAATTAAAAGTCCAGGGAGAAGAAATAAAAAGTTTGATGTTTGCCGATGACATAGTAATTCTTCAGAAGAGAATGTGAACGGATGTGACAGTGTGTTGAAAGGGGGATATCAGATGAACATAAAAAAAAGCAAAACAATGATAATGGGATGTGTTCGAATTAAATCAGGTGATGGCGAGGGGGCCTAATTAGGAAGCGAGACACTGTAGTGTAGTATATGACTTTTGCTATTTGGGCAGCAAAATAAGTATTGATAGCCGAAGTATAGAGGATATAAAATATAGCGTGGCAATGGCAAGGAAAGCGGTTCTGAAGAAGAGAAATTTGTTACCATCGAGTACAGATTTAAGTGTTAGGATGTCTTTTCTGAAAGTATTTTTATGGAGTGTAGCCATGTATGGAAGTGAAACATGGACGATAAACAGCTTTCGAAATGTGGTGCTACAGAAGAATGCTGAAATTTAGATGGGTAGATCACAAATTTAATGCGGAGGTACTGAATAGAAATCGGGAAACAAGAAATTTATGACAGAATCTGATTAGAAGAAGGGATCGGCAGATAGGACACATTATGAGACATCAGAGATGAATACAATAGGCAGATTCAGAAGGATGTAGGTTGCAGTAGTTATTCGGAGATGGAGAGACATGCACACGATAGAGTAGCATAGAGAGCTACATCTAACCAGTCATCGGGCTGCACAACAACAAATTAGCTTTGCAAGCTGTAATCTCCACAAAAAAGTGTCACATGCTAGTCCTAGTATTTGAAAAAAGATGTAACTATCGCTAACTTACGTACTCAGCATTACAGTCTTACTAAATAGTGGTAATAATAATGATTTTTAAAGATAACTTTATTCCGTGACCGAAATGCAGTTGAATCTCTCAGAAATTTCGTTGTACCCCTTAGAAGGTAATTATCACAGGTTGGGAACCACTGCTAGAAATGTAAGTTTGCCTTTCAGCAGCCTGCGTTCTAAGATAAGTTGCAGAGTCTGTACCGCTTCACATGTTAGTGTATTTATCCGAAAGCTATACTGATTTTTCCCTAGATCGCCTGCTACAAGATCTTGTAGAGAAGAACTTGTGCCTAATACTCTCACTTGTGAGAATGAGCAGACACCAATCTGCAAAATAAAAGGAAGTAATTAAAAGTTATTTGTCACCAAAGACCCATCTCTGGCGTTGTTCCCCACACTAACAAAAAGAAACGAGAAACATATGTACCTGCTGTTGCTTGTTCTGAAAGATCTCTTTCTGCTTCTGCTCCTTCTGGAAACTGGACAGACCAAAGCAATAGTCGGAGAGCAGCTGTTGGCTGGATCATGTCTCGCGTGACTCTAAAACGTGAGATATGCCAATCACGGCACAGGTCCGTCAAACGCTCCACGTCCAAACTGTTTACGCTCTCCGACGACGACGCTTTGTGGCTTTAAGTACGTTTTCCGGCCGAGTGTAAACCACACTTTCTATAAACCCGTAAATCACAGCCGGAAACGGTGTTTATAGCGCAGCGCACCTCATAAGTGTGGTTTCTTTAATTTATGTAGTTGGCATTTGCTCTTGTTTAAAGCGTTAAAACTGCATCGGACATAGCACAATAAATAGGGAGCTATCTTTACAGTCATACACGTCAGCGGCGCAGACCCTAAATTTCACATTAGGTCTCACAACAACCGTTTCCGGGAACACAGACTGTCGAAGAACGGCCCTTGTTTCCTGGTCAATAAAGCGTCTTCGAAATTAGACAGTCACACACCCGGCTGCGAGGTCTGCCTCTCCACGGCGTTAGTCGCTTCCTCCTCGGTCGTTTGGCCAAAGGAGCTGTTTCTTCGGCTTGGGTGTATGAAAAGTACATAGCAGTTAAGTCAGCTCCTGAAGTCATCATTCTAATCTTTGCTATTGATATTTTCCAACCTGATCTTTCGTGCCGCCTTTTTCAATCCAGCTCTACCCGTGTTTGAAGTAGATAACTGTTGTCACATAATGTTAAACAGCGATTAGGGTTTGGGTAGTTGCCCAGTCATACTAGAATATATGTAGTGGCCTAGCAGTTTCATGTGCTATGTAGGAATAAAAGCGAATAAAACTGATTTTAGTCTCTTACTACGTAAAATTAAATTACAAAAAATATATGATGTGAAAACAGCGTTTATGTTCAAGAATTGTTTCACTTATCAAATAGAATTATCTGGGGAAACTGTTTAAGAATTAAACATTTAGGTACCTATTACTTTTGATGGATTATTCTGCAGCCGGCCGCAGTGGCCGAGCGGTTCTAGGTACTTCAGTTCGGAACCACGCGACTGCTACGGTCGCAGATTCGAATCCTACCTCGGGCATGGATGTGTGTGATGTCCTTAGGTTAGTTAGGTTTAAATAGTTCTAAGTTCTATGGGACTGATGACCTCAGATGTTAAGTCCCATAGTGCTCAGAGCCATTTGAACCATTATTTTTATTATTCTGCAGAATTGTTATGCTCTTCATCTTATAAATTGCAGCTTATTTCTCAGCTACACTGTCTTTGGAGAAACAGGCCAAAATGTTGCCAATTTCCATAGGACTTACTGTGATATGCTGTATTACCTGAATAATTTACGGTAGATAATGTATGACGCACTAACTTTTTTATAGCAATCTGAAAAGTGACGCGACTGTCGCCAGAACAACTGAATTCGGACGTATCACACTAAAATTCGTAATGTGCCCACCTGAAGAGGAAGGTAGAAATCCGCACACTGCACTGCGTGAGTGAGGATCCTGACTGTTTTGCTTTCTTTTGTATTCCACACAGACCTAAGTTCATATAAAACAGTCCAGTAGACAGGCAATAAAGTTTCACTGAGTTGTCTTATTCTTCTCTTTCTTTTCCATAATTCAAAAAAACTGTCTTTTCCTTTGAGAATGATGATTTTATTCATTTACCCATTTTTACGCTAGGCACTCGTTTTATGCACGAATCAAGAATAACGATATTCAGGAACTTCCTGGCAGATAAAAATTGAATACCGGACCGAGACTCGAATCCGGGACCTTTTCTTCTCCCGAGCAAATGCTCTACCAAAATTTTTTAAAAACTGATCCCAAAACTGAGTCGTGATGGGGAGGGCAGGAGGGCAAAGCGCGCAGGGGTGCAACCCGAGGCCTGGGCGGGAAAGGAATTAGATTAAGGTAACTGACAACAAAGGCTTCTTTATTTTTTTGTAACTTTTTATTATACGAGACAAGCGGGGTTGGCGTATCAGGTCGTTCCTAGGAAGAGGGGGAAGGGAGGGGACGGAGAGCCGACGACTGAGCTACCCAAGCGATTCACGACTCGTCCTCACAGCTGTACTTCCGCCAGTTTATCTCTACACCCTGCTGTAATCTGCAAGAAAGTTTCATATCAGCATACTCTCCGTTGCAGAATGAAAATTAATTCTGGGAACAATATTTTGTTTTGCGAGAGTTATCTTGGAAGTAAAGATACGACGCACGGAATTCATCAACAAACACAATATCGACGTTACGCAAGTCTAGGATGACATTTAGTTATTTTTTCACATACGCACATGTCCTGTCTGTACACACAGTCTCTGCTCCACGTAATTAACATCAGGGATCAGAATGGGAGGTAATGGTATGGCATGACCAGCTATGCTGATCACACTGCTTAACGATGTATTTAGTAGTTTTATAAACGGCCTGCTTACGCAAGTATGGGATGATCTTTAAATATTTTTTCGCATACACACTGTCTCTGCTACGGCTGACCCAGCTGCTTTCAGAGAAACAGTTAGATGGCGCTGAGAATACGTTTCCAGGTTGAGGTGGGTCGAGACCACAGATGGTGTTGAGTAAGGTGCAGGTGGAGCCGCAACCTAGGAAGCGATGGAGCTAGCTACGCAAGAACGTAGGGGACCTATTCCACTAGGAAGAGAAGAGTCTGTTAAACGCGAGAAATGTGTTGGGATAATGTTGCTCTGACCCGTGGTCTAGGTGGCCGGCACGGTAGCTCAGCGTGTTCGGTCAGAGGGTTACGTGTCCTCTGTAATAAAAAAACTGAGTTACTCGATTAACAACGAACTTCAACGGATGTTTTACGACGTCCGCCCTGAGCAGATGCAACGATCAAAAGCGAACAAAATGAGATTTAAAAAAAAGGGGTAGCTTCTTTGATTCATAATCAAAACGTCTTCGGTCCCGGGTTCGATCCCCGCCACTGCCCACATTTTGATAAATAATCAGCATTGGCGGCCGAAGACTTCCGGCATAAGAACATAAGAAGTCAGCCTCATTCTGCCAACGGCCTTGTCAAGAGGGCGGAGGAGCGGATAGAGGTTCAGGGCACTCTCTTGTCCTAGGGGTGGGAAATTGCCCCTAAAGGCGGAAGAATCAGCAATGATCAACGACATGAGGATGCAGAAGGCAATGGAAACCACTGCATTAAAGACACGTAACGTGTATCCACAGGACATGTGGCCTGTAATTGAAGAAGTGTCATGATGATCTCTCCATTGGCAAAAGATTCCGGAATAGTCCCCCATTCGGATCTCCGGGAGGGGACTGCCAAGAGGGAGGTTACCATGAGAAAAAGATTGAATAATCAACGAAAGGATAACGCTCTACGAGTCGGGGCGTGGAATGTCAGAAGCTGGAACGTGGTAGGGAAACTAGAAAATCTGAAAAGGGAAATGCAAAGGCTCAATCTAGATATAGTAGGGGTCAGTGAAGTGAAGTGGGAGGAAGACAAGGATTTCTGGTCAGATGAGTATCGGGTAATATCAACAGCAGCAGAAAATGGTGTAACAGGTGTAGGATTCGTTATGAATAGGAAGGTAGGGCAGAGGGTGTGTTACTGTGAACAATTAAGTGACCGGGTTGTTCTAATCAGAATCGACAGCAGACCAACACCGACAACAATAGTGCAGGTATACATGCCGACGTCGCAAGCTGAAGATGAACAGATAGAGAAAGTTTATGAGGACATTGAAAGGGTAATGCAGTATGTAAAGGGGGACGAAAATCTAATAGTCATGGGCGACTGGAATGCAGTTGTAGGGGAAGGAGTAGAAGAAAAGGTTGCAGGAGAATATGGGCTTGGGATGAGGAATGAAAGAGGACAAAGACTAATTGAGTTCTGTAACAAGTTTCAGCTAGTAATAGCGAATACCCTGTTCAAGAATCAGAAGAGGAGGAGGTATACTTGGAAAAGGCCGGGAGATACGGGAAGATTTCAATTACATTACATCATGGTCAGACAGAGATTCCGAAATCAGATACTGGATTGTAAGGCATACCCAGGAGCAGATATAGACTCAGATCACAATATAGTAGTGATGAAGAGTAGGCTGAAGTTCTAGACATTAGTCAGGAAGAATCAATACGCAAAGAAGTGGGATACGGAAGTACTAAGGAATGACGAGATACGTTTGAAGTTCTCTAACGCTGTAGATACAGCAATAAGGAATAGCGCAGTAGGCAGTACAGTTGAAGAGGAATGGACATCTCTAAAAAGGGCCATCACAGAAGTTGGGAAGGAAAACATAGGTACAAAGAAGGTAGCTGCGAAGAAACCATGGGTAACAGAAGAAATACTTCAGTGGATTGATGAAAGGAGGAAGTACAAACATGTTCCGGGAAAATCAGGAATACAGAAATACAAGTCGCTGAGGAATGAAATAAATAGGATGTGCAGGGAAGATAAGACGAAATGGCTGCAGGAAAAATGTGAAGACATCGAAAAAGATATGATTGTCGAAAGGACAGACTCAGCATACAGGAAAGTCAAAACAACCTTTGGTGACATTAAAAGCAGCGGTGGTAACATTAAGAGTGCAACAGGAATTCCACTGTTAAATGCAGAGGAGAGAGCAGATAGGTGGAAAGAATACATTGAAAGCCTCTATGAGACTGAAGATTTGTCTGATGTGATAGAAGAAGAAACAGGAGTCGATTTAGAAGAGATAGGGGATCCATTATTAGAATCGGAATTTAAAAGAGCTTTGGAGGACTTACGGTCAAATAAGGCAGAAGGGATAGATAACATTCCATCAGAATTTCTAAAGTCATTGGGGGAAGTGGCAACAAAACGACTATTCACGTTGGTGTGTAGAATATATGAGTCTGGCGACATACCATCTGACTTTCGGAAAAGCATCATCCACACAATTCCGAAGACGGCAAGAGCTGACAAGTGCGAGAATTATCGCACAATCAGCTTAACAGCTCATGCATCGAAGCTGCTTACAAGAATAATATACAGAAGAATGGAAAAGAAAATTGAGAATGCGCTAGGTGACGATCAGTTTGGCTTTAGGAAAAAGTATAGGGACGAGAGAGGCAATTCTGACGTTGCGGCTAATAATGGAAGCAAGGCTAAAGAAAAATCAAGACACTTTCATGGGATTTGTCGACCTGGAAAAAGCGTTCGACAATATAAAATGGTGCAAGCTGTTCGAGATTCTGAAAAAAGTAGGGGTAAGCTATAGGGAGAGACGGGTCATATACAATATGTACAACAACCAAGAGGGAATAATAAGAGTGGACGATCAAGAACGAAGTACTCGTATTAAGAAGGGTGTAAGACAAGGCTGTAGCCTTTCGCCCCTACTCTTCAACCTGTACATCGAGGAAGCAATCATGGAAATAAAAGAAAGGTTCAGGAGTGGAATTAAAATACAAGGTGAAAGGATATCAATGATACGATTCGCTGATGACATTGCTATCCTGAGTGAAAGTGAAGAAGAATTAAATGATCTGCTGAACGGAATGAACAGTCTAATGAGTACACACTATGGTTTGAGAATAAATCGGAGAAAGACGAAGGTAATGAGAAGTAGTAGAAATGAGAACAGCAAGAAACTTGACATCAGGATTGATGGTCACGAAGTCAATGAAGTTAAGGAATTCTGCTACCTAGGCAGTAAAATAACCAATGACGGACGTAGCAAGGAGGACATCAAAAGCAGACTCGCTATGGCAAAAAAGGCATTTCCGGCCAAGTGCCTTAATTTGAGGAAGAAATTTCTGAGGATGTACGTCTGGAGTACAGCATTGTATGGTAGTGAAACATGGACTGTGGGAAAACCGGAACAGAAGAGAATCGAAGCATTTGAGATGTGGTGCTATAGACGAATGCTGAAAATTGGGTGGACTGATAAGGTAAGGAATGAGGAGGTTCTACGCAGAATCGGAGAGGAAAGGAATATGTGGAAAACACTGATAAGGAGAAGGGACAGGATCATAGGACATCTGCTAAGACATGAGGGAATGACTTCCATGGTACTAGAGGGAGCTGTAGAGGGCAAAAACTGTAGAGGAAGACAGAGATTGGAATACGTCAAGCAAATAATTGAGGACGTAGGTTGAAAGTGCTACTCTGAACCAGTCAGTAGACTGATGACAAAAAAAAATTGTTGATTATTTTCATCTCTATGCAACCGGGCAACGGGCTACGAGATCATCAATGGAAGACGCAACCAGTATTGATCGTCCGGTACATGTTGAGAGTCTTGAACGTGGCTACACAGGTAGCTGGTACGTGGTACTGAATTGCGGACGCTGCAGGTCACATCGGAGTTCCCACCTGCGTGTACCGTTGCGGTTACATGCCGTACATGGATAAGTATCATAAAGTGGCAACAGTTGAAAGTCTGATGAGACACTGCCACTTTCCTCTACTACTGAACACATAATTATAGATTATACATAAAAACAATTTTTGATCTGAACGGAAGCACCAGTTGGGAAGAAAGGATGTATTTTACTTGCTGGTGATATAGCGATTTTAGCGTACGATGAATTGACAACGAACATTACAAATAAAATTCCGAATGCAACGCATCACTAATAGGAAAATAATAATAAGAAAAAAAGATTATGATGAATGGAACTAATAAAAGAAAGACAAATATTATAATAATACACAACAAAATAAAGTAAGCGGAACAAAACAATTTGCAAGGTGTTCTAGCGATGCACGTGAAATGCCTTCTGATCAAAAATATCCGGATACATACTACTGGACATTGATATGGAGTATGTCTACCCTCGGCCCTTGACGGTTTGAACTCTGCTCGAAACACTTCCAGTGAGTTGTCCAAATGGCTGCGGAGTATAAACGTAGTTGTAGATGAACAATGGCAACCCATTCCTCAAGAATCGAAACCAGAGAAGGTATTGATGTTAGATGCTGGAATCTGAGGCGAAGTTGACGTACTAACCCATCCCAAAAGTAACCCTGATTGGTATCCTGGGTAGGCCACTCTATTTTAGGAATGTTTTCCACAAACGATTGCCTCACGGATGTTGCTTTACGACGGGGTGAACTGACACGCTGACTCAGTTATCGTCTACGACTGTTCCTCTAGAGTAGGCAGTACACAATTAGCGTTTTTTAAGCGCAATAAGGGAACAACGCTGTAACTACGAAAAACACATCCGTACCTTAACAACGCCTCGTCGATACTTAAGTTTTTGCACCAGCCGTGATGACAGGCAACTTTTCCAGGCATTCGTCACCGGCCGTTGTGGCCGAGCGGCTCTAGACGCTTCAGTCTGGAACCATGCGACCGCTACGGTCGCAGGTTCGAATCCTGCCTCGGGCATGGATGTGTGTGATGTTTAAGTGGTTCTAAGTTCTAGGGGACTGATGACCTCAGATGTTAAGTCCCATAGTCCTCAGAGCCATTTGAATCAGGTATTCGACAAACCCCAACCCTTCCATCGAACTGTCACAGGATGTCGCGTGCTTCACCGCTCGTTTCCAGTCAAGCACTCTCCAGTGCAGTCGTTCTTCACTTCAAGCGTCGCTTGGAATGATTACAGAAATGTGTGGTTTATGAGGAGCCGCTCGAGCATTGCATCCCATTCTTTATAACTCTCTAGGTGCAATCATTATGCTAGCCGGACACCTGGAAGCACTTTCTAAATCACGAATGATTCCTTCAACAGCTTTCATTGGCTTTTTTACAATCACCATCTGCAATGCTAGACGGCCCCTGCCAGTCTGTAGAAGAGGTCTACTGGATCTTGATTTAGTTGTCGTTGATCCTTTGCGTTTACGCTTCACAATCACATCACCAAAAGTCGATTTGGGCAGCTTTGAAGAGGTTGAAATGTCCCTGATGGTTTTCTTATTCATGTGACATCCAGTGACGTCCACGTTCCTACCTCACCCGACCCATCTACTAACAACACAATACCTCCTGCTTTGCCGGCCAGTGTGGCGGAGCGGTTCTAGGCGCTTCAGTCTGGAGCCGCGCTACCGCTATGGTCGCAGGTTCGAGTACTGTCTCGGGCATGGATGTGTGTGACGTCCTTAGGTTAGTTCGGTGTAAGTAGTTCTAAGTTCTAGGGGACTGATGACCTCAGATGTTAAGTCCCATAGTGCTCAGAGCCATTTGAACCAGCCACTTCGTGCCTTCTTTTATAGTGTTATAATGTTTTGTAAGCCACAATACAACGCCATGTTTTAATACAATATATCAACCTAACACATTGCTTACAGCCTCTTGATTGCTTTGTTTTCCCGGCATTGCGGGTTTTCGCTAGTTTATGGAGGTCAGAATACTTAAAAATTCCTTGTGTTTTGTGCGCATACTTAGAAAGTAAATATGTTAATTCAACAATTAAATTATGAGTGAAATTTTTTTATCAGGAAAGATTTATCCAAAGCCATATAAAAGGATTACTTGAAATTTACAAAGGTCGATTGGTAATTCAAATAAAAAAGTACACAAGGCTCATTCAACATCATTAAAATGTTTCTTTTCTTGTTTTGTTTCTCTTTTCTGAACTTAAAATAATGAAGGAAAGTATTCCTGCACGTCTTTTGTTTCCGCGATACACTTAGAGGCTCAGTTCTAAAAAATGCCCTATAATGCGACGCGGGTCCCTTTGTAAAATATGAGAAAAAACTGCACCTGATCACTGCTCGTATTTTTTTTTCACCGAAATAGTAATTTACATAAACTACTAGTTAAATACCGCAAAAGAAAAAGTGGAATTGTTACTGTCGTCGCTTTTTGGTAGAAGGAGTTAGATTACGACAAACTGTCTTTTCAACTTAAGCTAACACAATATTCAGCTTTCATATCCATTGCTTTGTGTTTTTTCAAGGTAGTGTTGGTTGTGGGTTTCCAATAGTTTGTGGGTATCAAAGTACTTCAATTTTTTTCGTGTTTTGTACGGATATTTAGTAAACAAACATGCAGTATTTTATTTTTGGCTCTGAGCACTATGGGACTTAACATCTATGGTCATCAGTCCCCTAGAACTTAGAACTACTTAAACCTAACTAACCTAAGGACATCACACAACACCCAGTCATCGCGAGGCAGAGAAAATCCTATTTTATTTTTAAAAGTGGTCTTTGCAAGTCACTCCTATAGCATATGTAACGTGAACATTCGGTGCGATATTTTATCTGGTTCTACAGAGATAATTACTTGTGAGTAGAGAGAGGATTTGTAATATGTGCCTGTACATCGTACAAAAAATTAGTCCCCTCAAGGTGACATCCACCTGATACTGCTTAACACCTGTCCTGGTTCAAATGGCTCTGAGCACTATCGGACTTAACATCGGAGGTCATCAGTCCCCTAGAACTTAGAACTACTTAAACCTAACTAACCTAAGGACATCACAAACATCCATGCCCGAGACAGGATTCGAACCTGCGACCGTAGCGGTTGCGCGGTTGCAGACTGTATACGTTTCCGCTAGAGGCCTTAGTTTTCGAGTTATTCAAGAAAAACGTACAAAAGTTACCTTCAAACGCACCTCCACTCGCACAGTCCCACACATTTTCTGTGGCATTAGGATCGGATGACGCAATGAGTTAGTCGAGATGTCGAAGAGACCCGAGCGTTCGTCAAACCGAGAACGTATACGTTCAGGCCTGTGAATACGCCTGTCGTCATCTTGAAAATGGGAATGTGCACTGTATACTCATAACGTAAACATAGAAGAAAGTGCAACACGTGGTCACTGAGATTGCAGATTGCTAAAAATTCTAATTCACGTTGACAGTAACCTTAAAGAGTAGCGCCAATTCATGGTACGGAAAACATCAAAGAACCATACCGTCCACGTGCTGAGGATTAAGCACTTCCCTGGCTGTCGGTGCGCTTCACGTCATTATTTGAAGACAGCTAAAATTTTGTCTAATTGTACCAAACAACACGCTTGAATCAGCTATTGTCCAGCCGTGTGTTGTTTGTTTGGCTGCCTGAAGCATTATGTTTCACTGTGAGTAATGGTTTTTGTGACGAATACGACTCAAAATGTCCATTGCAAGCAGTTTTCTTCGCAGTATTTGGTTGCGATGGGCCGGTATTCATAGATGGCAGCAATTTCTGGAGGATTTGAAACCGATTGTCATTGAAAAGCCGTGACACTCGTCTTGGTCAGATCTGTCTACAGCCACTGTTCGTACGCCGTTTTACATGACCGCGAGGTATACATAAGTCTTTGTAGACACGTAGGACAACCAGCGCTGATACACCAGCAAATCGGGCAGCTTCATTTACTGTGTGGTAACGGGCACGTTCAAACGCGACAGCTACTTTGCGCCCTACTGACACATCTCCACGTCGACCAATCTTACTGTGCTGATACCATGTAACTTCGCTGCTGTGACTCACCTGAGAGGTGTAGGGTGACGTGACAGCCTGGTACTAGCTCGCCACCATCTACAACGCTTCAGAGGGTCCGTTGCGCTCTTTAACGTAGGCGACAGATATACTGACGAAAAGTATCATAACACAAAAAAAAATAATGTAGGGTAATGAAACTTTGGGAATAAAATTGTCTACGTAACGTAATTAAATTATTAACATTGCAAATTCACAGGTTAATGCAAGCGCGAGATAAGCCATTGAAAATGTGAAGTGCTGGTACATTAGTAACCGGTGTAATCACCAGAATGTTGAAGGTAAGTATGAAAATGTACATGCATTGTGTTGTATAGGTGTCGGATGTCAGTTTGCGGGATGGAGTTCCATGCCTGTTGCACTTGGTCGGTCAATACAGGGACATCTAATGCTGTTTGTGGACGATGCTGGAGTTGTCGTCCTATGACGTCCCATATATGCTCGACTCGAAACAGATCTAGTGATCGAGCGGGCCGAGACAACATTTCGACAGTCAATAGAGCATGTTGGGTTATAACAGCAGTAAGTTGGCGAGAATTATCGTGTTGGAAAACATCCCCTGGGATGTTGTTAATGAATAGCAGAACAACAGGTCGAATCACCAGACTGACGTACAGAATTGCAGTCAGATTGCGTGGGATAATCACGAGAGTGGTCCTGCTGTCGTGCTAAATCACGTAACACGCCATAACTCCATTTATAGGTCCGGTGAGTCTAGCTCGCAGACAAGTTGGTTGCAGGTCCACAACTGGCCTCCTCTTAACCAACATGCAGCCATCACTGCCACCGAGACAGAACCAGATTTCATCTGAAAATACTCTGTCCCCTAATGTGCTCTCGCTTGACACTACTGAAATCCCAAATGGCGGTGATTTCGGGTCAGTGAGCCGGCCACTGTGGCCGAGCGGTTCTAGGCGCTTCAGTCCGGAATCGCGCTGCTGCTACAGTCGCAGGTTCGAATGCTGCCTCGGGCATGGATGCGTGTGATGTCCTTAGGTTGGTTAGGTTTAAGTAGTTCTAAGTCTAGGGGACCTCATATGTTAAGTTCCATAGTGCGTAGAGCCATTTGAACCATTTGGGGTCAGTGGAATGCACGCTACAGGGAGTCTGGCTCGGAGTTGTACTTGAATAACCCGATTTGTAACAGTTCTTCGTGGTACTGTGGCGCCAGCTGTTGGTCAAAATGCTGCTGCAGGTGCAGTACGATGCGCGACAGCCACAGGCCGTATACGATGGTCGTCCCTCTCGGTAGCGTCATGTGGTCGTCCGCAGCCCGCTCTTCTTGCGACTGTACAGTGACCACTGCTGCGCCAGAGCCGTACGCTCGTGAACCCCGCTGCCAGCAGTCATATCCAGTGGCTACATTCCTGCCAAGTTTTTCTGCAGTTTCGAAGGAGGAACATCCAGCTTCTCGTAGCCCTATTACACGACCTCGTTCAAACTCAATGAGATGTTGATAATGGCGCTTTTGTCGCCTTGAAGGCATTCTTGACCAGCATCAGTCCACCACGTCCAGTATGAAAGGTAACTAACGGTTACGACCGTTACAGCGTGTAGTTAAAGCAATCCTGATTAGCATCATTATATTGGTGCATGTGTTGGGAGTTGGTGGAAATAGGAAACCCGCCACTTTGTTAACATAGACATCTTTTTTCACTACGACAACAATATTCCCTTTGGCTGATATGACTGCTACATATTACTTTCAATCATTTTCTTCTTGAAGCTGTTTAAAACATATCTTTTTTCGCTGGTATAGCACTAGGAAAGAGGTTAAATATTTTCAATTCGTGAGGGTAAGGTGTTTAGTGGATATGTCATTACCTAATGGACATTGTAGGTCTACTTTATTTCCAGTTGCTTTTCCGACTCTTCTTGTGGTGGAGCGTATCTGAAACCTTTTCCAACTAAGTTAAATTCTTGGTTGGTCATTTTTAAGTCAGAAAGGTTAGTTATACGATCTGCAAACTCTAACTTTTAAATTAGTTTTGAAAGGTGTTTCGCTCTGAACAGTTTACTAAGTTTAGCCTTTTGGTTTTCGTACACGGTATGCACGATGTCATTAGTTTCCTATCTCACTTTACTGTCTAGCATATCGAAATCCACTAGGTGTAAAACGGCCGAAATTTGCATGTGCGTCAATTTCAGGTTTGTACTCACGTGATCACGAAATAACGAACCAAGGACTCATTGGCCTGGGAAAAGGTTTCAAATACACTCCACCAAAAAACGCGCATAAAAGAACGTATAAAACATACTTCTTAATTCTTTTATGTACAAAGTTATCATCCACCATTCTATCCTTTTGAGACAATTACGAATTAATTAAAGTACATTATGCAAAACTGTCGCATTTCTGTTATACTTGGCCTAATGCAAAAATCCGATTGAAGACGGTCTGCTGCAGTCACTTGGCGTTCTCCCAGATACTAGGGCATGAAGTCGCCTACAAAATGTGCCCTGAAATCAGAAAAGACAAACATAGAATGCTGTAACCATGGCAATAACCACGAAAACTTATCACCATGTAAGCCTTCAGAAAGATGCATGTAGTCCCCATATATCTTTTTTTTTTCGCTTGAAAATATTTCTGAACGCTGAAAGGCATAATCAGTCTTAAATGATGATGATGATGATTGCAAATATTTGGGGTATATTATAATATGTAGAGTCAAAATGTATAAGTGGTAAGTTTCTATTAGTAACCATGGTTTGTTGAAAATCGAATTTCTGTTTGAGTGGCCACTTTATTCCTCCCTTCCTTCATTTACCTTCACGGTCCGAGAAGTCGCACTGCAAATTCAAATTGTCTCTTAAGCAAAAATGTTTAACGACCACTGCTTTAGGGCGAGCTGATATTCACCACACAAAATATAAATTGTAGGTCATTCTGTAAGTCGTGTTAAGAACAATTTCCTTCATTCTTTTTGTTAGATATGACGTTATCAGTTGGTCGGATGTGCCATCAATTTCATAAAGCCTCAGATTATCTAGAATGATATTGTGTTTCACACAATCGAATGCCTTTGATAGCTCACTGAAAATAATAGCCTGCGCTATTTCTTTATTTAACAGCTGTAAAATATGGTCTTTAGAAAAGGTAAATTGTTACTGTTGATGTTCGAAACTGCTGATAAGGAGCCCGAGTGTTTTAAATGCTTCAATTTTTTTGGTTCGTTCGTATTAAGAGCGCAGTTGAAGTATTTTTAGAGCATACCCCAGCACCAAGAAATAATAAGTGTAGGGTAATGATATTCCAGAATACGTCTATATAACATATTTAAGTAATTAACGTTGCAAAATCACAGGTTAGTTTAGACAGGAGAAAAGCCATTGCAGTTGTGAAATGCTGGAATATTAATAACCAGTGTAACCACCGGTAAGCCGAATGCAAGCATGCAGACGTGCATGTATTGTGTCGTACAGGTGCCATTTGTCAGTTTATGGGATGGAGTTCCATCCCTGTTGGACTTAGCCAGTCAATGCTGCTTATGGATGACGCTGGAGTTGTCGTCCGATGATGTCCCATATGTGCTCGATTGGAGACAGATCTGGTGATCGAGCAGGCCAAGGCAACATGTCGACACTCTGTAGAGAATGTTGGGTTACAACAACGGTATGTGGGAGAGTGTTATTCTGAGACACTCCCTGAAATATTGTCCATGAATGGCAGTACAACAGGTCCAATCACTGTATTCACGTACAAATTTGCAGTCAGTGTGTGTACGATAACCACGAAAATGCTCCTGCTGTCATATGAAATCACACCTAAGACCATAATTCCAGGTGTAGGTCCATTGTGTCTAGAACGCAGACAGACTGTTTGCAGGCGCTTAACTAGCCCCCTAAGCCGGCCGGTGTGGCCGTGCGGTTCTAGGCGTTTCAGTCTTGAACCGCGTGACCGCTACGGTCGCAGGTTCGAATCCTGCCTCGGGCATGGATGTGTGTGATGTCCTTAGGTTAGTTCGGTTTAAGTAGTTCTAAGTTCTAGGGGACTGATGACCACAGATGTTAAGTCCCATACTGCTCAGAGCCATTTGAACCATTTGAACTAGCCCCCTAACCTACACACTGTCATTACTGGCCCCGAGGTAGTGACCTGAGGCCATCAGAATTGTCATCAGAATATACAAAGGATCTCCACCCTGCTCTCGAATGAACTCTGACTTGACACCATTGAAACCGGAAACGGAGGATGTTTGGGGTCAGTGAAATGCACGCTACAGGGCGTGTGTCTGGCTCGCAGTTGTCCTGGAAGTAACCGACTTATAACAGTTCGTTACGTCATTATAGTGCCAATTACTGCTCGAATTACAGGTGCAGGCGTAGTACAATGCGCTGCAGCCGTATGGTGAACACGACTGTCTTACCTCTCCGTAGGGATACGGGGCCTTCCGGAGCCCGGTCTTCTTCCGACCGTACATTCCCGCGACCACCACTGCCAGCAGTCGTATACAGTGACTATATTTCTGCCAAGTCTTTTTGCAATATCGCAGAAGGAACATAGTTCTCGTAGCTCTCTTACACGAAATCGTTAAAACTCAGTGAGCTGTTCGTAATGGCTTCTTCGTCGTCTTAAAAGCATTCTTAACTAACAGCAACAAACTCCATCCAATCTCAAGGATAACTAACACTCACGACCGTTATTTTTTTTATTTATTGAGATTTTCTTTATGCAGATGTCTTTCCCAACATAAAAAATACCCAGAAATTACTATATCTGTTACATAAGATTTTAATTTATCTCCTCGAATGTCCCTCCAGGTGTTTCAGTCTTGTATATCTTCTTCCTGTGTGCCAAGTGGTCTCTCGGGGTAGCCGTGCTGTCTAGGACGTCTTGTTACGGTTCACACAGCTCCCCCGTCTGAGGTTCGAGTCCTCCCTCGGGCATGGGTGTGTGTGTTGTTCTTAGCGTAAGTTAGTCTAAGTTAGATTAAGTAGTATTTAAGCCTAGGAACCGATGACCTCAGAAGTTTGGTCCCATAGTCCTTACCACAAATTTCCAATTTGTCCCAAGTGTTCTCATTTTTAATCGTACGTTTTGGAGCCAGGTGGACATAGGGTGTCCTCTTCTCTTCTTTCTGTCCAGTTCCAATTCCAGAGTCATTTTATGTAATGTGGCTTCCTCCATTCTTCTTACATGCCCGTACGATGGTAATTTTCTTCTACCCATCACGTCATACATTCTTTCTCTTACTTCAATTCTTTTTATTATTTCGTTGTTTTTTGTTTTCTCTTTTCTAGAAATGCTTGATGATCTTCTCCAGAAGTCCATTTCTACAGCTTGTAGTTTTTTTTTACATGTTTCAGATTAGCATAACTATGCACTCTAGTAACGATTTGTATATGATTCATTTGGTTCGGTTTATTACATCTCTCTGTGCGGCTGGTCCCGGCGGAGGTTCGAGTCCTCCCTAGGGCATGGATGTGTGTGTTTGTCCTTAGGACAATTTAGGTTAAATGGTGTGTAAGGTTAGGGACTGATGACCTTAGCAGTTAAGTCCCATAAGATTTCACACACATTTGAACATTTTTGATATTACATCTCTGCTCCTTAAGATTGAGCTGAGCATCCTAATGACCTTCCTTCCAATGCCATTTCATTTCTTTTATTAATTATTGATTTTCCCTCCATCTCTAAAATGAATCCCAAATAACAAAAAAAAAAGTTCAAATGGCTCTGAGGACTATGGGACTTAACTGCGGAGGTCATCAGTCCCCTAGAACTTAGAACTACTTAAACCTAACTAACCTAAGGACCTCACACACATCCATGCCCGAGGCAGGATTCGAACCTGCGACCGTAGCGGTCACGCGGTTCCAGACCGTAGCGCCTAGAACCGCTCGGCCACTCCGGCCGGCCCCAAATAACAGAATGTATTGATATTACTATAACAGAAAATACTGTAGCGACAGTTACAGAACATATTTAAATCAAACATGACTTTCATCCTCATAGTGGCGCTGCTAGCGCCACTCTTTATGCATTTGGTGCGTAATTTGAATAGATGTCATCTTTCAGTCAGTGCATTAACCGTACTGCAGTGCATATTTATGAAATTATTGTGCATATTTCTGGGAATGTCAGTGCACATCAATCCACCCTCTACCTTTTAGTCGCTTATAAGAGGTTTGTGTATATGATGCGGCACAGATCACGTCGCTGCTCCTCGACTGCTGTATGCGACTTCGTTCCGGCAACTTCCACGGGTGAGAGTGGCAGAAGCGTTCTGACGCAGGCAGGGCTAGCCGGGGAGCCGCACAGGTCCCGGGAATGACTCCCATCCTTCTAGCGTCTGCCAAATTGCATGCAATATTCATACAGGCGAGCCGGCGATTTATGGCTGAGCCTGCGGCCCGCAGCGGTCGTGCTCGTGCTCTTGGTCGTGGTCGCGGGGGCGTCAGGGCCAAAAATCTCTGCCACCCCCGGCCGCCGCCATAAAGTATAATGCGGCCGTTCCACCGCCGGCCAGACTTCATCTTCGACTGGCGCCGCAAGGGAGCATCACTGTGTGTGTGTGCGCGCGCGCGCGCGTGTGTGTGTGTGCTGTGTGTAAGGGAGTGATTGTGTGCGTGTGCTCCAGCCGGGGTTGGTGTCCCGCCGGGGGTTAATTAAATTAGGCAGTCTCCGCCATGACGGTCGGACCGCCTACTATCCCGAATTTCATTACAGCGAGGGCGGTAAAAGAGCCCGGGCCGCAGAGCCGTATGGACACCGATATGAACGTCATCGACCGCTTGTTGCAGAAGAAAGATCATCAACACGCTCCATCCAGTCTGCTAACAGCGGTTGGGTGGCTGACTTCGGAGGGGTGCAGCTCGCACAGTCGGCAGTACATTTATCACGTAGACTGGTGTGTCACGCGGAATTGTTTTTGATTAAACCGCTGTGGTGTTCAATGAAGGCAGTTAGGAGCGATACTAAGCCCCTGGCTAGTTTGTCAAATTAAAATAGACGACGTCACTTGTCCTTAATGAAACTGCAGGATACAGTAAAGTCAGATTTATTAATTTATTCACCCAGTTAGTCCCCTGGCCAAATTAGGGTCACCTGACCCTCTGCTATATGAGACAAGACTGCTTAAATTTACGGCGTAGACATACCTTCCAGTCAAATTAAAAGCATGGTCCTCAACATTAACCGCGCAAAAGGAATTCGAGTTCTAAAGACACAGAAGGGAGCACATAAATGGAATGAGTGCTTTGAGGGCCTACAAGACGGAAAAACTGTCTGCTGATGTGATACAAGAAGAAATGGTGTTTATTGGGAAGAAATATGGAGTATGGGGTCCACTATTAGAATTAGAGTTTGACAACCAAGGCAGATGGAATAGCTAGTATCCTTTCGGAACTGCTAAAATCAATAGGGAGCCTAGAGACATACCATCGGACTTTCGAAAGACTATAATCCATACAACTAGGAGGATACAAGGACAGAATAATGCGAGTACTGTCCACAGTCATATTAACTTCCAAGTTAATAACAAGGGAGATATGCTGAAGAAATGGATACGGCAATTTAGGATCTGTTAGTTACTTCGGTTTTTAGAGGCTCTAGAGAGGCTGTTGTGACGTTGTACTTGATGATGGAAGCAAGACCGTAAATAAACAAATAAATAAATATAAAAAATATTCAAGGCATCGTCATAGAACTGTTTCGATAAAAATAAGTGGCAGACTAAGAACGAAGTGATCAGATTAAAAACAGCGTTACTATAGCTTCTGTCTCCCTTACTGTCCAACTTGTTCACTAAGAATCAATAACAGAAATAAACGAAGGTTCAGGGTGGATTAAAATATCAGGGTGAAAGAATATCACTGATAAAATTCGTTGACGACATTTCTATCCACAGTGAAAATAAGAAATAGTTACAGGACCGGACCTATTCAATCGAATTAACCATCTTTTGAGTACAGAATATGAACTGACAGTAAATCGGGGACAGACGAAACAACCGTGACGAACTTATTCTGTTGTCCCCAGTATTCTTCTGTAGACTGCTTGAGCCTCCATAATCACAAATTTCATAAATTCCGACGACATAACGGCTAATGAATCCGACTGATATGGCTGATCCATCGATCCAGAGAAATTTGAATTTAAATCGTGTTTTACTTCACGGATAAAGTGTCAAAGAATACGTCATGCCATAAGAACGTTTTCAGACTTGTAACGAATGTAACACTGTCCAATAATTATGACAAGTCTAATTACAGAAAAACATCTGATAAGGTGACAGAATAGGTTAACCGTGCGTCTTCTACACCGTACCAAAACATTATAGAGTGATGGTATGTGGATTTTAGTCGCACTGCTTCTATGAATGAGACGTATGTTAATATGAAAATTTTTCTGAGACGAAATTACTACAAGAATATTTTGTGTGTATAATATACCGTTCGGAATATATAAGATTAAAAAAATGTTGATATGATTGTACCATCTAACATACAGTAGTAATTGAATCAATTAATAAATGATGTCGCAATGAGAGACGTACTCAATTATATGTAAAACTTAGAATCATTTCAAAATATCCTTAACGGACTTGTGAATTGTAGCGTCTTGTGACGACAGAAGAATTTTATAATAGTGCGAAATCGATGTTTTCAGTTACACAACTTCTTACAAAAGATTTAATTATTGGGTTCTAGCTTGAGTACACGAAAATGATTTAGTTTTCCATCCGATAACGTTTTGGATAATTGAAGTGGTGATTCTCTGGTACCTGTTTGATGGAGTTTATGTAAGAGTTGAAGCGTTTGCTAGATTTCTTTATTTTTAAGTTATTTGTCTTCTACCGTATATATTTAATGACACGCACGTTTTTGGGAAGGAAAGGGTGAATGTTACAACCTCAACATGCTCTGGGCCACATCGTTACTTCCTACTGTTCATTCCTGGCTGTTTATGCTTTCATCTTAGCGTAGGAATCTATATGAGTGAATTATAATCGATGACAACATTTGTTTCCTTTGAAACAAGGTGCCTTGATTTTTTGTTACCCATAGAAAGCAGACAGTCGTTCCGTACTGTTGAAGTTCACCCATCTCTTTTATTCTATTACTCACAAGGAAACGTCACCAACTTGACCTCATAATTTAAGTAGAAATAAAACATTTGTAATATATTGATCATGGCAATCGATAACAGCCGAAAATTTAGGCCATAATTCTGATAAGTACGCAGATAGGATCTTCTGAACGTGCAACTTTCAAACAAGGCCGCTCACCTTTTGTTTGTCATCCCCCCCCTCCCTCCCACCCCCTCCACTGCAGTTCCCTAATCCCCGAGCACGGATAACTGTACGGCGGAGTGATAATAAGAACCCTCCTGCTCGGGGGACGTTGAAGGCGAGTGAACATTAGTGGTGAGTGCCACACGTCTACCGAAAGTGTTCCTAATCTAGTTGGAGAACACGTTATTTTACGTAAAAAGAGAACATCGTACGTAAATTTTACACATATATCTGTCCAATATTATTTTAAAACAAAATGAAAATGAGGAAACCTAAGCAGCTGAAGAATTATTATGAATGAAGTTAACTGTTACGATTTTCAGTTTAATCATGCCAATCACGTTGGAGAACAGCGCAGATTCTCCAAATGTACTTTATCTTAACAGAGTCAGCTTTAAAATTCAAACAAAATAACGTACTACAGCAGTTAATGATTAAATATGCTGTACGTTACTTTTTTACTGACACACTCATTCGTTTCATTCAGTTACACTGCTTTTTTGAAGCGTAGCATGAATATGTTTACAGCAACAAGGCCTCTGGCACCAGCTACAGGTTAGAAACTGCGCACTTCAATATTCAGCATTGCTGGGGACGATATTTTTCAAGTGCCCCTGTTTCTCCTTAAAACGTGAGCTCAAGTTAGTGAGTTTTCCTTGTAAGGCTTTTTCAGTTCCCCACAGATATTTAATTAGTTACCCCTTATCAGAATTTATTTAGCCTTAATGTCTTAACACAGTTAAAGAGATTATGGAAGAGTCAGTGCCTCTGACGTAGTCACTCACCCCATTACTGTATGCTTTGATAGACTCCTGCTCTTTCGTCTTCGGGAGGATGACATCTTAACGCAGCACTGTCCGTGCGGGCGAGAGTGTTTGCGTGTTTCAGGGCAGTAACTGGCCTCAAGTCTATACTCTAGGGGAGCCAGCACGGTAGCTCAGCGTGTTCGGTCAGAGGGTTAGCTGCCCTGTGTAATAAAAAAAACTGAGTTAATGAATCAACGACGAACTTAAACGCGTGTCTTATGACGTCCGCCCTGAGCAAATGCAACGAACGAAAGCGAACAAACTGAGATTTAAAAAAAAAGGGGGTAATGTCTTTGATTCGTAATCAAAACGGCCTCCGTCCCTGTTTCAGAACCCACAATTACTTAAATTCTGATTAATAATCAGAAGATTTCCGGCATAAGAAATCACCCTCATTCTGCCAATGACCTTATCAAAGAGGGCGGAGGAGCGGACAGAGATTCAGGGTACTCGCCATTGAGGTGGAAATTGCTCCTAACGGCGGAGGAATCAGCAGTGATCAACGGCATGAGGATGCAGAAGGCAATGGAAACCACTGCATTAAAGGCACACAACGTGTATCCACAGGGCATGTGGCCTGTAATTGAAACAGTGTCAAGATGATCTCTCTATTGGCAAAAGATTCCGGAATAGTCCCCCATTCGGATCTCCGGGAGGAGACTGCCAAAGGCGAGGTGACCATGAGGAAAAGATTGAATAATCAGCGAAAGGATAACATTCTACAAATCGGGGCGTGAAATGTCAGAAGCTTCAACGTGATAAGGAAGCTAGAAAATCTGAAAAGGGAAATGCAAAGGCACAATTAGATATAGTAGGGATCAGTGAAGTGAAATGGAAAGAAGACAAGGATTTCTGACCAGATGAGTACAGCGTAATATCAACAGCATCAGAAAATGGTATAACGGGAGTAGGATTCGTTATGAACAAGGAGGTGGAGCAGAAGGTATGTTACTGTGAACAGTTCAGTCATAAGGGTATTATTATGAGAATCGACAGCAAACCAACAAAGACAACGATAGTTCAGGTGTACATGCCGACGTCGCAAATTGAAGATGAAGAGGCAGAGAAAGTGTATGAGGATATTGAAAGGGTAATACAGTATGTAAAGGAGGATGAAAATCTAATAGTCATGGGAGACTGGTATGCAGTTGTAGGGGAAGGAGCAGAAGAAAAGGTTACAGGAGAATATGGGCTTGGGACAAGGAATGAGAGAGGAGAAAACTAATTTAGTTCTGTAACGAATTTCAGTTATTAATAGCGAATACTCCGTTCAAGAATCACAAGAGGAGGCGGTATACTTTTAACAGAACTGGTGATACGGAAGATATCTGTTAGACAGGGATTCCGAAATCAGATTCTGGATTGTAAGGCGTGCCCAGGAGCAGATATAGACTCAGAGCACAATGTAGTAGTGATGAAGAGTAGGTTGAAGTTTGAGAGATTAGTTCAAGTGCTTCAAATGGCTCTAAGCACTATGGGAGTTAACAACTGAGGTCATCAGTCCCCTAGACTTAGAACTACTTAAACCTAACTAACCTAAGGACATTACCCACATCCACGACAGAACCTGCGACCGTAGCAGCTGCGTGGTTCCGGACTGAAGCGCCTAGAACCGCTCGACCACAGTAGCTGGCTTAAGAGATTAGTCAGGAAGAATCAATACGCAAAGAAGTAGATTACAGAAGTATTAAGGAATAACGAGATACTCTTGAAGTTCTCTAAGGCTGTAGATACAGCAATATACACACATAAAAAAAAAAAAAGTTTTGCATCACCTCGGTTCCGGAACTTGTACAGAAAATTGGAATAGAGAGCAACATAAACATCATTTCCGCTCTTTTCATAGCTCATTAAAACGACACATTGCATGTTGTACCACCATACCTGCTGTTCACACCGGTACCTCTAATACCCAGTACCACATACTCTTGCGTTGATGCATGCCTGTATTCGTCGTGACATACTATCTACAAGTTCATCAAGGCATTGTTGGTCCAGATTGTCCCACTCATCAACGGCGATTCGGCATAGATCCCTCAGAGGGGTTGGTGGGTCGCGTCGTCAATAAAAAGCCCTTTTCAATCTATCCCAGGCATGTTCGATAGGGTTCATACCTGGAAAACATGCTGGCCACTCTAGTCGATCGATGTAGTTATCCTGAAGGAAGATGAGCACAATGGGGCGCGGATTTTCGTCCATGAAGACGAATATCTCGCCAATATGCTGCCGATATGGTTGCACTATCGGTCGGAGGATGGAATTCACGTATCGTGCAGCCGCTAAGACGCCTTCCATGACCGCCAGCGGCGTACGTCGGCCCCACATAATGCCACCCCAAAACAATAGGGAACCTCCACCTCTCTGTACTCGCTGGACAATGTGTCTAAGGCGTTCAGCCTGACTGGGTTACCTCCAAACACGTCTCCGACGATTGTCTGGTTGAAGGCGTGTGACGTCATAAGCGAGTGACTGCGTGTGAGATCGCTCTCTAAGTTTTCATATATTTTTAAGTTTCAGATACATATTTTGACGGTTTTTGTGATAATATTTACTATATAAGTGACGTATTAGTGGTTTCTTCAATCACCTCTGCCTTTATTGTGTTGTGACCTGATATTTGTGAGTGTTTCGTATCGAGCAACTTAACCTCTTGCCTGTGTTTACATTAAGCGCTGACCAGTTGCAGCTGTAGCGGCGCATCGAAAGCTAAGTACTAATTAATTGTTTGTGTATAGTGGTTTATTTAGGAACTTAAGTAGTCTTCAACCGGTGTTCTTAGTGTTTTCTGGTGAAATAATTTCAGAAGAACCTTTTGGGAACTGTTTTCAGCTTCGTTACTGTGTCATTAGACGTTTGATACTCTTTCTGTATTAGTCTTTTGTTACATTCACATTTGTTGTTTATTAATACTGTTAATAATAGTAGTTACTTCCCTTGTAGAGTAAATTTGTGATTATTGTAGTCAGGTTTTTAACATCTTCTTATTGTAGTAGCGGATCTTAGAAAAAGTAAAATTTTACCGTGAGTGAGAAGTGTGGGCTTGGCCGTAGGTTCGTGAGTAGTGGATTGCGGTGTGAGACTTTTTCGAAGTATTTTCACTGGGGGGAATGCAGTGGGGAAGCCAGTGGGCATTCTGGTGAGATCCTCTCCTGGAACTGCATGTTATGTAGCAAGAGTAAGTTGATAGAGGAGCAGGAGCGTAAGATCTGTGCCCTTCAAGTGCAGTTGAAAAACGCACAGGAGGAGCTAGATAGGATGAGGAGGGAGAAGGGGGTTGGGGAATGGGAGCTGGCTGTTGGCAAGAGATCTGCTAGGAGAAGAAGATTTTCAGATAGTTTTACTATTGGTGTTTACAATAGATATGACCAACTGTCAGACTCTAGTGGAGAGGAATCTCTAGTAGCTGTAGATGTAGGAAGTATGCAGCAGACCTGAGTAGTTACTGTGCCTAGAACAGTTGCAAAGTCGAAGAGGAAGAAGAAGGTTCTGCTGTTAGGTAGTTCTCATGGCAGAGGTGTAGGCCAGCAGTTGCAGGAAGTGCTGGAGAGTGAGTACCAGGTCACCAGCATTGTGAAGCCTAATGCAGGGTTGGCTCAGGTGACTGTTAACATAGGGGGGTTATGTAGGGATTTTACTAAAGAGGATCAGGTAGTGATTGTGGGTGGGGCTGGTAATAGTATTGGTAGGGATGGGGAGTATAACATAGATGGTGACCTGGAAAAGACAGTCACTCAGACTGGCAACACGAATGTGCATTTCGTAGAACTGTTTCAGCGTCACGATCTGCCTCATCTTAATACAGCCGTCAGGCGTAATAACATGAGACTTGGGGGTGCGCTGACAGAAAACATGGGTCACATTTCAGTGGTTTCGGTGGAGTCTATCAGCAGGACGGGTTTCACTAGACATGGCCTGCACCTCAACAGGTATGGGAAGGGGAGGTTGGCAAAGCTTATAGGTGACAGCATAGTTGGGGTTGGTGGGATCACTCATGGGAAAATTCCTGGAGTAGTGGGTGTTAGAGCTGCACCTTTTTTAGATTGAAGTCAGCTGATAGGTATTCCTGTCCAAGGGAAGTCTCTCTAACAAGGGAATCACTTTTGACAAAGCTTAGGTATCCGAGTAATGAGGGAATTAGTATATTTCATCAAAATATACAAGGTATTAGAAATAAAGTTTGTGAACTGCTTATAGATGTTGACTCTAAAATTATTGGTGTATCTGAACACTTCTTAAATAAGGAGATAATTCAGAGGCTTCCTTTACCAGGATACAGGTTGGCTGGCAGCTTTCCGAGGAGCTCTTTGCGGTGTGGGGGAGTAGCCATGTATGTGAAAAACGGCATCCCATTTGAGTCAATTGATGTTTCAAAGTACTGCACTGAAAAGGTGTTTGAATGTTGTGTAGGTGTGGTTAAATTTAACGGAGCTAAACTTCTAACTGTTGTTATTTATAGATCACCAGACTCCGATTTCACAACTTTTTTGTTAAAGCTAGAGGAGGTTCTTGGTTCACTTTATAGGAAATACAAAAAGTTAGTTATATGTGGTGACTTCAATATTAATTGTATAAGTGATTGTGCAAGGAAGAGGATGCTGGTAGACCTCTTTAATTCATATAATCTTATGCAAACCGTATTCTTTCCAACGAGAGTGCAAGAGAACAGTAGAACAACCATAGACAACATTTTTGTTCATTCCTCATTACTAGAAGGGCATACTGTTAGCAAAAAGGTGAATGGCCTTTAAGATCATGATGCACAAATTTTAACTTTAAAAGATTTTTGTCCTGCAACACGTGTTAAATATAGTCATCAGCTGTTCAGGAAAGCTGATCCAGTTGCTGTAGAGACCTTTGTAAACCTTATAAAGGAACAAGAGTGGCAAGATGTTTATAGCGCTGATAGAGTAGACGACAAATATAATGCTTTTCTCAAGACTTTTCTCATGCTCTTTGAAAGTTGCTTTCCGTTAGAACGTTTAAAACAGGGTACTAGCACAAACAGGCAGCCTGGGTGGCTGACTAGAGGGATAAGAATATCTTGTAGAACAAAGTGGCAATTACATCAAAACGTTAGAAACAGTCAAAATCTAAATGCAGCAGCCCATTACAAACAGTATTGTAAGGTGCTTAAAAATGTTATTAGGAAGGCAAAAAGTAATAGGTATGCAGATAGAATAGCTAAGTCTCAGGATAAAATTAAAACCATATGGTCAGTCGTAAAGGAAGTTGGTGGTCTGCAGAGACAGGTCGAGGATATAGAATTAGTGCGTAGTGGGAATGTCCGTGATACTGATAAGTCGCATATATGTACAGTATTTCATAATCACTTTCTAAATATAGCAGGTGAACTAAATAGAAACCTAGTCCCAACAGGGAATCATATAGCGCTCTTAGAAAAAAGTGTTCCGAGACTGTTACCTGAAATGCTCCTCCATGATACTGACAAGAGGGAGATTGAGTTAATAATTAAATCACTAAAGACCAAGAACTCTCATGGATATGACGGGGTATCTAGCAGAATACTGAAGTATTGTTCTATGTGTGTTAGCCCAGTTCTCAGCCATATCTGTAACTTTTCCTTTAGGAGTGGTCGGTTTCCTGACCGATTAAAGTACTCGGTAGTGAAGCCACTTTATAAAAAGGGAGACATTGATAATGTTGACAATTTTAAACCTATTTCTATGCCATCGGTGTTTGCTAAAGTTATCGAGAAGGTTGTATATACAAGGTTACTGGAGCATTTAAATTCACATAATTTGCTGTCAAATGTTCAGTTTGGTTTTAGAAATGGTTTAACAACTGAAAATGCTATATTCTCTTTTCTCTGTGAGGTTTTGGACGGAGTAAATAAAAGGTTGCGAACGCTAGGTGTTTTCTTTGATTTAACGAAGGCTTTTGACTGTGTTGACCACAAAATATTAGTGCAGAAGTTGGACCATTATGGAGTAAGGGGAGTAGCTTACAATTGGTTCGCCTCTTACTTTAAGAACAGAAAGCAGAGGGTAATTCTCCGCAATACTGAGAGTGGTAGTGATGTTCAGTCCAAATGGGGCACTGTTAAGTGGGGCGTTCCCCAAGGGTCGGTGCTGGGGCCACTGCTGTTTCTTATTTATATAAATGATATGCCTTCTAGTATTGCAGGTGATTCGAAAATATTTCTATTTGCTGATGACACCAGCTTGATAGTGAAGGATCTTGTGTGTAATATTGAAACAGTAACAAATAACATAATTCATGAAATAAGTTCGTGGCTTGTGGAAAATAATTTGATGCTAAATCATAGTAAGACTCAGTTTTTACAGTTTCTAACTCACAATTCAACAAGAACCGATATTTTGATCAGACAGAATAGGCATATTATAAGCGAGACGGAACAGTTCAAGTTCCTAGGCGTTCGGATAGATAGTAAGCTGTTGTGGAAAGCCCATGTCCAGGATCTTGTTCAGAAGCTAAATGCTGCTTTATTTACCATTAGAACAGTATCTGAAATAAGTGACACTTCAACACGAAAAGTAGTCTACTTCGCATATTTTCATACGCTTATGTCGTATGGTATTATTTTTTGGGGTAATTCTTCTGATTCAAAAAGGGTATTTTTGGCTCAAAAACGGGCTGTTCGAGCTATATGTGTTGTAAGTTCGAGAACGTCTTGTCGACCCTATTCAAAAATCTGGGAATTCTGACATTGCCCTCACAGTATATATTTTCTTTAATGTCGTTTGTTGTTAGCAATATTAGCCTATTCCCAAGAGTTAGCAGCTTTCACTCAGTTAATACTAGGCAGAAATCAGATCTGCATGTAGAATGCACTTCCTTGACTCTTGTGCAGAAAGGAGTGCAGTATTCGGCTGCATCCATTTTCAATAAGCTACCACAAGAACTCAAAAATCTTAGCAGTAGCCCAAACTCTTTTAAGTCTAAACTGAAGAGTTTCCTCATGGCTCACTCCTTCTATTCTGTCGAGGAGCTCCTGGAAGAGCTAAAAAATTAAGCAAATTCCAGTGTTACATTGTTGATTTTCTTCATTTAAACGTACGACTTGTCACCTGAATATGTTTTTTTATATATCATTTTATCTGTTTCTAATATCGTGTTATAATTTCATGTATTGACTCGTTCCATGACCATGGAGACTTCTCCTTAATTTGGTCCCACGGAACAATAAATAAATAAAAAAATAAACACTCATCGGTGAAGAGAACGTGATGCCAATCCCGAGCGGTCCATTCGGCATGTAATTGGGCCCATCTGTACCGCACTGCATGGTATCGTGCTTGCAAAGATGGACCTCGCCAAGGCCGTCGTGAGTGAAGTTGTGCATCATGCAGCCTATTGCGCTCAGTTTGAGTCGTCACACGACGAACTGTGGCTGCACGAAAAGCATTATTCAACATGGTGGCGTTGCTGTCAGGGTTCCTCCGAGCCATAATCCGTAGGCAGCGGTCATATACTGCAGTAGCAGTCGGTGGGCGGCCTGAACGAGGCATGTCAATGACAGTTCCTGTCCCTCTGTATTTCTTCCATGTCTGAACAACATTGCTTTGTTTCACTCCGAGACGCCTGGAGACTTCCCTTGTTGAGAGCCCTTCCTGGCACAAAGCAACAATGCGGAGGCGGTCGTACCGTGGTATTGACCGTCTAGACATGGCTGAACTACAGACAACACGAACCGTGTACTTCATTCCAGGTGGAATGACTGGAACTGATCGGCTGTCGGACCCCCTCCATATAGTAGATGCTGCTCATGCAGGGTTGTTTACATCTTTTGGCGGGTTTAGTGACATCTCTGACCTGTCAAAGGGATTGTGTCTCTGATACAATATTCACAGTCAACGTCTATCTTCAGGAGTTCTGGGAACTGGGGTGATGCAAAGCTTTTTTTCCCTGTGTGTAGAGTAGTCCAGTAGGCAGTGCAGTTGAAGAGGAACGGACATCTTTGAAAAGGGCAATCACAGAAGTGTAATGTCCCCACAGAAAATACCCTCTACCACGCACCAATTAATCATTGTCAATCAAACCATCCACATTCATTCACTTTGGAAAAGCATCTGATCTGATTTTCTCGTAACATATGCGGCGACAGCTCGACGACGCCAAAGTATTTTCTAGTGCGTTTATTCTTTGAAATAACCGAGATGCGTATATGCATTCTCCATGGTTGTTAGAGTGGTAACTAGGACAGCCTCTGGAGTATCTGTTGAGTGATTGACGTGTTTCTGAGAGACACATATTTTGCTTTTCTTCTCGCTAAAGCGAGCCAATTAACATTTGTGCCGCTAGCGGTTTGTTTGAAGAGAAAGAGACTGTAAACAGAAAATAATTAAGACGTGGAATCACCGGAGATCTGGACATGTAATGGAGATGGATTGAATACACAATTTCCTTCATAAATAAGGTTTATGACCTTTTTGTTCTGGAGTGAATGAACGAATGAGTTTTTTTCTGAATCATTTGATGATCACGTTGGCCCTGTAATTAGTGGGGAAGTTTCAGCTGTGTCGAAGAGAGCCTGCAATCACTGACTTTGTGTTAAATCGTCTAAAAAGGCTTCGTACACATCTGGAATTCGCACTCTTTAGTAAAAGGAGCGAATTGAAACTTCCTGGCAGATTAAAACTGTGTGCCCGACCGAGACTCGAACTCGGGACCTTTGCCTTTCGCGGGCAAGTGCTCTACCAACTGAGCTACCGAAGCACGACTCACGCCCGCTACTGACAGCTTTACTTCTACCAGTATCTCGTCTCCTACCTTCCCAACTTTTTACAGAAGCTCTCCTGCGAACCTTGCAGAACTAGCTGTGAGTACCGGGCGTGAGTCGTGGTTCGGTAGCTCAGTTGGTAGAGCACTTGCCCGCGAAAGGCAAAGGTCCCGAGTTCGAGTCGGTCGGGCACACAGTTTTAATCTGCCAGGAAGTTTCATATCAGCGCACACTCCGCTGCAGAGTGAAAATCTCATTCAAGGAACAAATTGTCAACACGATTGATTCTCCCGACTGAATGCAGTGTTTAACAGTAATAATAAATGTTAAAGAAGCTGGAAAGAAAAGCATAAGTACAAAGAAGGTAACTACAAAGAAACCATGGGTAACAGAAGAAATAATTCAGCTGATCGATGAAAGAAGGAAGTACAAATATGTTCAGAGAAATTCAGGAATACAGAAATACAAGTCGCTGAGGAATGAAATAAACGAGAAGTGCAAGGGAGCTAAGATGAAATGGTTGCATGAAAACTGTGAAGAAATCGAAATATTGTCGGGGAGACTTACTCAGCATATTGGAAAGTCAAAACAACCTTCGGTGAAATTAAAACAAGGGTGCCAACTTTAAGACTGCTACCGAAATTCCATTGTTAAATGCAGAGGAAAGAACGGATAGGTGGGAAGAGCACACTGAAGGCCTCTAAGAGGGGGAAGACTTATCTGATGTGACAGAAGAAGAAACAGGAATAGATTTAGAAGAGATAGGACTACCAGAATTACAATCAAAATTTAAGAGAGCTTCGGAGGTCTTAAGATCAAATAAAGCAGAAGGGATCGATAACATTCCATCAAAATTTCTAAAATCATTAGGAGAAGTGTCAACAAACGACTATTCACGTTGGTGTGTAAAACGCATATGTCTGGGGACATGCCATATGACTTTCGGAAAAATATCATCCACTCAATTCCGAAGCTGACAAGTGCGAGAGTTATCACTCAGTCAGCACAACAGCTCATGCATCCACAGGGATGTAGTCTTTCGCCCCTACTGTTCAATCCGTATATCGAAGAAGCAATGATGGAAATAAAAGAAAGGTTCAGTAGTGGAATTAAAATTCAAGGTGAAAGGTTTTCAATGATATGATTCGCTGATGACATCGTTATCCTGAGTGAAAGTGAAGAAGAATTACATGATATCCTGAATGGAATGGCCAGTCTAATAGGTACAGAGTATGGATTGAGAGTAAATCGAAGCAAGACGAAAGTAATGAGAAATAGCAGAAATGAGAACAGCGGGTAACCTAACATCAGGGTTGATGGTCATGAAGTAGATGAAGTTACGGAATACTGATACCCAGGCAGCAAAATAATCAACAATGGACGGATCAAAGAGGACATCTAAAGAAGACTAGCACTGGCAAAAAGGGCATTCTTGGTCAGGAGAAGTCTTCTGCTATCAAACATTGTCTTTTATTTCAGGAAGAAATTTCTGAGAGTATACGTTTGGAGCACAGCATTGTGTGGTTGTGAATCATGGACTGAGGGAAAACCGGAACAGAAGAGAATCGAAGCATTTGAGATGTGGTGCTACAGACGAATGTTGAAAATTAGGTAGTCTGATAAGGTAAGGAATGAGGAGGTTCTGCGCAGAATCGGAGAGGAAAGGAATATGTGGAAAACACTGACAAGGAGAAGGGACAGGATGATAGGACACCCGTTAAGGCATCAGGAACTGAATTCCATGGTACTGGAGGAAATTGTAGAGGGCAAAATCTGTAGAGGATGACAGAGACTGGAATACATCCAGCAAATAATTAAGGACGAAGGTTGCAAGTGCTACTCTGAGAGGTTGGCACAGGAGTGGAAAAAAAGGAGTTTGTTTTGCCGGAGGTAGCGTAGCTACTGGCAGGTTTTCCCACACCACGCAGGCTTCTTGCAGAGGAGCCGAGCACGGAGGGTCTCACAAAGTCCCACCTTTTCCTTTATCCGATCCTGAGCTGTTTTCCTCTCTTGGGATGAAAAATTTCTCCTAGGTTGCTCCTGTCGTGTGAGTAGGTGAGTGGTAACACTTCCACTTATTTGTGTCAGTCTTCTGCTGTATACTTTTACATCAGCGTCCCTCGATTTTTCACCCGACTTGGGTTAGGTTTCTAGGCCTGAGTGTGTCTGCATTTCTTTTCTTTCTACTAGAAACGGACAAAGAAGGTTCGATAGCTCAGTAAAAGCCACTTTTCTAGGGTAGGAAACCTCGATTAAAGTCTGGAGGCAATAGGGTCAAAGCCTCACTCTTAGATGGTGCTTGCCCTATGAAGCAAAATTTTCTTACTAAGAAACTTCATAAAAATAAGCCGGACGTGAAACAACTAGTACGATTAAGCAAGAAAAATAATAAAGAGTTTGAAATATGACACAAACTAGTCTTGGGAACATGGAATGTTATTGGTTTAGGTAATAAATAAATACGGGGGGCGAAACAAAAATATGGAAAATCCCACAGCACCTTACCGTGCCTAATACTGTGTAGGAAAGCCGCTGGCATTAAAAAAAGCTTCCAGTCGTTTCGGAACCGATAAATACGGGTCATACGTGGCAAGTTCAGGTGACGATAACGGTCTCTCACACCCTTCTCTCCAAAGTAGACCACATAGGCTCAATAATACACACATAAAAAAAAGTTTTTCATCACCTCGGTTCCGAGAGTTCCGGAACCTGTACAGAAAATTGGAACGGAGATCAGCAGAAACATCATTTCCGCCCTTTTTGTTGCTCTTGAAAACCACACATTGCATGTTGTACCACCATACAGCGAGACCTTCACAGTTGTAGGTACAGACTGCTGTACACACCGGTACCCCTAATACCCAGTAGCAAGTCCTCTTGCATTGATGCAAGCTTGTATTCGCCGTGGCATATTATCCACTAGGTCATCAAGGCACTGTTCGTCCACATCGTTCCACTCCTCAAAGGCGATTTGGCGTAGATCCCTCAGAGTGGCTGGTGGGTCACGTCGTCCATTAAAAGCCCTTTTCGATCTATCCCCATCACGTACGATAGGGTTCATACCTGGAGGACATGCTAACTACTCTAGTCGAGCAATGTCGTTATCCAGAAGGAAGTCATTCACAAGGTCTGCAAGATGAGGGCGCAAATTGTGTGGTCCATGAAGACGAATGTCTCGCTAATATGCTGCCTATATAGTTGCACTATCGGTCGGAGGATGGCATTCACGTATCGTACAGCCATTATGGCGCCTTCCATTACCAGCAGCTGCGCACGTTGCCACCTCAAAGCAGCAGGGAACCTGCAGTCGCTGGACAGTGTGTCTAAGGCGTTCATCCTGACCGGGTTTTCTCCAAAAACGTCTCCGACGATTGTCTGGTTGAAGGCATATGCGACACACATCGGTGAAGAGAACGTGACGCCAATCTTGAGCGGTCCATTCGGCATGTTGTTGGGCCCATCTTTACCACGCTGCATTGTGTCATGTTGCAAAGATGAACCTCGCAATGGACGTCGTGAGTAAAGGTGCGCATCATGCAGCCTAATGCGCTCATTTTGAGTCGTAACACTACGTCCTGTGGCTCCACGAAAAGCATTATTCAACTTGGTGGCGTTGGTGTCAGGGTTCTTCTGAGCCATAATCCATAGGTAGCGGCCACCCACTGCAGTAGCAGTCGGTGGGCGGCCTGAGCGAGCATGTCATCGACAGTTCCTGTCTCTCTGCATCTTCCCCATGTCCGAACAACATCGCTTGGGTTCACTCCGAGACGCCTGGAGACTTCCTTGTTGAGAGCCCTTCCTGGCACAAAGTAACAATGCGGACGCTATCGAACCGTGATACTGACCGTCTAGGCACGATTGAACTACAGACAACTCGAGCCGTGTACCTCTATACTGGTGGAATGACTGGAAATGATCGGCTGTCGGACCTCCCTAGGCGCTGATCATTCATGGTTGTTTACATCTTTGAGCGGGTTTAGTGACATCTCTGAACAGTCAAAGGGACTGTGTGTGATACAATATCCACAGACAACGTCCATCTCCAGGAGTTCTGGGAATCGGAGTGATGCAAAACTGTGTTTCATTTGCGTATTTAAAAAAAGGGTGCACGAAACTAAATCAACGATTTCTATCTCTAATTAATAGATGTTGGAATGGATATCAGATTCCAAGATCTTGATAGCATCATCATATCATATCTATATTTAAAAAAGATTTTAGAGACAGATGTGAAAATTATGGAGGAGGAAGCGTTTTCAATACTGGATATAATATATATGCAGGGATATTAGGTAAATGAGTATGAGCCGTATCAGATGGTTACTAGAAGAAAAAAAAAACTGTTTTAAAGGGTCGATCCTGTACAGCTACACTTTCACATTTAAGAAGATATTAGAAAAGAGAAGAGAATATAATCGTGAGACTAATAAAGTTTTTATTGATTCCGAAAAAGCATTCGACGGAGTGAGTAGGGAATAATTACGGGAAATCATGACCCAAACAGGATATGCAAATCGCCTAATTGAATTGTTAAATCGTGTATATAAAGACGCAACAATAAACGCATATATCGAAAACGGAAAATCTAGTAAAGAGATACATGTAAACCAAAATGTAAGGCAGGATTGCAGCTTGTCTCCCATTTTGCTTACGGTTTTTATAGGCAAATCTGATTAGATAACGAATGTACAAAATTAACGGAGGTATTTGTATTGTATCAGAATTTATACTTAAGATGATGCTGTTTGCTAATGATCAGATTGTTGGAAGTAAACCTGAAGACGAGCCGCAAAGAGCAGCATATATGTTACAGAAGATATGTGAGAACTATAATTCTAAAATTTCCACAAATAAAAGAAAAACAATGGCCTTCAAAAGTAAATATACTATTAGAACCAAAATTATAATCAGTGATACTATAACAACTCACTGGTTCTAAGTACTTAGGAACATACTCAGTTGTAAATATGAAATGTATTTTTAGAACAAATTACGTGTGTTCCAGCAAATGAGCGGCACAATAAACAGAATACCAAAAATTAAAACCAGAAAAGTACCACGAATGAAGTTCTACAAACCAATCCCTGTGTCTGCTTTTCTCTATGGATGCAAAACACGAATGTTGATAAAAGCTGATAAAAACCAGATACAAACTGTCTAAATGAGATTCATAAGGACAGTAAAATGATGTAACCTTTCAGATAAAATTAGTAATGAAAAAAATAGGGAAGAACTAGGAATAAATTCTGTGGGAGGAAAAGTTGTGAACTATAGGAATGATTGAAGACAGCCTCTTGACAGAAAGCTTAAGGAGAGGATCCCAATACGAGTGTTGTACTATAGGCGTAAGCGAAAAACGTGTCCGGAAAAACCAAGGAATCGATGGTCAATACGTTCTGAAACCGGAAGAGGCAACAGTGCCTAATCCTGGAGGGTATAATGGCCGATCTGGGTGTAAGTTTAGATAGTTTTCCAAGCTCGTTTAGGCCTCCTTAGAAAATACTGATACGATATCCAGACGGTTAAAACGTTTAAATATTCAGAACACAGGTTACACGATTCATAGACAAATGGGGCATACGACTCCCTCCTGCGTTTATTTGAAGAATGTACGGACAGGAAGAGCATCTTGCTAAAAAAAAAAAAAAAAAAAAAAAAAAAAAAAAAAAAAAAAAAAAATTGCCGAAGCATGAAAACAGCAGACTCCATTCTACGGGAGTCAGACTGGCTGTATAACCCATTTCTGCCAAGCGAAATATATATGACACTTAAGTCTGCCATACATTTCTTTTGTTGGCAAGGGACCGATGACCGTAGCAGTCTGGTCCCTTTAATCCTCCAAACCAACCAACCAACCTTGTTGGCAACAATGCATGCATTTAGACTGCCTATTGGACTATGTCTTCAGATAAAAACCCTCTATTATTGATATTTAAGCCTGTTTCGGCCAGTAGTAAGCAGGAAGAGGTCAGTGTCTGAAGACTTTCTAAATAAGACTATCTGTTGGAATAAGGAGTAAGTATTATTTTCTATCGCAATATACCATACAGGTTTACAACTTTTGCTTCTTTATAGTGTCAAAGTTGCTGCAATTTATCCTACAGGTTAACCAAAAAGAAAAAAAATACAACTGATTGTTACGGTTCCTAATCCACTTTTTCATTGTGTGTTAAATACATGTTACGCTAGGCAGAACAGCCAATACAATGATTCGTTCTTTTTCAGAGGCCTGTCTGTGCATAAAATGCTGGATATCCTTGAGAAGGAGGAAGAAGATGCTAGAGATACATTTATTCAACCTCCTGAAGATGGTGTGACGTGAGGTGAAGATTCTGGTGGAGAAGACGGGACTTGAAAGATAGACAGTCTTGGACCAAGGCAACTTCAGCTGGTGCAGAAATAATAAATGAAAAGCACCAGTTTGCTTTTGTCCTACAATATTACTTTTATTGCTTACCGGTTTTCGGCTTACAAGGCCATCTTCAGACATTTACTGAGTATTATCACCAAAGAAGTTAAATGTTAGCAGACAACGTTGGAAAAGAAGTAAAACATCTAGAGTGAAGTAGAAACATACAGTAAGTAACATCTTTGCAATGAAATAGTAAAAACTGAACAGTACATAAATAACAATGGAGTTGACAGGAAAACTGTTAAGTTTTTACTATTTCATTGCAAAGATGTTACTTACTGTATGTTTCTACTTCACTCTAGATGTTTTACTTCTTTTCCAATGGTGTCTGCTAACATTTAACTTCTTTGGTGATAATACTCAGTAAATGTCTGAAGATGGCCTTGTAAACCGAAAACCGGTTAGCAATAAAATTAATATTGTAGAACAAAAGCAAACTGGTGCTTTTCATTTATTATTATAATGTTGTTCTACCAAGAACCGACGGAAGATTCTGTTAATATGGTGCAGAAATGGTTCTGACCAACAAAAACAGATTAGTTGATGAACCTGAGAGTAATTGCTCTCATGATGATGAACCAGAAAATGACAGTTCAGATGAAAGGCTACAAATCTTAAAAAACTGTAGTCAGAGATTGAGAAGGAGTATTCTGCAAAGTCTTAACACTATATTTCCTGACAGTGATCATACTAAATACAGAAGCTTGTCTCCAGATCAGTGCTCTGAATTGTTTTGGAATGATGAAATAATTAAATTTATTACCACTGAATCCACAAAATATGCTTTGTTCAAGAACAAATCCGAAAATATCAGATAAAGAGATAAAAGGTTTTCTAGGAATTCTCTCTGTGTCTATAATCCTGTACATAGCAGATCTTACTGGGATTCGGGGTTGGACATGAGAAATGAAGTGGTCCTCAACAGTATTAGGAGAGACAGATTTGAAAAATTATTCTGGTGAAGAAGACGGGGATGAAAAGATACGCAATCTTGAATCAAGGCTATTCATGTGCTAACACTTTCCACTTTCAGCCTCAGCAAGATGTACATTATGATGTGAGCGTGATAATGTATTTTGGCAAGCACAGATATGAAGAATTTCTGAAAGGGACACCAACTGATAAAATAAATGATCTTTTTAAAAAGGTTCTTTGGTTGAAAATTTTTATTATTTAAAACTTATAAGTTGAATCTGTCTTACAGTTACAGTACCATCATTGTTGATAACGTTAATCCAGTAATGATGGAATGGTGATGCTGCTGGTGTTTGAAAATAATTATGCTGATGACTGAGGTGCAGTATGACTATGTGGCTTTGCAGGACCGCAGGCAGCAACTAAAATCACTGAGTGGGAGGAAGGGGGAGGGAGGAAAGTGGGCGAATGGTGTGAGAGGAAGTTGATCGAGATTTCGGGGGGGAGAGAATGGATATGCCACGTAGGTACAAGGAAGGTGGTGATACGTGGTACTTACTAGAATTAAGGAAAACGTGGAAGGGAGGATCCACTTTCTTTTCACACAGCCTGTTTATTTAACAATATGTAAACTGTATTTTACAGATAATCAAAGCATTTAACCATAAAATTTTCTTTAACAAAATGAACAGATTTGCAAAATTCTTTTGATCTTAAACCTTAAGCTGAATAACCTTTTAATATTTGCAAAAGAAATCTGAAGTGCTGTATTGCAAAACGGCGAACAATGTGACAATGATTACAAGACGGCCGGACCCGCAGCCCGCCCGTTATCGGGTGAAACAGCGGTGTTTACTACCGCGCTGGACACAGCCTGTCTTATTAAATGCCCTTCTGCTACACATGAAAACTATATAAGCACCACTTATGACAAGAGTAATTCAGTTACTCAAAACAGATGACCCAACTTTTAATTTGAAAGATGCATGTCGAAATGCTCAGGGTTAAGATGCGCACCTGTGCTTGAAGATTAAACAGATTAGCAAACAATATGACAATGTCAAGGCTTACTTCACAGCAACCAACATCTTAATTTCAATCGGCAATCAAGGTGTGACTAGATCCCAAACCGTCTCTTCTGAAAATTTTATTTTGGCTAAAGCCCTGGTGACAGTTGCCTGTTAATATTTTCGAAGTTAAACTGATTGTCAGTTATTAAGACCGCTCTGCAGGAACATCTTAAGACATTACTTGTGAACACTTATTACAATAAGACTAACTCGGCGGAACCACAAGATCTAGCTAAAATACATCAATAAAGACCCACTCTTTCAAACACAAAAACGAACAGCTTAATACAACAGGTTGTTCAGATTATAACTAATGACTGAGAAACGCAATTACAATCAAATAATTGAATAAGTTAACAGCTAAATCTAGCCACAAGTTCCCTCCTTTGTTTAACGGCAACCTGTGCCTTAGTACAATTCTGGCCATATCTACGACCAAGAGCTTATTAATTAGAACATTAATGACCGAGTACAAACCAGAAAGGAAAGGAAATACAATAGCAGGACAAATTTTCAAACAACCAGTGTCTTAGCACTACTACTGCCAATATTTGCGACCAAAGAGCCGACTGAGTAAAACTCTGAGGGGCAGGTACAACCAGAAAATAGTGAGTGGAGGTAGACAATGAAACAAATCACCACGAGGATTACAGAATGTTACTCCTCTTTATTAGCAAGCAGTTCCATGGAGCCCCAGCGCATCGCAATGGTTACTGAGTGGTGCCGATGATAGCCAGGTAGATGAGAGCAGCCAGACCACGAGCGGTCGTCCGACACGGATGTTGCCGAGCAACCGACAGGATGTCGACCTGCTGCTTGTAGTCGACGCTGACCCCGGTGAAGTACTCCGGTATCTTCGCACTGTACAGGCCCTCCTTGCACAGCTTGTGACTTTGGCTGCTCGGACCACGTGACCACCTCTTGTCACAATGCTACTGCCAATCCTCAAACTTTGTGCCTCTCTCTTGGGCTTTTTTTTTATTTATTGTGATTACATTCCCCTGCCTCATATAGGGAGGAGAGGGCTGTCAGCGGCACAATCCACTACTCTTCAGCCGAGTGACATTACAGCTAACACAAGAAGAAAATGATACACAGAAAGGCGATAAAAATTGGGGACATAAAAATAAAGTAAGGGGAGATAATGGAGACACTCATCGGGGGACAATTAAAAAAGTCGACATAAAGTGAAAAAACACGGCAATTCGTAGAGCACAAAAAAGACACTGAAGTCACACACACAGGTTAAATTTTGCCACAGTATTAAAAACAGTGCAGAACAAGACACTTTAAACCCACTTGGAGAGATGATGCACACACAATGAAGAATAAAACTGCCAGGAGGAACATGCTGAGGGAGAGGCCTGAGAGGAAAAGGAAGGGAGAGCAAGGTGCAGCAGGGGAGGGGGTGGGGTGAAAAGAGTAGGGATGTCAGGGTGTGCACCAAGAGGCAGGAGACAGGTGGGATGGGAGATGAAGAAGGAAGACAAGGCAGGAGGGAGCACAGAGACACTTAAGGGGGCACAGGAGAGGGAGGGGGCATAGGAGAATGGAGGAGGAGGAGAGGGAGCGTTGAGGAGGATGCAGGAGGAAGGTGGGGTTAGAGTTGGTAGTAAGGGTAGACATCAGGGCGAAACTCATCATCTGGGAGGGGTAGATGCTGGAAGTTGTGTTGGGAAAGGAGGCAGCAGGTGTGGGGATGGAGAGAGGGTGGGACACAATGGCAAAGGCACAGCAATGGGCTGGGGATGGAGAGGAAGGGAGACACTAGGGAGTGAGGGGGATCGAGGCGGCGGACAATATATAGGATGCAGATGTGTTTGAGGAAAAGAAGAAGGTGGGGGAAGGGGATGAGTTCACAGAGGATGCGCGTGGGGGATGAAAAGTGGATGTGGAAGGCGAGGCAGAGTGCATGATGTTCGAGGATTTAGAGGGCTTTATAGAACCAGGGAGGGTGGAAATCCAAGCAACGCTGGTATAACGAAGGATGGGGCAGATCAAGTATTTGTAGGTGTGAAGGATGGTGGGAGGATGCAGACCCCATGTCCGGCCAGACAGGAGTTTCAGGAGGCAGAGTCTGTTGTGAGCTTTGTGTGGGATGGTAAGAAGATGGGGAGTCCAGGTGAGGTGGCAGTTGAGGGTGAGGCCAAGGTATTTGAAGGCAGAAGTGAGGTGGATAGGATGGCCATAAATGGTGAGGTAGAAATAATCGAGACGGAAACAGCAGGTGGTGTGGCCTATGATGATCGGCTGGGTCTTGGAGGGGTTGATACGGAGGAATCACTGGTTGCAACAAGTGGTGAATTAGTCAAGGTGGCTTTGGAGGGTACGTTGGGACCGTTGAATGGTAGGATAAATGGCTAGGAAGGCGGTGTCATCAGCAAATTGGAGGAGGTGAACAGGTGGGGGTGGTTTGGGCATATCAGCAGTGTACGGGAAATAGAGGAGTGGGGAAAGGATGGAGCCTTGGGACACGCTGGCAGAGGAATAGAAAGTATGGGAGTTGGAATTTGGGATAGTCACATAGGAGGGACGACGGGAGAGGAAGGAAGCAACGAGATGGACGAAGTTGATAGGGAGAGCATAGGTCAGGACTCTCTTGGGCGTGCAACCCCGTATATTTATCGGCAAGAAAAACCTTCTAAAGATACAACCCACAGATACCAACTCTTCCTCATACTTATTGGCAATGGGGCCACAAGAGAGATAGTCGGTACTAAACCTGAGCCAGTGGCGCCAGACAGAACAGTCTACTAATTCAATGGCGCCACGGCTCAGGTGGAAAACGGATATAGTGGCACCGCTGGATAGGTGTTTAGTGTATAGGATACTGGTTACTGGGACTGAATTTTGTGGTTAATGTATTGTATCGGAAGGTGATATACGAAGCAGAAGGTGTGGGAAATTGATATAATATGCAGGACTGCAATGATCTTGTTGAATTTTGGGGGAGGCGAACATCCAGGCACTGTTGGGATATTTTAGAATAGGGCAGGTAAGGGATTTATAGATTAGGGTAGTGGTAGAACCGTGGAGACACTGGGTATGATTTGTTAGTAGTTTAATTTAGTTTTATCACTGCTCCAGAAAACTGTTCACTGTCGCTCACGCTGGTCCTGCTATGCGGTGTATGTCGGTATCGCCGCGTATCTCCCGCCTGCCGCCCTCCTCCCAGACCGCGGTCTGCGGTCGCGCCGAGCGGAGCCCGACGGGCGTCGATCTGTCCGGAGCCGGGCGCGGGCGCGGGCGGTGTTTGCAGTGAACACACGGGCCGCGGCCGGTGGGCCAATAAGCGGCCGCGCCGCCGCATTGTATTGTGTACACTGTGCTTCATCAGCCGGCCTCACGTCCCGGCCCACTGTCAATATTAAAGTTCTGCGCGCCGCGCCGCCGCCGCTGCCAGACGTGACTATTTTTACAAAACGCCTTTTGGTTTTCTCCCGTTCCTTTCGTCCAACTTCTCCTCCCTCCGGCAAACTTCCCTCCCATTCTCCATCCATCCTCCTCCGGCTACCCTTTATTCCATTTACCATCGGACGGCGTCGCCATCTCGCCTGGCGGGCGGGCGCAAAATTAAGCATAGTCCAGGGGGTCGGCGCCGTGGGGGACTGATCGCACCATAACTCCCACCGCCGGCATCCGACACAACACACGACGCCGCCTCAGCTGCATCTGCGCGCACCTCTGCCGTTCTCCGCTTTGCATTAAGCTGTCAGGAGTGCGGACATGCGTACTGGCGAACAGACGTCCGACGTGTAAAGCCGTCGGCACACGGACCGTGCTGTCGATCGTTAACATAGAGCGTGCCAAGTTCAACGTGCTGCTGAACGCTCATGTGGTGTGCACACTGTAAGACCTTCGGTACACACACCATCAGATTATTTGACTTGTCGCTCTAACGAAGCCGGCCAGTGTCATATACTGTCCTGTCCTGTCACGGTCGCCACTTTATAATATAATAAAATAATGGAATAGATGATAATAAAATGTTGAAATGTGGCTTTTTTTAAAATGTATTGAATTAATGAGATTAATTTTTCGGCATGATTGACAAGCACAATAAGCTGAGTTATGCCTGGAAATAAGTTCGTATTAGTTCATATTATTTTGCAGGGCGAAGTAGTTTCTTTCTCCGCTGTAGATTTGTGCTTACCATTCTTTATAATGCTACGTTTGGTCGCCGTGTTCACCTTTGAGGTCTTGACCGTGTTCCGATTAAGGTTATCGAATCTTCGTAATTTTCCAGAGTACACAGGTGGGCTTCAGTGCTTGTAATTATTGTACTATTTGAAATAACAACTCACACGACCTTTCTGTTAATAAAACAATACTGTATTTTTCTAAACGGTGCACATATGAAATACATACTCCTCACTTATTCATAGCGACCCCAAAATGGCGGTCTACAATTACTCGCTAAAAATGACGTGCTTCTCACTCGTTCACTAGCTGAGCACGAATCCTCCCTTCCTCATACTGGTACAAGAAAATCCTCTGTTTTTTAACAACTGAAAGTCAAAAATACATGACGGTAGGCATAGGCTCTACGATGGACTACCGCTTCATATTCTCTCTTTGCCTTTAAAGAAGACGAAAACATAAAGGAAATGCAAAAGGTTTATCACAGTCAGCAATATGTCTCTTGGTCTTATCGTGGCGTGTTTATCTTCTGCCGTTAGGTCAGGCGATAGAAATGCCACTTGCACGCTTAGAGTAGCAGATTGACGGTGACCAACTTTAAACAGAACTTGATTAATTTTACACACATTTATTAAAAATAGACATTATGTAACTTGATTCTGGATGCTGTTTACAATTGACAATCTGAAGTTCCTTTGGTCTTGGTACGTTAATCTTATTCTCACATATCTCTGATACTTGACAAAGTGTCTATTCATTTATCTTCATGGCTATGTACAGGAATATGGTAATCTTATTAGGTGCAGACTGAAACTTGACCATAGACTCGTACAGACTAATTCAGACTGGTACAGACTGGTGCAGACAAATGCAGACTCATACAGACTAATGCAGACTGACTTATCGGAGGTCTGTACACTCGTTATAATACCTCGCGCGTTCATGTATCACTGCGCGAGTGTGATCCGCAAGGAGAAAGCGTTCTATGTTAGCGGCAATCTCATTGGCTGTGTTACATATTAATACGCGGATCGGCGGAAGCAGAATTTGGTCCGTCTCTAAGGCAGCGCCGCCTCGTAGTGCGGAGGCGGACGAGCGCTGCGCCTGCGGTGTTGTGCTTAGTGGGGTGCGCTCTAGTGGGAAAGTTGTGTACGCGCTCACTACGCAGAACTATGTACACAACAGCTCAGGAACGATGCGACTTGTGCATACAGTAGTATGTGGGCCCCAACCTCCGACCATAGATACTATTAGAATGGGCTTGCTGTGCGGAAACTATACGGCTGGTGTGGCTCCAACATAAACCACGGGACTGTTGGCAAAACGTGGCGGGATTTCAAATCAGCGGTCTGCCATCCTATGTTTGTATCGTATTTTCTCCACATTTCTCAATTGACTGCCAAACGCTTGCAACAAAAATTACTTTTTACAAAAGTTTAAACTATCAGTTTAAAAAAATAGATATTTTAGATGAAAGGTGAGACTTTGAAGAAGTTTTTCTGTTTCAGGGCCTGTATCCAAAGCTGCCTTCGGTTTTTTTCATCCTTAGGGAACCTATGAGTAGGAACGAGAAACAGCTATACTTACTTCTGTAACCGAATTATCACAGATACTTTCCAAAATGTAATATGAGTCTGACTTTACAGGCATCACTTTCAACACTTTAATTTACGTGATACTCTATTTAAAGTGTAAAAAACATATAAAAGTCACTTCAGCTGATTTCTATAAATGCATCTGCCCTATTATAGAAACACACGTGAAATTTAATGCCACTTCCTCCGACAAAACGCTGAGTACAGCCATAAGTGCAACACGAAACAACCATGTTTTGCCAACATTCACGTGACTTCAGCCCAGAGATGTTGGAGCCACGAAAATGACGTCAGGGCCAGTCTATTATATTTATGGTCGAAGGCCCCAACGTGGTATACGCCTTCGCAACGCACTCCGGCGGCAGTTGAGCGATGTTTCTAGTTCGTAAATCACACTGTTTACTCAACGGGCGAGCATAAAATTCCCACGTTAGCTCTATTAAAACGCACATTTCCTCCATCGTCCACGCAAAGGTAAGTACCATGTCCAATTAATAAGGACACAGGCCTATAAAAGTTTCATTACAAACAGTGCGGTACAAATTTGGAATGGCAAATGGCTCTGAGCACTATGGGACTTAACATCTATGGTCATCAGTCCCCTAGAACTTAGAACTACTTAAACCTAACTAACCTAAGGACGTCACACACATCCATGCCCGAGGCAGGATTCGAACCTGCGACCGTAGCAGCCGCGTGGTTCCAGACTGCGCGCCTAGAACCGCTAGACCACCGCGGCCGACAAATTTGGAATACTTCTCCGCATAAGATATACATTATTTCATCATTCCCACATTTTAGTAAAACCCCAAGGTCAGTCTTACTTGAACACTGTTCCTACCCAGTAGCAGAATCGTTGCAGCAAGTGAATTATGAAGCGTAAAAGAAAAAGGGAGAAAAATATTTTTATACAAGTAGCGCAAGCTGTCCTGTATATTAAGCCAATCGCACCAAGTCACCCTCCAAAAAATGGTTCAAATGGCTCTGAGCACTATGGGACTTAACGTCTGAGGTCATCAGTCCCCTAGAACTTAGAACTACTTAAAGCTAACTAACCTAAGGACATCACACACACTAATGCCCGAATCAGGATTCGAACCTGCGATCGCAGCGGTCGCACGATTCCAGGAGACTGTAGCGCCTAGAACCGTCCGGCCACCACGGCCGGCGTCACCCCCCCCCCGCCCCCCCCCCCCAGAAAAAGGTCAACTTATATTTACATAACATCAAATATTATATTATATACTTATATTAAACTAATAATAAAGTATCAGAACATAATAAAAACGCGAATGTTAGGAAAAAAATTTGGAACCATCGCCCCAACAAACAACTCAATACAGGACAGTGACGCTACTCATTAGCCTAAACTAACCACACAACCCTTGTATCGAATCATAGTATGTTACCCCTTGCTGAAAACCTTAATCGTAGATATGTTACTAATTGAAATTTAATTATGTAACAAATTGTACCAAGAACAATGCGTTTTGGGTGGATCTTCAGTCTGTTGCTGCCTTCAAATAGCCTACACTCATAATACGCAGGTTACAATAATTCTTTTGCCACGAATATGATGTTTCTCATTATTTTATTGGAACGAATCACACAGTTAACAATGGGTTTTCCAGTAATTCTTAATTTGCTGGTGCTCAGAACGGCATATATACATATAAACTTGAAATGAATGGCAATGTTGCGTCTCACAACTCAGTACTGAAGGGGGAGGGTGGGCGCGTGACGTAGGTGGCGTTGTGCCGTCTCATTGGTCAACGCTCAGACGCACGCTCAGAATTTCTGACATGGCAGATATTGCTCTGCACGTTCGGAAGGACTCCCGAACGCGCTATTCCACGCTATGACGTCAGAAACTCGGCACACACAGCGTTCGGATGCACAGTCCGTGTGCCGAACGGCTTAAGGCTGCATTCACAGTGACACCGGCAACGATCGCCGTATGCCGTCGCCAGATGTCACCCAACAACATCGCCAGATAGATGGGTCACAGTGCACCAGATCTCATTTGCCGTTTTTTGGTGGGATGAACGAGGTCGGGTTAGTTTAGAATTTATTCTATTAAGGAGGTTAAATTTTAACCAGTTTTGGCGCGATAGATGCCACGACGTCTCTGTTCTTGGAGATGAGCGCATTGCGGATTTTGTTATTAAAAAAAGACATCGAATGTACCTGAAAGAGCTGTCTCTACGCAAGAAAATGTGGCGAATACTGTAAACTCTTTTTTTCAGTTATTGGAATAAACAGACAATTTTACGATGTACTCTACGCAGGAAAAGCGACGCAGCACTTAAGTATTATCCGAATGGGACAGAAATCGGTAGATGTAATTTACATGTATAGACAAACAAATGATAACAATGTGAGACCCGAGTTTCTCCTGGCGTATACAGCTTTCAAATAACTTCCGGGAATTCATACGTTTAGCGACCGCCGAGATTAGCGAGCAACATCGTTAACAGGGATGGAGGTGTTTGTTTAAACTCTGTTTGGAATATGGCTCTCTCCCTTGTCAAAAAACAGAGGGACAGAGTCAATGATACCTCACCTGCGAGTTCGTAGTCTCACTATCGATAGCTCTGACTCTGCTCATCTTTGGTGGCACTAGTGTTCAGTGTGTATGTTATCTTTCCTGCATCAGTCCGAGAACCGAGGTTTGAAATTTGCATGTACGTCGCCTGTCCTTTGCAGTTTGCCTTGAAAATGGCGGTGTGTGGTCCCGCCGAAACATCGGCGGTCACTGAAAGTGTTACCTGGCTGAATTCCCGGAAGTTATTTGAAAATGATAACAATTTCAGGAAAAAAATGGATGATTTATTCGAGAGAAAGAACTTCACAAGGTGAGCAAGTCAAAGCGCGTTGATCCATTTCTGATCCTTATGCAAGCTGTTATTCGGCTTGGCATTGATTGGTAAGGTAGTTGGATGTCCTCTTGAGGTATATCGTGCCAACTTATGTCAAATTGGTGCGTCGCATCGTCAAAACCCCGAGCTGGTTGTAGGGCCTTGCTCATAATGCTCCAAACGTTCTCAATCCGAGAGAGAAACAGCGACCTTGCTGGCCAAGGTATGATTTGCTAAGCACGAAGGATAGCAGTAGAAACTCTCGCTGTATGCGGGAGATCATTACCTTGCTGAAAGGTAAGCCTACGACAGCTTACCATCAGGAGCAACAAAACTGGGTGTAGAACATCGTCGACGTAGCGCTATGCTGTAAGGGTACCGCGCATGACAACCAAAGGGATCCTGCTCTGAAAAAAAAATTGCATTCCAGACCATCACTCCTGGTTGTCGGTCAGTATGGTGAGCGATAGTCAGGTGTTTTCAGACAAGTCTTCGGTGGTCATCGGCGCTCAGTTCGAAGGGGGATTCATCACTAAAGACAGTGCTACTGCAGACATTGACATTCCAGGCCGAAGGTGTTTCTGGAGACGTTCCGGAATGCAGTGGGATAATAAACTGTTTGTCGCCCGCCCATTGTCTGTTTGTACACGTACTCACATCTACCAGTTACCGTCCCTTTCGGGTAATTCTTCTGTGCTGCGTCTTTTGTTTTAGTCTCAGAGTGTATCTGAGATGAAGAGAGAAACGTTATATTTCTCGAAATGATTGGTGGTAACGATAAAGAAACTATGACCATAGGTCCGGGCGGACCCACTGGTATCGACCGACTGCCGTGTCTTCCTTCACAGATGGCATCATGGGATGCGTTAAGGAGGGGTGTGGTTCAGCGCGCCGCTTTCCCGGACGTTGTCAGTTTTCGCGGCCTGGAGCCGCTACTACGATCAAGTAGCTTCTCAGTTGACCTCACGAGGCTGGGTGCACCCCGCTCCAGTCCTCTCGGAAAAATCCGCGGCAGTACCGGAAATCGAATCCGGGGCCTCCTCACTGCAATCAGGCGCCCTGACCATTCCTCTACGGAGACGGGCTAACACAGAAAAGCAAGACTGCAAACACTCTGCACAACTTTAGATAAATTCAGCGTAAAAATGTCAGTAAAACTTCAATGATTGTCACTCAGTTTACGTGTGAAAGTCGAAGATAAATTTTAGAGTAAAACATTCTGAACATCTAAAGCACAAAAAAGTGGAAAAACTTACACTACATTTGCAAACCACCCGATAAAAACGCCCCTAAGCAGTAGTAATAATTAGTAGATAGCTAATGCCCATGTACCACAACCCAAAAAAGATCCACTACAGTAATTTTAAGCATAAGATATGCCACCTTTGAACAAATTATTTTTGGGTGTTATAATTTAGGCCTACACAGTAAAGATTCTAAACTTTTAAATTAGCGACCTACCAAAACCCAAAAAGATCCACTGTACTAACTTTAAGCATTAGAAGCGCCATGCTTCTTGAACAAATTATTTACTGAGGCTGTGAGCGTGTGGGTGCTACTCTGTCATTCTGCGCAACGGATTAATCTGAGACGTACCCTTTACCCTGTGGCTCCTGCAAGATGCAATTTCCACCCCCAACCTACTACAGAAGTCAGACAGACACTCCTAACGTTCTAAAGAGAGATGCCTGAAAAACTTTCAGCAATAAATCTCTTCTGGAGTCATCTGCTGTAAGGAAATGACACAAAAATTCACAAAATTTCTTACGTAACTAGTGGGATACTTGGGTACTGAAGTAGTGCTACTTAGTGTAAGAAAAACATGAAACTAACGAAAATTATTATTTATTTTGCTAAAATTCTGAGAAATCACTATGGCACCTTTAGTTATGAACTGAACAAGTTATTTCCGAGTTCTTTTCGGAATGTGAAGTTACCTCTCAAGGATAGGATTCGCTAGTGAATTTTCATACAAAGTTCAAGATTGTTATTGACTTGGCAGAATGGCTGAGAGCCGCGCCTACTCAACTTGAATAATTATCCGTTAGAATGTTGCTAGGTACGGTCGAGGCTGTCGCGTGTGAAATGCAGTAAACTGTACAGTTGTGGAGGAAATATGGGGCTCGCAAGAGCTGTAGCGCACAATACCGTAAGCTGCCATGACTGCTGTCTGCGCCGCTCGCTGCTGACAAATAAGATAACTCTCGTTCTATCTAGATTGACCTTCGCCAATCAAACTCTCCCTCCTATTCGCCCCTAGTCTAACTATTGTCGTGATACACCGGTCAGATAACCAGTCCACCGCGATGCCACTCAAAAATTCGCTCGCAGGCATTTAACTATAACTATGTCCGTTCACACCTTGCTTTGAATTGCTTGTTCTTCCGAAATTTGTATTGCTGTTCGAGTAGCTTTCTTCGTAAAACGTTCCACCTTTTTGTCAGTGTTTATGATATCCAATTGGACCTTGTCCACGTCAGTGTGTAATTACTGCTGACCTTGTGTTAGTACCTGAATTCTTCCTCTAGATTCTTTCGCGTCTTTGTTTATCTGAGTGATCTGACTATCAATTCTGGCGATCCCTTCTTCCATCTGGAATTTAACCTTTTGGATCTGTGTCTTAATAGCCTGATTATCCTGTTTCAATTCCTGATATTGTTTTGTTATCTGTATATTCTGTTTCGTCAAACTAGCGTTCAATTTTTGTAACATCTCCATGATCGCGTCCTGTCCTGTAACACTACCTTCTACTGAACTATGTATTTTCGATCTATTGTTTTCTACTCGGTCAGTTACGTCGTTTACTGGACTATGCTGTGGCGTTTCTAAGTTTGATAACTGCAATAACCCGTGCTGTCTGTGTTGAGGACTAGTTGCGTTTGTCATTGATCCATTACGTGGCGCAAACAACTCCACATTCTGCCCTCTCTGTATGTCTTGTGTTTGCAGGTACAGTTGCGTCTGTTACGGAACCTTTTCGTGACGCTCGTAACTCCGCAAAATTCTGTGTCTGTTGTTGGGACATATTTAGAATGTGTAAGATAGGTTAGACGTATTCTAAAGGTTCCCCCTCTTCCTCACTGTCTACTTCTCTTTGAACGTTAGCCAACTGCCGGTTCATTGATTGTATTGACGAGTATTCTGTCCCGGAAGATGCGGCAAACAAACGCGTTTCCTGTGCTCGTTTCGCTTCTAATCTTTGCCATTTCCTACGTGGGCTATTTCTGGCTCAGAATGTGCCCTACCTGGAATTTCATATTCTGGAAGTCCAATGTTCTCGTCCCTTCGATTCCCGTCTGTCTGATCTGCCTCAATTTTTTCCCAGCCTAACTGAGTCTGCTGATTCTGCAGCTCCCCGACTGTCCTATTTTCTGATTCACCGTCTGCCCTATTCTCAGGTTCACCTTCTGTCCTATTCTCAATAAGCTCGTTTACTTGCTGTCTATCTGGTTAATTCTCCCCCATCTTGTCTACTTACTGTCTCTCACGTAACCTTTTGGCCTGTGCTCTCGTTAACATGGATATTCTTTCAACACACCACAACCCTATCTACAAAACTGTATGACCACTTACCAGTTGGTTGAACCAACAACAACAACAACGTCGTGACTTCTTGGCTAATGTTCTGTCTGCTGTGCTACAGTCTCCAATCTCCACCTGTGTGCTTGCAAAGGGAGAAAAATGTTATTTCTTAATTCTAACTTATATGATGCTGTGTCACACTGCGTCTCTGCGTCACTCTGCTTCTGTGCCTATCACCTGAAAATCCTATGCCCTAACAGCTACACAAAAATCGTAAAAAAATGCAAAATTTTTCAACACAATAACACACGCCCTTTCCCTTACAATTCTGCTTTCTTCACTACCTGCTTCTACTCTGATCCCAATCTTTGCAAATAGCTATTTAATACATGAAAGAAAGTTCTTCAAAGTGCTACTACTGCGACCTGCTGTACCTAACTATCCTGACACTTTCCTATTCTGGTAGCTTACCTATTTTACCTATCCTGGCAGGGTCGCCATTTTCTGAGAAATCACAATGGCATCTTTAGTTATGAACTGAACAAGTTATTTCCGGTTTCTTTTCGGAATATGAAGTTATTTCTCAAGGATAGGATTCGCTAATGAATTTTCTATACAAAGTTTAAGATCGTTATTGACTTGGCAGAATGACCGAGAGCCACGCCTACTCAACTTGAATAATTATCTGTTAGAATGTTGCTAGGTATGGTCAAGGCTGTTGCATGTGAAATGCATTGAAGTATACTGTTGTGGAGGAAATATGGTGCTCGCAAGAGCTGTAGCGCACAATACCATAAGCTGCGATGACTGCTGTCTGCGCCGCTTGCTGCTGACAAATAAGATAACTCTCATTCTATCTGGATTGATCTTCGCCAATCAAACTCTCCCTATGCCTTGATGAAGTCAAGGACTCCAATTCGCCCTCCGTCTAACTAATGGCGTGGTACACCGGTCAGAAAACCAGTCCACCGCAATGCCACTCAAAAATTCACTCGCAGGTGTTTAACTATAACTCTGTCTGTACACATCACACAATAAGTGTGGTGGCCAACACAGTGAACAATGTTTAATCGCAAGGACTCAATATAGAGAAATATCGTCTGCCAATCAGCATTGCTATTTTAAAACGGGAGAAGTTTCGTTTAAGGCGACCAATCAGGAAATCTGTAGCATCGGCGTTTGGAGTTTGCTGTCTCCCTGTGAAAATCACTGAAACTGTGTGCTATGTTGTAAAGAATGCGTAGGCTGGGCACTCCCACACAATGTAGTGGTATTTGCTTTTAAGCCGAACACGGGGTCGTTTTCCTTTCACTCGGGAAATGCTGTCCACTCCATGGGCGGCCGAGATTGACTCGTCCTCTGAAGGGACCGGCCTCCTGGCGTGCGGTCTGCCTCTCTCGAACTAAAAGCTCCTGTGACCGCCGTGTCTGGAATGTATGTGTGTATGCCAGCCTCGAGTATTTCAACCACGGTGTGCTTACTTGCTATTTTCATATCGTTTACATGAATTCATACAACATTGACTTTATCTTATAGAGTTTGGGATCGAATGAAGCGTCTTGATGTGCAGAATATGATTGTGAGGGCGGAATATGTAAGCAATGAAGGTCAGGGGACCACAACATCTTAGAAGACTATAATTTATATGCCCAAAGTTTCAGATAAAGATTTTGTGTACTTGTTCTTTCCAATAAACTGGGTTTTCAGTTCATAAATTCCGAGTTACATCTGGATTATGATATTCTTCATCCTATGGATGCCACAAACTCTTTCTTTCTTGGACTAAACTCCCACAGTCCATATTTCGTGTCTGAGAATGTCGACCGATTCGACCAAAGAAAACCAACTTATCTGAATTTCGCTGACTGTCGTCCAAAGCCCGTTCGTTCAGACAATGGGATCGGTTGTGCTGTGACTGCTCGCACAGTGGCGTACTGATCTGAGAAAATCGGACGCCATTGGCCGATGTTGGTCATCAGCGGAATTCATCGATGTCAGTGTTGGTTGGTTGGTTGGTTTGTGGAATTAAAGGGACCAGACTGCAACGGTCATCGGTCCCTTGTTCCAAAACTTAAAAACTACCACACAGAGTAAAAAAACAACAGACAACACAGGACAAGAAAAACTCAGACAAAGAACAGACATAACAAATTAAAATCACACGGAATGTGGCAGTGGTTGGCCGACCATAGAATAAAAAGGGAGAAGCTAACCACTGAGAACACATGAAAAACTCAGTTTAAAACCATAGGCCAAAGGCCAGAATCAACACAAAACAATAAAATAAAACATAAACACTCATATTAAATGATAAAAACCCCCTGCCCGAATAAAATGTAAAACTAAGCCAGCCATAGCAGGGTCATCAGTTAAAAGGGCAGGGAGCGTATCAGGCAGCGCAAATGTCAGCCTGACCACAGCTAAAAGGGGACAGGCCAACAAAATGTGGGCCACTGTCAAAGCCACCCCGCAGCGTCACAGAGGGGGGTCCTCCCGACGCAGTAAGTAACTGTGTGTCAGCCGGGAGTGGCCAATGCGGAGCCAACAAAGGACGACTGAGTCCCTGCGGTTGGCTTGCATGGATGACCGCCACACAGTCGTCGTCTCCTTAATGGCACGGGGTTTATTGGGAGTGATCCGATCGCGCCAATCAGCGTCCCAAAGCGCAATTTTCAGGTGATAGGCACATACGCAGAGTGACGCAGAGACGCAGTGTGACACAGCATCATATAAGTTAGAATTAAGGTATAACATTTTTCTCCCTTTGCAAGCACAGAGGTGGAGATTGGAGAGTGTAGCACAGCAAACAGAACATTAGCCAAGAAGTCACGACATTGTTGTTGTTGTTGGTTCAACCAACTGGTAAGTGGTCATACAGGTTTGTAGATAGGGTTGTGGTGTGTTGAAATGTTAACGAGAGCACAGGCCAAAAGGTTACGTGGGAGACAGCGTCCTATACCCTAACAGCTACACAAAAATCGTAAAAAAATGCAAAATTTTCCAACACAATAACACACGCCCTTTCCCCTACAATTATGCTTTCTTCACTACCTGCTTCTACTCTGATCCCAATCTTTGCCTCTTTCGCCAGGCGGTCAACATGTTCATTGCCCGGGATACCGACATGACAGTGGGTCCACACAAAAACCACAGAGCGGCCGCAGTGGGCAAGAGTATGCAGGGACTCCTGGATAGCCATCACCAGACGAGAACGAGGGAAATGCTGGTCGAGAGCTCGTAAACCGGTCAGGGAATCGCTACAGATCACGAAGGACTCACCTGAGCAGGAGCGGATGTACTCTAGGGCTCGAAAGATGGCGACCAGCTCAGCAGTGTAAACGCTGCAGCCAGCCGGCAAGGAACATTGTTCGGAATGGTCCCCTAGAGTTAGCGCATAACCGACATGACCAGCAACCATCGAAGCGTCAGTGCAAACAACGTCAGAGCCCTGATACGTGACCAGGATGGAATAAAAGCGGCGGCGGAAGGCCTCTGGAGGGACTGAGTCCTTTGGGCCCTGTGCCGTGTCGAGCCGAAGACAAGGGCGCGGAACACACCATGGGGATGTACGCAAAGTGGCCCGAAAAGGTGGTGGAACAGTGAAAACCCTAAGCCCGGAGAGAAGCTCTTAGATGGGGACCGCGATCATACAACCTGACCGGGGCCGACGTTCTGGCAGATGGACGACCGATCGCGGGAACAGGAGACGATAGTTTGGATGCCCGGGCAAGCTAAAAACATGGGCAGCATAAGCGGCCAGTAAATTTTGGCGCCTGAACCGCAAGTGAGGGACACCTGCCTCCGCAAGTATGCTGTCCACTGGGCTGGTCCGGAAGGCACAGGGGCAAGTTGGATCCTGCTGTGTAGTATTGGGTCCTTAACCCGCAACGCAGATGGGGAAGCGGATCCATAAGCCAGGCTCCCGTAATCCAGACGGGACTGGATTAACGCTCGGTAGAGCCGTAACAAGGTAGACCTGTCGGCGCCCCAACTGGTGTGGCTCAAGCATCTCAGAGCATTTAGATGCCGCCAACACGCCTGTTTAAGCTGCCGAATATGAGGGAGCCAAGTCAGCCGGGCATCAAAAACTACACCCAAAAACCTGTGGGTCTCCACCACAGCAAGGAGTTAGTCGGCAAGATAAAGCCGCGGCTCAGGATGGACTGTTTGGCGTCGGCAGAAATGCATAACGCGGGTCTTGGCAGCCGAAAATTGAAAGCCATGCGCTACAGCCCAAGACTGCGCCTTGCAAATAGCGCCCTGTAGCTGACGTTCAACAGCTGCAATGCCAGTAGAGCGGTAGTAAAGGCAGAAGTCGTCAGCATACAGGGAAACGGAGACAGAATTTCCCACCGCCGCAACGAGCCCGTTTATTGCGATTAAAAACAGGCAGACACTGAGGACAGATCCCTGTGGTACCCCGTTCTCCTGGACTCGGGAGGAACTATGGGAGGCCGCGACTTGCACGCGGAAGGTACGATACGACAGAAAATTTCGGATAAAGATCGGCAGAGGGCCCCGAAGACCCCATCCATGAAGCGTAGAAGGTATGTGATGACGCCATGTCGTATCGTACGCCTTCCGCATGTCGAAAAAGACAGCGACCAGGTGCTGACGGCGGGCAAAGGCAGTACGGATGGTCGACTCCAGACTCACCAGATTGTCGGTGGCGGAGCGGCCGTTACGGAACCCACCCTGAGACGGAGCCAGAAGGCCCCGAGACTCCAGTACCCAATTCAAGCGCCGGCTCACCATCCGTTCGAGAAGCTTGCAAAGAACGTTGGTGAGGCTAATGGGGCGGTAGTTGTCCACCTCCAAAGGGCTCTTGCCCGGTTTCAAAACAGGGATGACAATGCTTTCCCGCCATTGCGGCGGAAACTCACCCTCGACCCAGAGATGGTTGTAAAGGTCGAGGAGGCGTCGCTTGCAGTCCACTGAAAGGTGTTTCAGCATCTGACAGTGGATGCGATCTGGCCCAGGAGCGGTATCAGGGCAAGTGGCAAGGGCACTGTGAAATTCCCACTCATTGAATGGAGCATTGTAGGATTCAGAATGGTGGGTGCGAAAAGAAAGGCTCCGACGTTCCATCCGCTCTTTAATGGAGCGGAAGGCCAGGGGGTAATTGGAAGAAGCGGAACTCAGAGCAAAATTCTCTGCCAAGCGGTTGGCAATTTCGTCGGAGTCTGTACAAACTGCTCCATTCAGTGAGAGCGCAGGGACGCTGACAGGGGTCCGATAGCCATAGAGGCGTCGGATCTTGGCCCAGACCTTCGATGGAGAGGCATGGAGGCCAATGGTGGACACATACCGCTCCCAGCACTCCTGCTTGCTTTGGCGGATAAGGTGGCGGGCCCGCGCACACAGACGTTTGAAGGTAATGAAGTGTTCAATGCAGGGATGTCACTTGTGACGCTGGAGCGCCCGCTGGCGATCTTTAATCGCTTCAGCGATCTCAGGCGACCACCAAGGCACAGTCCGCCGCCGAGGGGACCCAGAGGAACTGGGAATGGAAGATTCGGCGGCAGTAACGATGCCCGTGGTGACCGATTGAACCACCGCATCAATGCCATCATTAGAGAGAGGCTCAATAGCGGCAATGGAGGAAAACAAGTCCCAGTCAGCCTTATTCATTGCCCACCTGCAAGGGCACCCAGAAGACTGACGCTGTGGCAGTGACAGAAAGATCGGAAAGTGGTCACTACGACACAGGTCGTCATGCACTGTCCATTGGACAGATGGTAAGAGGCTAGGGCTGCAGATCGAAGGGTCAATGGCGGAGTACGTGCCATGCGCCACACTGAAGTGTGTGAAGGAACCATCATTTAACAGCGAAAGATCGAGCTGTGCCAATAAATGCTCAATGGTGGCGCCTCGACCTGTCGCCACTGACCCACCCCACAGAGGGTTATGGGCGTTGAAGTCGCCCAGTAATAAGAAAGGTGGCGGCAATTGGGCTATCAGCGCAGCCAGGACATGCTGCGCGACATCACCATCCGGTGGAAGGTAAAGACTGCAGACGGTAACAGCCCGTGGTGTCCACACCCGAACAGCGACAGCCTCTAAAGCTGATTGTAGAGGGATAGACTCGCTGTGAAGAGAGTTAAGGACATATATGCAGACGCCACCAGACACCCTTTCATAAGCTGCCCGGTTCTTATAATAACCCCGATAGCCTCAGAGGGCAGGGGTTCACATTGCTGGAAACCAAGTTTCCTGAAGAGCAATGCAGAAGAACGGGTGAAGGCTGATAAGTTGTCGGAGCTCAGCTAGATGGTGGAAGAAACCGCTGCAGTTCCACTGGAGGATGGAATTGTCCATGGCTGAGAAAGGCGTGACGGGACTGGGAAGGCAGATTACGCCTCTAGGTCACCTACTGCCTCCGATGGAGCACCCGTGCAAGTGCTATCCATTGCGTCTGAGGGACCGGCGAGATCGAGGTCCTCAGTGGACGCAAGAATCTCCACCGCATCCTCAGACGCAGAGCTTGTAGGTAGCGGTGGAGTAGGTGCCACCACAGGTGTCTTGGTCTTACGGGTCTTCAATGTCGTTTTCTCTCGCTGTTCCTTTGGTTGTCGTTGTTGAGAGGGCTTATTGGAGTCAGTCTCTGGGACCGAAGATGATCACGAAGCTCGACGACCAGCGACCTGTGGCTTCTTCAGCTACTGGTTGGTGTCTGCTGTGCCGCTGGTAGGAACCTGGGAAGGGAGTGACCCAAGGGATCCCTTCCGAGCGAGAGAAGCCAAAGAAGAGTTACGCTTCTCCGGCTTAGAAGTGGGGACTGGTGTCCCTGGTGGTTTAGTGGGTGCTGCTCCCGAGGTAGATGGTGAGGGAGAAGGGGCCCCCATCGTCAAGGGGGCAGGTGAGGTCCTCTGACTCTGAGAGCTGACTGTTTGTGGTGCAGCTAAAGGAGCTGGAGCAGGAGTGACAGTTGAGGCATAAGATGCCATCATGCGCACGGGATGTAGCCGTTTAAATTTCCACTTAGCCTCAGTGTAAGTCAGTCCGTCCAGGGTCTTATATACCATGATTTAGCGTTCCTTCTGTAAGATCCTGCAGTCTGGCGAGCAAGGTGAATGAGGCTCTCCACAGTTGACACAGATGGGAGCACATGGAGTATCGGGATGAGATGGGCGTCCGCAATCTCGACATGTGAGGCTGGAAGTGCAGCGGGAAGGCATATGGCCAAACTTCCAGCACTTAAAGCACCGCATCGGGGGAGGGATATAGGGCTTGACGTCACAATGGTAGACCATCACCTTGACCTTCTCCTTCTCCGGTAATGTATCACCCTCGAAGGCCAAGATGAAGGCACCGGTAGCAACCTGATTGTCCCTCGGACCCCGATGAATGCGCCGGACAAGTTGTCGCGCAGCTCGTCATCAGACTGCAAAAGTAGGTCCCTATGGAAAATAACACCCTGGACCATATTTAAACTCTTATGTGGTGAGATGGTAACGTTAACATCCCCCAACTTGTCACAAGCAAGTAACCTGCGTGACTGGGCGGACGATGCCGTTTTTATCAAAACTGACCCAGAGCGCATTTTGGACAAGTCCTCCACCTCCCCAAACTTGTCCTCTAAATGCTCTACAAAGAACTGAGGCTTCACGGAGACAATGGATTCCCCATCAGCTCTGGTACAGACGAGATACTGGGGCGAATACGTGTCACTGTCATTCATTGCCTTTCGTTCCTCCCATGGTGTGGCCAGGGATGGGAACGATTTGGGGTCATAAACGTTACCTTTAAAATGAGCCCTCGAACGCTTAGAGACTGCTGCTGGCTGGCCACCAGCAAGAGATGATGTGCCACGCTTCATAGCGTGTCATCCACCCTGATGCCACCTACTCCGACCAAGGGCCCTCCCCATGTGCGCCACCCAGCCACAGCAAGGGCCACCTGGCAGGATGGCCATTGCCGGGAGTCCTGATGCCCCAGGGAGATGGGCAACTACTCCTTGGCATACATGGGGAGTAAACGGCGCAGGCATCAGTAGAGCGATCCCTGTGTTGTCAGGGGGCTACAACCAACAGGGTACATGGCGGCCCCACCACAACGGATTGGCTACCGTGCTGGATCTTAGGTGCAAAAATGTATGAGGTCATCGTCGCAGCGAAAAACAACACTGCACAGTGCAGTGTGGAAATCGCACCCATGGACGTATCCTCGCCCAAGAGATGGAAAACGAGCTGGACACCATTGCAACGACGAGAAAGCTGGTTAAAGGTCTCAATGCACGACAGATACAGTGCACCATGTAAGGCGCCCTTCCCCAATGGGCTCGCTCTTCGGAACAATTTTGAAAGATGGAGGTCAAACCCGAGAGGGGACCATCACATAAGGCCGAAACATTTGAGACTCCTTTTAGTTGCCTCTTACGACAGGCAGGAATACCGCGGGCCTATTCTAACCCTCGGACCCGCAGGGGGGATGTCAGTGTCACTGTGACCTCAGCGTCACAGTACGCCATCAACACGTTGTGTCTGAAAACATTCATCTGTCTCTTCTCTTTCTTTTTTATCTTCACATTGACCAGCAATGATGTAATAATTCCTTAAGGTGAAAGTCGTCTTACCCTTTTCTCTCTCTCTCTTTGCTTCTCAGTTTTTAACCTGTCGTACGGCACCTCTGTTTATCGTAATTTGGCAAATTAATTTTATTGTAACTTTCTGGATGGACATCATAGTCGTCAGTTAAAGAGCTCTATCTGACAGTGAAACACGTAAACTTTGTTCTTAAAAGAAGATAGTATTTTTCGCATTTGCTGCATTAATTTTATTTGTTCCCAACTAGTATCAGCTTTCTAGGCCATTCTCAAGTGAACTTGCGATTCCGTTCAAAATGGTTCAAATGGCTCGAAACACTATGGGACTTAACATCGGAGGTCATCAGTCCACTAGACTTAGAACTACTTAAACCTAACTAACCTAAGGACATCACACACAGCCATGCCCGAGGCAGGATTCGAACTTGTGACCGTAGTAGCAGCGCGGTTCCAGACTGAAGCGCCTAGAACCGCTCGGCCACAGCGGCCGGTATGATTCCGTAGAATATAGAATACATTATCATCGTTTTTTCCGTTTTCAGTCGTTCCTTAGTTGCTTCAAAATTCATGGAGATGTTCTGTCTTCGCTACATATATCAACTCACACAAAGAATAAACAAATTCACTCACAACAAAAAACACACACAAAACGAATTTTTGCCTGTTATCGACATCGATACTGGCAAGATAACGCTCCTGAGAATTCGAAGAGTTTCTAGAATGATTTAATTTTAATTTTCAACTCGGATAACAAATGTTTAGTGCGACATTATTAGAAACTAACATTTTTCAGATTTTTTTCCTTCACGTGTGCTGTGAAACCTTGTTTCTTGCCAAATTTCATGATTCTAAGTGAATGGAAAGTACCCTGTAGGTTGTAATGAGTGAGCTTGCGAGAATCAAAATATGTGAAATAAGTCGGCGTATATTCTGACTGCATTGACTTAGAAGCTTAACTTTTGTACACCACCAAGGAACCAAAGACGTAAGTATGTGATTTACATTCCAACTTGGTGCGTCTGTCTGTTCCTGAGAGAAAGGATCCAAACAGACGGAGAGGCAGACAGTCGAACAAAAAGAAGAAAAATATGTTTTTTTCGTTTGATGCAATTAGAAATCAAACATTTTCGGATTTTTCAGCTAGATGTGCCATGAAGGCTTGCTTCTTGCCAAATTTCATGATTCTAGGCCAATTGGAAGACCCTAAAGGTTTTGATGATTGAGTTTGCGAGTGTCAAAAAATGGTTCAAATGGCTCTGAGCACTATGGGACTTAAGCGCTGAGGTCATCAGTCCTCTAGAACTTAGAACTACTTAAACCTAACTAACCCTAAGGACACCACTCACATCCATGCCCGAGGCAGGATTCGAACCTGCGACCGTAGCGGTCGCGCGATTCCAGACTGAAGCGCCTAGAACCGCTCGGCCACTCCGTCCGGCGAGTATCAGAATACGTGGCATAAATGGCCGTATCTTTTGAGTGCATTCACTTAGTAGCTTCAGTCTTATACACCGCCATGAGATTATCGATCTTAGCATTTGACTTCAGTTTCAACTTGATACGTTACCCCTTCCTGAGAAAACGGGGATTTTAATAATCGGACGGACAGACGGACAGAAGAGTGATGAAATAATGGCTCCGATTTTATCAATTGAGTGCGGAACCGTAAAAATGAGGTTTATTCCGTGACGTTGAGGATTTGAAGGAACGAATCCAATCAGCATTTGAAAACCTACAATCCTGAGACATATAAGACAAATTTGTAAATCAGTGTTGAAACGACACAATTTTTGCTTAGAACAGCATGATACCACCTGGTGCATATTCTATAGATTCATTGAATTATGTATGTATTTCTGTGTTACAATAAATTTGTATATTCGTTTGTTTATTATTACTACCAAACGCATGTTTGACAACTGAGTTTTGGCCCACGCTGTATTTAAAAAATTATAACTCGCTGCTATAGTTCTCTGGAAAATGACGAAATGAACTATGTTCATAACTCCGCGGTAAGAGTAACGTTTTTATAAGTTCTTGTTTAAAGAAGTATTGCTTTCGTCAATTATTTTGTAAATTACGAGAAAAACACATTATCTGAAATATGCTGTATGTAGGACTACAAGGAAATTTGGCTTGCTGCACAGAACGCTGCACTGTGGCATCACTCGAAGAACTAAGTGACCAGCACAGGTGGGGCGTGGTAGCCTGTAACGCGAACGAGAAGTGTGGAATAAGCGCCCTCCTGGGTGCGATCTGCCCTTCCTCGCTCACTTTCCACGCCGACCAATGGGCGCGCGCCATAGCGGAGCGCAATAAAGATCGGGGGGCGGGGCGTTTGATTAGTTTTAAACTTGGTCAGGTGCGACAGTTTATCACGGCGGGGCGATATGCCGGCCGAATGGCGAGGGCGCGAGCGAGAAAACAGGAGCATTCTTCTCCCGGGCGCCGACAAATCTCAATTAGGAAGCGCCAGGGCCCTCCAGCGCGGCGCCCCGCCGCTGTTGACACTGCAATGCGCCGCCAATGGAGAGAGCCGCCTCACCAGCCACTCAGCTCAAGACATGGCTGCTTTTTTGGCCTCCATGTTTTTTTGAGTACGCCTGCAGCCGAATAATATTGGGTTGGAGTATAATTTCGAATTTTTTTCGTAAATTTAATAAACACAATAGATATACATAACAGAGACTTCAGTCATCAACAATATATTCTCATTGACTATTTACAACAGTCTACTAACGCTGGGGTAACTGTAGAAACCACGTGGTTTTGGGGCGAAGAACTCGTCGGCCATGTTCGGAGCGCATTTTCATCCGGAAAGGAAGTTCCTCTAAGGTTGTGCGATAGAAGGCAGAAAAGGTGAAAATCTGAGTGTCCAAGACCAGGCGAACAAGATGTGTGCAGAATTACTTCCCAACTCAATTCCTGTACGAGGTTTGTCCGGAAAATACGTATAGAAGTCGAATAATGTCTTTATGTTACGAGTTGCAGTCACAGCCAGGTGGGACTACTGCTGTAATCAATCCCATCAACGCTCAGTTCGAGTCAGAGCACTCTGCGTGAAGGTGGGAGTGTGCGGCAGCTTATTGACAGTTACCCTTTTTCACCTGCCGTCGGTATGGAGCTCTTTCTGATTGAGGAACAGCGCGTCAACATCAAGTTTCTTGCATAGGTAGGCAAGAATGGCCTTGAGATTTTTGAGAATTTGAAACAGGTTTACGGAGACAATTCTCTGAAGGAATGAGCCGTGAACAAGTGGTTAAAAAGGTTCCGGGAAGGCCGAGAAGAAGTGAACGATGGCCCTCGCTCAGGACGCCCGTCGACATCGAGTTCCGATGCAGATGTTGAACGAATTCGGGCTTGTGTTCTTAAAGACCGTAGATTGACAGTCAGAATGATTGCTGACGAGCTGTCAATCCCCAAAACAATCGTTCACTAAATCCTGACACAAAAACTTGAAACGAAGAAATTGTGTGCGAAAATCGTACCGAAGCTCTTGACGCCAGAACAGAAAGCAAAGAGGGTTGAGTGCTGTGAGGATTGGTTGGAAGCAGAGGAACGACGGGACTTTCTCAACCGAGTCATCACTGGAGACGAGTCCTGGTTTTACGAATTCGATGTGGAGCTCAAATCTCAAAGCAAGGAACGGAAACTAGAAGGAGAACCGAGAACAAAAATGTCGCGAAAATGAAGGTGTAATGTGAAGACAATGTTGATTGTTTTCTTTGATTCTAGGGGCATTGTTCACAAGGATTTTGTCCCTCCCTGCCAGAGAGTGAACGGAAATTTTTACCAGAATGAGATTTTCACTCTGCAGCGGAGTGTGCGCTGATATGAAACCTCCTGGCAGATTAAAACTGTGTGCCCGACCGAGACCTTTGCAAAGGCAAAGGTCCCGAGTTCGAGTCTCGGTCGGGCACACAGTTTTAATCTGCCAGGAGGATATTTTTACGTTGAAGTTCTGACACGTCTCAGAGCTCGTGTGGCCCGAGTTCGACCGGAGTTGGCAAAAAGAGGGCAGGTGGATCCTTCATCACGACAATGCGCCCGCTCACACGTCGCTCGTTGTGCGCGAGTTTATGGCCCGAAGCTCAATCACCGTGACAGACCACCTGCCTTATTCACCCGATTTAGCCCCGTGTGACTTCATGTTCCCGAAATGCAAAATGGCGCTTCGGGGGCGGCACTTGGGACATGTGGAAGCCATCAAGGCGGAAACAACACGGCAACTGAACAACATCACAACTGAAGACTTTCAGCAATGTTATCAACAGTGGAATCGGCGTTGTCAGAAGTGTATCGCGTCTCAGGGCGAGTACTTTGAAGGAGACCATATTGTAATACCTGAATAACTGTAAAATAAAGTTATTATTCAACTTTTATACGTATTTTCCGGACAAACCTCATATAGTGTTTTCTGTCAGTCTACCAGAATGTAGACGGGCGTTATCGTGGAATAGCATCATTTCATGCAGTGTTTTTGATTGTTGTTCTTAGACTTAATCTGCAAGACGTCTCAGTTGTTGACAATAAATGTCAGCAGTGATGGTTACACCTCGGGGAAGCAATCCGTAGTACGCTACATCGTCACTGTTCCACCAGATGCAGAAGGTTATCTTTTGTGGATGCGTGCAGCTCTTTGTACGGAGAGTTGATGCTTCGTTTGGGCTCAACGATTTCTTTCTTTTCCTTACGTTTGCATAAAGACACCATTTCTCGCCACCAGTAACGATCCAGAACGGGAATGATTGGTGTTGTTCACGAGACAATTGACGACGAGCAAGTAGAGATGCACATATAACCACCCGCTGATTTTTCTGATTTTGTCTTAGAGCATGCGGTATCCACACACACGAATTTGGGATCTTCCCCAGTGTATGCATATGTTTCACGATGGTGGACCGATCGCAGTTCATCACGCCGGCCGCGAGGCCGAGCGGTTCTGGGCGCTTCAGTCCGGAACCGCGCGACTGCTACGGTCACAGGTTCGAATCTTGCCCTTGGCATGGATGTGTGTGATGTCCTTAGATTAGTTAGGTTTAACTAGTTCTCCGTTCTAGGGGACTGATGACCTCCGTTGTTAAGTCTCATAGTGTTCAGAACCACTTGAACCATTTGAACAGTTCATCACGTCTGCATGTTCTCAAATACACTCATCATTGCGGATTAATGGGTTCAAACGATCTTCATCAAACTCCGAAAGTCTTTCTGACCGTGGAGAGTCACAAATGTCTAAACGATCCTCGTTAAAACAAGAAAACCATTTTCTTGCCGCGCTCTGTCCAGTGATGTTATCCCCACACACGGCGCAAATGTTTCTGGCTACCTCCGCAGCTGTCAACCCTCTCTTGGACTCAGACAGAAGACTATGACGGAATCGTTCCGATCTCTCCATTTGGCACTCCATTTTCTAGCGGCCAGAGCTCCACTCACTATCTCCAAATGACTAAATGACAACATGTAACATGCTACGGCCACAGTGAGCTACAAATAAAAAATGAAAATCTACGAATAAACCTGTAGCAGCAGGAATACCAACATGTAAAACAAAAACGCTACGAACTTATGCACCAAATTAATAAGAGTCTGTGCGACACCCCTACACTGTGACATCTTAAATCACAGTGTGTTCATAAGATTAAGAGTTCTGAAATTAGGAAATCTGTTGCGAAACACAATCCAGATGACCGGGGGAATTGCACAGGGTTATTCTTAAGTGCCTTCGGAGGTTCAGATGACGACTACATGAGGATTACAGGAGGTGCCATGGACGCATATTGGTTGATACAGCGTATCTCTAAATATTTGGCTCTCACTACCGGCATGCGGTAAATACCAAGGATTATGAATCGAGGAAATTCAATGTGAATGTGTGTGTGTGTGGTGTGTGTGTGTGTGTGTGTGTGTGTGTGTCATTTGGGTCGCTGGTGCCTGCCCCACTTTCGATATCTGCGGGGTGATGCATCTGCCCCTATCGATGTCGTTTTCTGCAGCCGGCAATATTACATCTGGCATTCAAAAACAACGAGCGAGAATTTCATACTCTCTCACTCGCTACACGCAAACTATTAGTTCTACGGAAAAAATGAACTGCATCTTTTTGTATAAATTTTGATGTAATTAAATTTTGTGTTGCGATACGTTTTCGCAACGAAAGGAAAACGAACTTTCTAAACGTTCCAAAAAAACAAAAAAACTCTAATTACTTTTACAGTTCGATTCAAACTTAACCCTTGCAAGTTCCGCAGTTAGATGGTCTGACGAATACAACGTTGCGGTTGTTTATTTTATGCAGTTAAAATTCACAAAACTGTTAGGCACAATTTACACAAATGTCAATTTTACTATTTGTAAATGATCGACTGTGATGGTGACGTAATAAGCCCAGTTGACGAAGACAAGAACGTCGAATGTGGGATGCAATTCGCAGTCGCAAATTTTTGTTCAGTAGTAGGAGGGGATGCCATGAACAACATACTAGAAATACTGACAGTTACGGGTTGAGCGTAGGAGTGGGGTTGCGTTTGAAGGTCACTTTTGTACGTTTTTCTTGAATAACTCGAAAACTTAGGTCTCTAGCGAAAACGTATCCAGGCAAAAAATTTAAGTGCATGAAATCTCCTAGAAAAAAGATTCTGTTCATTTTTTCTGCAAGACTAATAGTATGCGCATAGCGAGCGAGAAAATATGAAAATGTTGCGTGTTGTTTTTGAATGCCAGATATAACATTGCGTGTTGCATAAAACGACATCGGTAGGGGCAGCTGAATCTCCCCGTGTTCATTGAGCTATCTGCAGAGGCGAACTAATCGATGGGACAATAAGGAGTGGATGAATTGTCTTCATGTTCAGACAGGCCTGCCTCCTAGTGATGTGCTCCGGAACTACACTACGGCGTGTGTTATGAACCCATCTTGTTGGATTGCATTAGGAATGATTAGTAATCAGGGATGAACACAACAATCAGTCATTTATCAATCTGTATTTTATTACAGATCTAGCTAGATCGCAGCTACAGTACAGCCAACATCAGTGCGTCTAGTAGCTAGTCATATAGTCCCAGAAAGCTTGTATAAGCACGTGTTGTTAAAACGACACACTTTAACTGAACTGGCACACTCAAAGGAACACTCGAACAAATTAAAATGTGCTTCGGTGTTCAAATATTGGTATAATTGACTGGGAGTCCAATTTTCCGCGTTAGCTCTTTCATTGTAATCGCTCACGGGCTAGTATAACCGGTTTCGTACCATGTAGGCAGCCTGTATCCTCAGAGCTATTTCTGCGAAACAGTTTTTATACAAAAATTTGTAAGAACCATGTTACTGACTTACTAAGATGAGAATTCTTACTACTAAAATTACAGTCCGGGCACACGATTTAATAACAAAAGGCATGAGCCTCTTTCATAAAATTACTTACTAGGTCTAATGTCCGATGTTGTCTAAATGGCTTAACGCGTGTTTTAAGGTGCAATGAGGAGCACTACTGACGCAACCACCAACGGAAATAAAACTTAATACAGCCAGTTATCACCCGTAATTTATGTTCAGATCGCGCCACATGTCCGTAAAATCAAAGTGTTATAAAAGTAATGGTGAGGAAGATCCAACAGGGGCAATAGATAGACTCAAATGAAATAATAATTAAAACAATAATGTCGAACTCACGTGTGGTAGCGTGAAACCCTCTAGACTGTTGAACATCGGAGAGTACACCAGTCTCTGTTGCTGCCTTTTTGGTAACGCCTATTTATCATCAGAAGTGTTAGGTGTGTTTTTAAAATGAAACTCTACGTGAGGCGAAATTTCTCACCATACTTAGTAAGTCAGTAGTACAGTTCTTATGAAGTTTTGTACAAAAATCTTTACACAGAAATACGCCTGAAGGTGTACCTGCATGGTGCGAAACCGGTTGTACGAGTCTCTGAGCGACTACGTTAAAACAGCAAACGCGGCAAATTGGACTCTCAATCAATTTTACCAGTTTTCAATATCTCAGTAAATTTTCGCTTCTTTGAGCATTGCTTTCAGAATGTATAATTATTTAGCTGTGGATGCCCTGCTTATAAGATTGTTTGCAAGTCAATTGAGCTATGGTCGGTTTAAAGTCGTTTGAAAAAGATGTGCTTATACAAGCATTCTGGGTCTATATGACTAGCTAATAAACACATTGATGATGGCTGTAGCTGAAGTCTAGGTGGCTCTGCAAATAAAATATAGATCGACACATGACTATTGCATTCATCCCTGACGATTGGAGATATTCTCTATTCACTGAACTGTCTTTTTCGGTACCTCTTGTAGTTTTCGCATAGTTGTATTCCGAAACTCCGAAGATACTTACGAATAACCCAGTGCATCTACTGGAATAGGAAAGTCTCCTTTGCTGCTCAACTTCAATTAAAAATACTTGGTAATTTTCATAAATGAAGTGCGAAACATTGAGTCCGAAATGGTAGAAGTGCTTACTATTCATAAAAATAAAAGTAAAAAGAATTATTATTAGAAAATACTACAGACATTTTCACTCCGTAACTAATTAGTTATCACCACAGTAGCTATCGTAACTTACACATAAAACATGCCTTTATACTACGTAAATATGTTGTGAATTCACCGTATACCATTCAAAATTAAGTTATTTTAATTTGAGGGAAAATGTTTCCTGCGGAATTTTGAAGCAAAAGCCAGTACCACAATTTGTACTGTAATGACTGAGGCTGGAGTAACATGCACGGTATAAAACAAATGCATCGCGACACATTAACACTTGCTGGTGTAACTGTACGCTAACCATTAAAATTACTTTTCTGAATAATACATGAAATAATTTTGTTCTCAAAACGATAAATTAATTCCCAGGTACTGCAAGCTAAACCACAAGAAGCTCTGTTATGTCAGATCTCTTATACAAGAAATAAGTTAAAATTATGGAAAAGATTCATGCCAGGTTATTTGCCGTAGACGAAATTAATTTAATGCATTTTAAAGAAACTGTTTACTTTTAGAATGAGGGACTGAAGGTCTTTAGCAAGTATTTCAATTGTTGGGGCAGTTCAATGAAAGAGTTTCTTTTAATTACTATGTAAAACAAATTTAGAGGCTCATTTATATAATACCTGCGTTAAGATTATTTCACTAACCCAGTGACACTCGATTGCAACTAGGAATAGATACAGAATGTTATCCCCTGTGATATAGACATAAGGATAACGGTGGACAGTAACTACTAACACAACTGTGTTACTATTATTTAACCAGCACATGCACTGGGACCGCCTTTTACACATTAAACCATTTGGAAGATGTTTCTTACAAATTTTCGACGTCTTGATTGCGGCAGTTTCCGACGATGATCGACGTCAACAATCCACAGGGCTCCCATGTACTTCTCTCGGGCTCAGAGCAGGCAGCCTACGGTAACTCTGCCTAAACTTTCGCAATACAGCACCTGACTCGCGGCTACCCGGAAAGAGGTCTCATAACGCGGATACCGTCCGACTTGCATTCATTCAACTGCGAAGGGCAAACGACTGTAGGCAGAGTCAGTAGACGTCTATAGAGGAAAGAAGAGGTGTTGCCATAGAGACATTTACAAAATCACGTTGTAGACGTGCGAAGCAGCTGCGTCCTGCGTTGGGGAAGTGTCCAGGATCATCTCACACTGAGTCTGCTGCAGGAGTATATACAAAAATCAAAAAAAGTTTTGCATCACCTCGGTTCCGAGAGTTCCGGAACCTGTACAGAAAATTGGAACAGAGTCCAACATAAACATCATTTCCGCCATTTTTTGCTCATGAAAACCACACACTGCATGTTGTACCACGATAAAGCGAGACCTTCACAGGTGGAGGTCCAGACTGCTGTACACACTGGTACCTCTAATACCCAGTAGCACGTCCTCTTGCACTGATGCAAGCCTGTATTCGTCGTGACATATTATCCACAAGGTCATAAAGGCACTATTCGTCTAGATTGTTCCACTCCTCAACGGCGACTCGGCGTATATCCCTCAGAATGGTTGGTGGGTCACTTCGTCCATAAAAATCCCAATCACGTTCGATAGGGTTCGTATTTGGAGAACATGCTGGCCACTCTAGTCGAGCGATGTCGTTATCCAGAAGGAAGTCATTCACAAGATGTGCACGATGGGAGCGCGAATTGTCGTCCATAAAGACGAATGCCTCGCCAATATGCTGCCGATAAGGTTGCACTATCGGTCGGAGGATGGCATTCACGTATCGTACAGCCGTTACGGCGCCTTCCACCACCACCGGTGGCGTACGTCGGTTCCTCGTAATGCCACCCTAAAACAGCAGGGAACCTCCACGTTGCCGCACTTGCTGGACAGTGTGTCTAAGGCGTTCAGCCTGACCGGCTTACCTCCAGACACGTCTCCGACATTTGTCTGGTTGAAGGGATATGCGACACTCATCGGTGAAGAGAACGTGATGTAAATCCTGAGCGGTCGATTCGGCATGTTGTTGGGCCCATCTGTAACGCGCTAGCCGGCCGAAGTGGCCGTGCGGTTAAAGGCGCTGCAGTCTGGAACCGCAAGATCGCTACGGTCGCAGGTTCGAATCCTGCCTCGGGCATGGATGTTTGTGATGTCCTTAGGTTAGTTAGGTTTAACTAGTTCTAAGTTCTAGGGGACTAATGACCTCAGCAGTTGAGTCCCATAGTGCTCAGAGCCATTTTTTTGTAACGCGCTGTATGGTGTCGTGGTTGCAAAGATGGACCTCGCAATGGACGTCGGGAGTGAAGTTGCGCAACATCCAGCCTATTGCGCACAGTTTGAGTCGTAACACGACGTGCTGTGGCTGTATGAAAAGCGTTATTCAACATGGCGGCGTTTCTGTAAGGGTTACTCCGAGTCGTAAACCGTAGGTAGCGGACATCTACTGTAGTAGTAGCCCTTGGTCGGCCTGAGCGAGGCATGTCCCTTCCTGGCACAAAGTAACAATGCGCACGCGATCGAACCGCGGTATTGACCGTCTAGGCATGGTTGAACTAGAGACAACAAGAGCCGTGTACCTCCTTCCTGGTGGAATGACTGGAACAGATCGGTTGTCGGACGCTCTTCGTCTAATAGGTGCTGCTCATACATGGTTGTTTACACATTTGAGCGGGTTTAGTGACATCTCTGAACAGTGAAAGGGACTGTGTCTGTGGTACAATATCAACAGTCAACGTCTATCTTCAGGAGTTCTGGGAACTAGGGTGACGCAAAACTTTTTTTGAACTGTGTATTACGTTTCGTTTCAAATAGACTATTGACGAAGTAAATACCTGGGCAATGCCGGATTTGCAGGTAGTATATTTAATTTAGTACACAGTGATGTGGATCTACAGTTCCCATAACGGGTAAGGTTAATAAAGGATTTATTGCCCCGTACAGTGGGATGATAATACCCTTCTCTGAACCGCCGTTTATCTCCCCTTTTCTAGATGTCTTTCCGATGTGGATGAGCGTGAGCAGCGGCTTTGCGTTTCCAGGATAAGAGCTTCCTCGCCGCCGCCTGCACGCTATCTTGCGCTCGGTTCGCGGGCTGCGAGCAGGCGCTCTTCTCTACTCTACGGTTCGCAGCCACTTTCGCCGCAGAGGCGACAACTTTCCTTGTCGCCTGACTCATATAAGGCGAAGCCTGCGGAGCAGTAACGAGTGTTCCACAGTATGGGCTACAGCTGCATGGCGGCTCTTCTCTTTGTAATGGCAGCCACCAACGGCCGCTGCTGTGTTATCCACAAACGAGCGATCGGACAGGGTATATTCGAAGCAAGAGGTGAGATGCTATTTGGGTTTTATACCAAAATTCAGTAATACCTGGGCACTATTTCTTCTTTTCCGTCGAAATCATTTCTGTTTTCCTATACAAGATGGGCACTCGTCCTCTCTGATTCTTCCCTTTTATTTCTGTAACCGGATGGATTTCCTGTCACAACGAGCCTTTCGCCACCAGTAAAAGCTTTGGGTACCATTTATTTGTTTTCACTGTAAGTTGAGTGGCCGGCCGGTGTGGCCGTGCGGTTAAAGGCGCTTCAGTCTGGAACCGCGTGACCGCTACGGTCGCAGGTTCGAATCCTGCCTCGGGCATGGATGTGTGTGATGTCCTTAGGTTAGTTAGGTTTAAGTAGTTCTAAGTTCTAGGGGACTGATGACCACAGCAGTTAAGTCCCATAGTGCTCAGAGCCAGCCATTGTAAGTTGAGTAGGACTCAGTGTTACCACTTCTAATACGTGCTATTAGTCGGTTCCGTGCGCAGGAGCTGTTACATTTCTGTATTGTTTGTCGATCAATGCAGAAGTATTGTTTCTGAGCAAAACAGAGCCACCATTTTTTCTTCACCGACGTTTCTTGTCTACTGCGCTATTTAGTGTACGGAGTGACCACTAATACTTAGTCTACTTTTATATTTATCTGTTTTTTACCAAGTCTCTCCCAAAATAACAAAAATCTTGCTAGGTAAGTTTGTTAGGGACGGTAGGTGTCTAGCTTTGGAACTGCCATTCGATTTACTATACATTTCTTATGGTTTAGAATGCCTGATTTGACGCCAGAAGGGAGTCTGAGTCTTTTGCACTGTTTGTTAGACAGCAGAAGAATCTTCTACACTCAAGGTGTTCACACCCCCTGAGCCCATTATAGCAGTTAATGGTGATTACAATGTTACTTTCTCCAACAAATCTCTATAAGCGCTTACTAACAAGGTTTTAGGTTATAGTTACAACCACTTCACAACGTTCAAAGTGATATTATCTTGAGGTGAAAAGGTTTTGGCTTTTAAGATGCTACATACTTTACTTTTCGTTTAGGCTCTAAACATCTGTTCTACGCCACTCTCAACTTCCACACGTCGCCTCTCGAAGTTTGTACCACTGCATATCTGACACTCTCCGTATACAGAGCGAATTATCAACAATTGTTTCCTTCACATATTTCAGAAACAGAGGCTGAAAAAGATAATTTGTAACTAATCATAAGACTTAGACATATTTTTGGACGATAATTACTACAGTTACGCTATTGCAATTGGTTAGTTGTGGAGAGTACTGTTTTCACTGGGGAGATTTTTAATCATTCATTACGACTGATGTAGTTTCTTTCGGCTATCAAACTGCAATCATTTCAACTGAAGGTTCCAAAAGAGGAGTAAAATTTTTTAATATTGCAGATAAACTGATTGAACTATCGTCAAAAAAATTGGTAGCAAACGTTCAGCACTACCTCGTTTAATATGAAGCGCGCGTTTCGGACGTTAACTACATGTTTATAATGAAGCTACGAATGTTGCAACCCTGTTTTTTTTAAAGTATGAGTTCTGATGTATCGTTACGGACGTATTTAAAAATTATTAAACTACGACAGTTTTGGTTTCAAATAGATAGACAGATTTCATAAATCATTGAAAATAAAACACATGACATGATGAAGGATGTATGGGTGATGGAATTTGTAGTGACCAACCCAAGGTGAAATTTCCATAACAGTGATTTCGAGTGTGATCGCGATGCTTCATATTGTGAGTATTTATAAAATCCTTTCGTCCCTAATGAGCACGTCATCGACGAGACGTTGAGCCCTAACCTTTCTTCCTTTTTATGTCTTCGATAGAGGACTGCCATCAACTTACGTTGCACTGTAAGATTTATCATTCCCTACCGATGAATAGAGACTTCCTCCAAACATTACGCCGGCCGGTCCCCAGCAAACAGTTGCCAGTGAGATGAAAGCGAAGAGAGACAGCCCTGGTTTCACGCCTCGGCGAACGCGTGTGTTCTGCCTGGTGAGCAAGTTTACCTCGCTTTTTACGAGGAAGCGTGTGGGAACCGATGTAATCTCACGAAGATACCCGTGCGCTGTTGGCGTATTTTGAAGTGCTTTGTATATTTAATGTGGGCCGATTATGTGAAACGTGTCACGGTAGGCCATCTTGCAAAATTATCATTTTCTTGCAGTGTGTTGCAGGCTCCATTCATATCTTCTTTATTCATCAGTTAAACATCTGCTTTATTTGTTTTATTAATCTTGTTTGACATTAAGAATCTGAATGTAACCTTGTATCCACTGCAAATACTAGACAGGTTATTCTCTGCGCAACGTATCTAGCGGCTTTTCGTCGGTTTATATACACTCTAACGCAAAAAAAGAAAAAACCGCATCATGAAAGATTTGAAGTTGACCTAAAACATTCTAAGAAACTTGAAGAATTTCAAGCTGTTCGTCTCTTCCATTTTTCTGCATGCTTCTGAAGTACATGAATGCGCAGAAAACCGAGGAAATTGTTCGACGTGTATTACTTATTTGACACTGGTGCTGGATGACAGTTGGAAAATTTATACTCCCGCAGCTGATACAAGTTTCATCACCCAAGAAGAAGTGCTGGGCTTGGTTCCAGTGAAATGTGCACATAAAAGGGTTTGTTGACACTTTGAGTTTCCAACTTTTTATGATTTAGGCAACATAGGAACTACACTACAGTTACAACTAACATATATTTTCACAATCTACATAAGTGTATCTTCGCAGTCAAGCTCAACGATAGACTATTTTATGCATATTGTTTACCACGGAAGATACTTTACGTATAAATGACGTAATTTCTAACTCATCATAACTGATGGCGTATAAAAGCGTTATGTAATTTATACTGGATCTTGAAAGTGTTGTTTTGAGGGTAAAAAAGTAAGGAACATTCGTTACCAGTCAACGTTTTTCTTTTTATTGTTCATATATAATAATCATGAAATATAACGTAATGTTAGCAGAAACTTCGAGTTAAAAATACTGGTTATTTGAATTAAAACCATCTTAGACTCAATAGCTATGATACGATATTCGCTGTTTCATCAGAATGTTATTATAAGCAAAGTGAGTGTATTTAGATGTTGAATTTACTAATATTATGTCACCAGTAGAGAATGCTACAGAAATTTGACGTCGGTCTGAATAAACGAATCAGCCGTTGCTGAGAACATCTTCTCCTGTTGTTTGAGACATTTACCATAGGGTTTCACGTGTGGGTCGTGTCCCCTTTTCTTCACATCTCCCCCCCTTCCGCCCTCCAGTAAAACGCTTACCACCAACTTCACAACCTGCCAAGTCACACACTGCGGCCCGAGAGCAAGATATCTCACACGAACAGGTTTCAGAATAGTCACGGTACTCTCCCAAATTTTATGTTAGTAACAAATAAGTGTAACATGGAATGAGTTTTCAAAGTAGTTATCATAATGTGCTGCACTCTATAAACTCTTTATGTAGCCTTAAAATTTGTACCACTTCCTTTATACAGATCCTCTGGAGCACGTTTTACGTTGCGGCTTGTTACTTCTATTGCAAATATTGAATACGCTGCTCCAAGATTACATTAAGAAAAAATTCTTTGAAAGTTGCCAAAAAAAGAGTGTCCCGTCGACAATCAGATCATTAGAGACAGAGCACAACATCGGATTTGAGACGAATGAGAAGAAAATCAGCCGAATGGTTTTCAAAGGAAAGATCCTGACATTTGTCTGTGTAATTTAGAGTTTTTTATCTGACAAAGATTCAGATATTTCGCCCAGTTAGAGTATCGGTACAGACGTGCGGTCAAGGATCCTCGGGCTGTCTAGCCATCGAGTTCACGCACGGTTCCGTGGAGAACGGAACCGGCATGTGAGTTGGAAGTGGCCGGTGACACGTACCACTGATAAATAGTACGACAGACGGTGTGCCACTAACTCTCACATCTGGTCCGTGAAGTCACTGTCCCCAAGCCGTGTGATTGTTCTGAACCCGATCTTGCCTGTTTACGTTTCTCGCTTTGCGCTAGCCTCACGACGGCTTTTATCACGTTTTACGGCTACCGTTCGCTGTATTTTGAGACTTCGCTGCAGATTCTCGAATGTTTCTGCCAGGACCTCTGGTGTCACTGTCTGGATTTTGCGTCACTGCCTGGATTTCGCGGATTTTCTTTTGTAAATCTTCCAAGCTGTGTGGTTTGTTCCTCTAGGCCTTGCCTTTTAGGCCACCCCAGAGGAAAAAGTCAGGTCGTGTTAAATCAGGTGGCCTTGTGGGGCCATAGTCCTTTCAGAATCACTCTGCCGGGGAAAAACGGTTCGTCCTCAGCCATGTTTCACAAATTCCCGATGCATTTCGATGTAAACTTCTCTTGTCACAGTAGACAAAAAAAAAAAAAAAAAAAAATTGATCAGATGATGCGACGCTGTAATATTGCACAGAACACGCCAACCTTTTGTGAATGCAGGGGTTGCTCCACCAGTGTCTGTGGATTTTCATTACACCACAAACGTGTACTCTGAGAGTTTACGTAGCCATCGATGTGGAACCACGCCTCATCACTGAATCATGTGTACTGCAATATTCCTGGCTTCTGAGCAATAAATTTCTGAAACCAGTGGCAAAATGTAATACGTTTGTCCTTGTCACTGAGATTCAATTCTTGAACAACTGTAAACCTCTATGGATACATGCGAGCTTTCTTCACAGCTCTGTGACATCTGCTCCGTGACATTCAACGTCGAACAGACTTTGCAGAAGCCAACAATCGTTGTTTCACGCCAGTCACTTTTTCTTCCGATAATCGCGGACGTCCCCCACCGTGAAGATCCAACACCGTTTCACTGCTCTCCACCTTGTTCGCTATCTTTTGTATGCAGCATTTACACGTCATATACTGGTCACCAAATCGTTCTCCAACCATTCGCTGACATGTCTTAATGGAACCAGTAATCCAACATGTTTCACTAGGAACTCGCGCTGTTCGACAGAATACCGGTGCATTGTCACTAAACACCAAACACTGAACTCCAGCCACAGCGACACACGGAAACACACTTGCGTCAAACGATGCTGCAGAGTGAAATCTTGCCACGTCAAACGTCACAAATTATACGGTGCAATTTGAGCGGAAAAGACGCGACGCATTTTTGTTTGTAACTACTACCACAGTGTCACCTTGTGGCTGATTGTAATGTCTGTGATGTTTACTTGAGAATCTCAGTCTTCGTTCTACTAATGGACGAACATGAACTTGTGTAATCAGTGCAGCATGTTGAAAGGTGGCTACACTGAGCCACAGCGCCAGAGATTGCGCCAAAGAGTATTATTCAGCCGCCTGCACTGGCAGTTCTTGTCGAGAAGTCGTCGTAGAGAGTGCTTGTTGAGATGCAGCAGGGGTGAGTCGTTGTTGAGAAGTTCCCATGGAGAGTGCTTGTTCAGATGTTGTCATATTGTTTTGATGGGCTAGACACCAGATATTGTTGGATTGGGGATGCTGTAATGATCAGAGTGTGCTTTTAATCATATATATGAAGGTAAAAAATTCCTTTTTTTTTGTATTATTTCAATGTCTTAAACAATAATGCCTCTTGGTCACAGGATCAGTCAACAAAGCATCTGGATCGTGTTCTTGTATTAGACTGTATTTCTGGTTTCTATGTGCAATTATAGTATTTATCATTTTTTTAAATTACTTCAGTATAAATGGTGTTTAAAATATCTGGTTTTATTGAGGAAGAACCGTGCCAGATGTGTACGTTGAATCACACTTCCACACACAGAACAGCTACACTTGTGTTTTGTTGTTTCGTAGGTTTTATAGTTGCTGGGGACTTAAATAATTAATTGTGTTAACGGAAGTTTTCTTTCATTCTTTGTTGTTATTCTATGCAGTCAGATTGCATACTAATACCAGTCAGGGCCAACCGGTAACGAGACCTCGTAACCGGACAGTCAGCTACTAAAATTAAAAAATATTTGCATTATAAATAATTAAGCCCCCATGCAATGTACGTTGTTTTATGTGGTAGTTATTTATGCTTGACTTGCTGATATAATATTGTTTCCATGTTCACGAAGTATCGTTCTATGATATGATACCATATAAGATGCATTAGGTCAAGATTCAGTGAAATGTGTCGCAGAAGCCGGTCGTTGTCGCCGAGTTGTTCTAGGCGCTTCAGTCTAGAACCGCGCGACCACTACGGTCGCAGGTTCAAATCCTGCCTCGGACATGGATGTGTGTGATGTCCTTAGGTTAGTTAGGTTTAATACGTTCTAAGTTCTAGGGGACTGATGATCTCAGATGTTAAGTCCCATAGTGCTCAGAGCCATTTGAACAATTTTTGTGTCGCAGAAGATACGTTATATTCCACTGTATAGTCCACATTTATGTTAAACTGTTTTACACACCTTTGCATCTAATCCCAGTGTACCTGAAGATGTTGATTATGCTTTGCAGCTCTGATGGTGACAACGTAGTTTGCTGAAACCGGTCGTCATAATAAATACTGTACAATGGCGATCTTGGCTGTTTGTAACTGTACTTCTGTTTGTGCACTTTGTTCAAATGTTCAAATGTGTGTGAAATCTTATGGGACTTAACTGCTAAGGTCATCAGTCCCTAAGCTTACACACTACTTAACCTAAATTATCCTAAGGACAAACACACACACCCATGCCCGAGGGAGGACTCGTACCTCCACCGGGACCAGCCGCACAGTCCATGACTGCAGCGCCTAGACTGCTCGGCTAATCTCGCGCGGCGCATTTTGCTGAAATGTAAGCCCAGGGTGGCTTGCCATGAAGGGCAATAAAACGGGGCGTAGAATATCGTCGACGTACCACTGTGCAGTAGGATGTCGAGTATGACAACGAAGGGGTTGTGCTATGAAAAGAAATGGCGCTCCAGACCAACAGTCCTGGCTGTCAGGCCGCGTGGCAGTCGACAGTCAGGTTGGTATCCCACCACTACGCAGGGTGTCTCCAGACCCGTTTTCGGGCTGCAACCTCATTGACTGGAAAAGAATTGTCTTCATTGATGAGGCACGCTTCGAGTTGAGCCCTGATGACCAGCGAAGACGCATTTGGAGACACCCCAGACCGTGGTGGTATGCCAACGTACTGTCGCCCGTGATACGGCCCGACAACCAACCATCAGTGATGGTCTGGGGTGGCATTTACTTTCGCAGCAGGACTCCGTTGGTTGTCATCCGCGGAACATTTACAGCACAGCGGTATGTAGACCGTTATTCTACACCCTCTTTTGTTGCTCCTCATGGCGGGACATCCCGAGCTTACATTTCAACAAGATGATACCAGACCGCACATGGCGAGTGTTTCTACTCCTGTGACTAGCAGATTCTGATTTCGTAGCTTCAACATTGCGGGGTTGTCGCAGAAAGCACACCATTTGTACTCCTGTCGTGGAGGGACTAGTATTACAAGGAGTGGAAGAAGATACAGCGACGAGTGTACGTAGAATTACAGTATCCGGGGTAGTCATTCTCGGGTCTGGGTGGTCCTTCATGAACACTCACTGTACCCATATCATATACAGCATGTCCAAGCCCTTTGGCTCCAAGCCCACCAGAATGCAGTCGTGCCAATGGCGCTTGTCAAGATGTGGTGCAGATCCGCTTTTCACAACAAGGACGAGTTTACTTTACGAGGCTGGTTTCGCGCTATATGGGGTTGTCAGTTTTCTTAACTAAGAAGTGTGGTCTGATACAAAACTACATGCAGTTGACGAAGCAAGGCACCAGCGCCAATTTTCAGTTAATGTATGGGCAAGAATTATCGGCGATAGACTAATAGGACCTCATATACTATCAAACAGGTCAACAGGTGCGAGTTATCTTCAATTCCTTTCAAACAACTTGCGTGTCCTGTTAGAACAGGTACAACTCCGACAACGGCTGGAGATGTAGTTCATGTATGATGGAGCACCAAACCAATTTTCTCCTAAATGTCCGAGAACACCTCACACAGACGTTTAAGTTAATAGTTTGGGGAAGTCCATAATCTGGCCAGCTCGTTCCCCCTATCTTGGATTTTTGGTTGTGGGGCACTTGAAATTCTGGTGTGTGCAAGACCCATTGCATACATGAACATTGGACTAATGACAGAATAATATTGAGATCACTGAAGCACACAGAATACGAAAAGTAACGTTCACGAACATCGAACAATCAAATGTCCTCGGCTGTGTCTTAAACTCCAACGTATCCTGGACAGAATTCCATCCTCTCAGTAAATCCGCGAAATTCTCTTTAGCCAACAGATAATCCCCGTTAAGCTCTGACTAATGGTACTGTATTTTTCTTAACTAGCTGACTTCTCATGTCGGAAAAGTTTTATTACGTTAGCCATTTGGCTGCCTTCCCGTGTATATCTTTTTAAAAACTCTGGTGTAAGCCTCCCGCTCTTCAGTTCAGTCTTCAGTGCAGCCAGTAAGCTGCTCTGCTGCACCTGGAATACTGAGAAGCATGCGCCCTATCTCTCATTCTCTGTTGCTTTTTTAAAATTACCCAATGAAATATCTTCCAGTTATTTTCTAGTTCAGTTTACCCTGCGCGGAGAGGCGCTGCTATGTCCACACAACGCCCTTTCTTTGTAGAAAGAAGAATTCCTAAACGAAACACACGTGTGTCTATTTCCACAGGTCAACTCAGAGCGTTATCTACGATTAGCCTCTCACACCACTGCGTACTAAGAAGCAGGCAGTCGGAGAACAGTACGTTCTTTAGAACTGTGATTTGGCCAGCACATGGGTAGGTTCTCGTTACTGCTCTTTATACAACCTCTTTAGTTAAAACTCTGACCACATACCACACAGGGCATGGCTAGCAGAAAAACGTTCTGGCCCCGATGGTCAGGAACTCAGCTTGACAATGAGTGGCCCATGGCTGCTTTCGGCGACCATTTCGGACGCGTCCTCTCGAGCTTTTTCTATTGAGAGGCGGTCCGCGCTCCCCTGGGAGCGTTACTGTTTTCAGCTCGTCAGGATCCAGCTAAAATGTGCCACAAGCAACTAATACTAGATTAGAGGAAATATTAAGACAGGAATTACCGGCTTAATCTTTGCAGTCACTGCTTTTACCTATAATCAGCATTAAATATTTGTTAATCGTCAGGAGTGTGACTTAGCTTGACATGAACTAAATTAAACTTTATGAAATTGTGAGACGTCCCTATCCGGCAAGGGACAGATGCGTTTCAACATGTTCATATGATGTGTGCTGGATAAGTAAAATTTATTGCTAGTAAATATATCCTCACACGACTTAGGGCAGGGTGTTTTGTTCCTAATCTGTATGTCTGGGAAGATATCATAGACTGTGTGGCGGTTCTTTCTATATTGGTATTTTTCTATTATGAATAGTTGGATTTAATGTTATTGTGCCTTCTTCACAACTGGAAAATTATTTGCGTCAGTGACTCAGTTGTGGTACTTCTCGCAGATAGTTTGCCGGTACGGTGTTTTTATATTAAAAGATATTATTTCTTTCTCTTGTGAAAATGTAACGCTAAGGAGATTTTTGCGATATCGTTAAGCGGGGATCAAAGAATATTACAGAATTCGCTTTAGTCAGGCATGATGCAATATTGGAAATATTGATTACTTTTATTGTTGCAAAGGAAGCACCGCTAATCAAGAGAAATCTTTTTACATGTCAAAATTAGTGAATATTCAGATATTTATTACGACTCTTGGCCGTTATCATTTAGGACAATGGCGCTGAACTCTGCACCAATGTTCCCCTATAAAATTTGCATATAGACATTAATTTTGCCGCTTCATAAGTACAGAAGCTGGTACATACAAAATTTTACAACATTTTTAAGCAATATTTGATTGCATTTAGGGTAAACATAATATGAAACTTACACGTTTTCTTGCCTCGTCGTAAAATGGCTCCTTACACTACCAAGAAACAAAAGGGAAGAGCGAGCGATATTTCTGCAAAAAAAGAAAAAAAAAACGGAGACTGCAACTACATTCGCAGATCATATTAATTGATTACAGAATCTTTGTTGTTTTTCTAAGATAATATTTATGTTTCGTTACGACGTCAGTTTTGGTATATTTGCGAAGTTACTCAATATCATTTTTATCACGTTATGTGGCGTAACGCCACAACTGTCCTGCCCTTATCGCTTATCACCCACTCCCTTGGTGCCGGCCGTTGTGGCTGAGCGGTTCAAGGAGCTTCATTCTGGAACCGCGCGACCGCTACGGTCGCAGGTTCGAATCCTACCTCGGGCGTGGATATGTGCGATGTCCTTAGGCTAGTTAGGTTTAAGTAGTTCTAAGTTCTAGGGGACTGATGACCTCAGATGTTAAGTCCCACAGTGCTCAGAGCCACTCGAACTCCCTTCGCCATGTATCCACGCTCTGTATTTTAAGATGGTATTTGTGGTGGTTCCTCTCACTTTGTCCCTGGAGTCCATTTTTATCCAATATTTTGCAGCATGGTACCTGATGGTAACGTCGTTTGGAAAGACGCCCAGGGCCACATAAGGCGAAGATGCCTGATAATTGTAGAAGCACACCCTTTCACCAGCGCGTCACAGCAGTAGTTATATTTGTCGCCAGCGGAGTTAATGCGTCCATGTGCTTGAAGCAAAGCATGTAATGGATTCAAAGATTGCACAGTTGAACGTTCTCATGTTTGCTAGTAGCAGCCTATAATCTGTAGTGTTTATTTTTGTCAGTTTTTAAAGTACATAAAAAATGAAGAAAACGTCGGGTCACGAAGTTATACAAATTGGCTACAAACCGATATTCACACAGGTATCGACCGAAAATACAATATTGTGAATGTGTAGCGATGCAACGCACTTTCACCGCGCAACTGGCAAGGATAGTAAACAGGTGACATGTCAATACCAGGTCATAAAGTCTTTGCGAGTTTCACTCCGTGTACTCAGTTGAACAGTAACTATGCCTTTCAGGCAGGTACTCGAAAAATATAGTCATATGCCAGCATTTGAGAGAGGACGTGTAGTTGGGCTCGAAGAAGCCAGTTGGAGAAATCTGCGAATCGCTCGACACTGTAATACGAGCGATGCTACTATTCGACGATGGCTGAACACAGCGTCAGGACGGAAACAGTCAAATGGAAGCGGTCGACCTAGAGAAATGACAGAGCGTAAGGATCAACCAGTCGTCAGAGAGCCATTCGGAGCACCGGATTCATCATTACCGTCGATCCGAAATGCAACTAGTGCCTCAGTGACACTAGGACTGTTAATAGGCAGTTCACAGAAAAGGGGGCTGAGCTCATGGTGCCTCTTGCGCCGACTGCCTTTGACCATTGTACACCATGAAGCCCATGTGCAGTGCTGTCGGACTCTCATTGACTGGACTAGAATTGTCTGTAGCGCTGAGTCCAGCTTCGAACTGAGCCTCGATGACCAGCGAAGACGTGTTTGGAGACATCCTGGACACCGGTAGGATACCAACCTGATTGTCGTCCACCATACGGCGCGACAACAGGGAGCGATATGAACGTGGTATCTGTTTTTTCAGACATGTCCGAAACAACAGATACCATCTTCATATAGTAAAGGCTAACCCGGCCATTGACCTCCTTCTTCTGTGCTGGATGCACACGCATTGCCCGAACTCTTACGGGGCTCGGTAAGATTGTCTGCCGCGAGTAATGAGTGTAATGGGCAGGGGCACTACGAATGTAGTGTGTGGACATTAAGTTGGGAATGTGGGTCTCACGGGGAACGTGCAAGGGATAAATCCCTGCAGTGACACTATCCTCTATGCCCTCGGTGGCTCAGATGGACAGAGTGTCTGCCATGTAAGCATGAGATCCCGGGTTCGAGTCCCGGTCGGGGCACACATTTTCAACTCTCCCCGTCGTTGCATATCAGCACCTGTCGACAGCTTAGGGTCTTGATTTAATATCATTTCACAAGGAGTGATGGTCTGGAGTGACATTTCATTATATAGCAGGACTCCTTTGATTGCCATTCACGGTAAACTTACAGCACGTCGGTGTGACCACGATATTCTATGCTCCGTTTTGTGGTCTTTGATGACAAGCCACCTGGGCTTACATTTCAGCAAGATAGCGCGTGCCCGCTCACGGCTAGAGTTTCTACTGCTTGTCTTTGTTGTGGCTAAACCTTAAATTTTCCAGCAGGGTTGCCGGATCCGTGCCAAATAGAAAACGTTGCATTGTGGGCAGAATTCGCCAACCAGCTTAGGATTTTGACGGTCTAACGCGCCAGTTGGACAGAATTTGGCACGATTTCGCTCAGGGTGACATCTACATCTACATTTATACTCCGCAAGCCACCCAACGGTGTGTGGCGGAGGGCACTTTACTTGCCACTGTCATTACCACCCTTTCGTGTTCCAGTCGCGTATGGTTCGCGGGAAGAACGACTGCCGGAAAGCCTCCGTGCACGTTCGAATCTCTCTAATTTTATATTCGTGACTTCCTCGGAAGGTATAAGTAGGGGGAAGTAATATATTCATCCAGAAACGCTCCCTCTCGAAACCTGGACAGCAAGCTACACGGCGATGCAGAGCGCCTCTCTTGCGGAGTCTGCCACTTGAGTTTGCTAAACATCTCCGTAACGCTATCACGCTTAGCAAACAACCCTGTGACAAAACGCGCCGCTCTTCTTGGGATCTTCTCTATCTCCTCTGTTAATCCGACCTGGTACGGATCCCACTCTGATGAGCAATACTCAAGTATAGGTCGAACGAGTGTTTTGTAAGCAACCTCCTTTGTTGATGGACTACATTTTCTAAGGACTCTCCCAATGAATCTCAACCTAGCACCCGCTTTACCAACAATTAATTTTATATGATCATTCCACTTCAAATCGTTCCATACGCATACTCCCAGATATTTTACAGAAGTAACTGCTGCCAGTGTTTGTTCCGCCATCATATAATATTACAATAAAAGATACTTCTTCCTATGTATTCGCAATACGTTACATTTGTCTATGTTAAGGGTCAGTTGCCACTCCCTGCACCAAGTGCCTATCCGCTGCAGATCTTCCTGCATTTCGCTGCAATTTTCTAATGCTGCAACTTTTCAGTATACTACAGCATCATCCGCGAAAAGCCGCATGGAACTTCCGACACTATCTACTAGGTCATTTATATATATTGTGAAAAGCAATGGTCCCATAACAGCCGGCCGGAGTGGACGAGAGGTTCTAGGCGCTCCAGTCTGGAACCGCGCGACCGCTACGGTCGCAGGTTCGAATCCTGCCTCGGGCACGGATGTGTGTGATGTCCTTAGGTTAGTTAAGTTTAAGTAGTTCTAAGTTCTAGAGGACTGATGACCTCAGATGTTAAGTCCCATAGTGCTCAGAGCCATTTGAACCATTTTTTTTGTCCCATAACATTCCTCTGTGGCACGCCAGAGGCTACTTTAACGTCTGTAGACGTCTCTCCATTGAGAACAACATGCTGTGTTCTGTTTGCTAAAAACTCTTCAATCCAGCCACACAGCTGGTCTGATATTCCGTAGGCTCTTACTTTGTTTATCAGGCGACAGTGCGGAACTGTATCCAACGCCTTCCGGTAGTCAAATAAAATGGCATCTACCTGGGAGCCTGTATCTAATATTTTCTGCGTCTCATGAACAAATAAAGCGAGTTGGGTCTCACACGACCGCTGTTTCCGGAATCCATGTTGATTCCTACAGAGTAGATCCTGGGTTTCCAGAAATGACGTGATACGCGAGCAAAAAACATGTTCTAAAATTCTACAACAGATCGATGTCAGAGATGTAGGCCTATAGTTTTGCGAATCTGCTCGACGATCCTTCCTGAAAAGTGGAACTAGCTGTGCTCTTTTCCTACGGTCGCAGGTTCGAATCCTGCGTCGGGCATGGATGTGTGTGATGTCCTTAGGTTAGTTAGGTTTAACTAGTTCTAAGTTCTAGGGGACTGATGACCTCAGAAGTTAAGTCCCATAGTGCTCAGAGCCATTTGAAACATTTTGTGCTCTTTTGCAATCATTTGGAACCTTCTGTTCCTCTAGAGAATTGCGGTACACGGCTGTTAGAAGGGGGGCAAGTTCTTTCGCGTACTCTGTATAGTATCGAATTGGTATCCCGTCAGGTCCAGCGGACTTTCCTCTGTTGAGTGATTTCAGTTGCTTTTCCTTGGACACTTATTTCGAAGTCAGCCATTTTTTTGTTCGTGCGAGGATTTAGAGAAGGAACTACAGTGCGGTCTTCCTCTGTGAAACAGCTTTGGAAAAAGGTCTTTAGTATTTCAGCTTTACGCGTGTCATCCTCTTGTTTCAATGCCATCATCCCAGAGTGTCTGGGTGTGCTGTTTCGATCCACTCACTGATTTAACGTAAGACCAGAACATACAACAACTGAGTCAATGGCAAGCAGAATAACTGCTTGCATAAGAGTGAGAGGTAGGCAAAAACGTTATTTACTTGCTCAATTTGTAAAAACTCTTTCTCTCGAATTAACCACTCAATTTTTCTGAAATTGCAATGATTGCGTGTGCATGACATTACATCCACTGATTTCCGTCCTATTCGGATAATTCCTTCGCGGTGCGTCGGTTTGGTTTTCTGCGTATTTTTTTCTGTCTTGTCTCTTGTATTTTGTACGCGGGTGTTGAAGGGGAGTCCTTCGTCAGTCGTAACAGAACAGTTAGCAAATCAGGTGATTGTTATAGTTGCAGGCCCCGAGCTGAGCGAGCAGGAGACGTCAGAGCGGTCTGCGGAGGCGGTGGGGGCGGCGGGGGCGGCGGCTGTGGGCGTGTCGGGCGTGTCTGCGCTGCACGTGCTGTCGGGCCTGCTGCACCTGGCCGCGCTCGCCGGCAAGCTGGCGCTGCTGCTCGCCGCCGCATCGCTGCTGCACTACTTCTCCGCTGGCCGCCACGAGCGCAAGTGAGCGCCCGCCCGGCCAGAAACCAGCGGTGCCGCGGGCATAGAAGCACTTTACCCCTGTAGTCGTTGCTACTGTTTTCGGTAACGCAATGCAGTCACCCAGGAGAATCGCACAAAGAGCATTTCTGGACGTCTTCGTCGGTCGGAAAGTGGCTGAATCACTGGGGCATTCTGTTTACCTTTAGCCCACACATACAGACCTGTATTTGCAGGCGTGTTGCTGCCACCACCCATAAACTGTGGCCGTTAGTTCACCGAGCACATGTTGTGTCTGATGGGGAAAGCCTTGCAAAAGAGATAGAACACCTAGAATCAATGTTGAAAGATAATGGATATCCTTCACATGAGATACCCAAAGCTTTGAGAAAGAATAAACGTGACCCCCAGAAAGATCAAGAAGAGAAGAAGTGGTTCAAGTCCAGGGCAGTCCTCTCGTAAGTCGGCAATATTTCGTCACAACGACTTGTGCTCTTCTGTGTTCGGTAAAGGACAGTCTGATATTGTGGAAGGCGGGAATCTACAGAATACTTTGTCTGTGTGGGAAAGCCTACATTTGTCAGACAACGGGAACAGTGTGTGATAAATGCGTATGCGTTGAACATGATCGCCACACTTGCTTTTCGCTGCCCAATAAGTCAGCCATAGCAGAGAACTGTATCTCCGCGGGATATTCCGTGGGTTACTGACCGACGGAAATCTTGGCCTCGACGAGATCCTTCTGGGATTCAGTTGTTAAGCAATCGGTGGAAATAGCGCAAGATCTTATTCATTTCGATGGAGGCAATGAACTGGATAAGGCGTGGGACCTGGCGATTTCTTTAATTTCTTTCGAAAGAAAACATCTTATGACCAATGACACGTCTAGCGACAGTTAATTTCATTAATTTAGATATCTGTATTTTAACTCCGCGAGTACATACTCCAACAAAGATTGCGCATGCAGTATTGCATGACTGCCTGCTCGCTAGACATGGAGCAGTATTCGAAGACGGGGAGAAATTCGACAGAGGACGCACATGTAGCGGCTACCTTTGCGCGTGCGCCTCCGCTCCAATTTTTGGTATAAAGGCAGCGATGTGAACTAGCAATCTCCCCACCCCCCTTTTTTTATTTTCCCATCATTTGTCCAGTTTCCCTCCCACCTGCTCTCGGCTGTGGTATGTCATATTTTAGTGCAGAGTTCCAGTGACTGTTCACTGTTGTTTCGTCTTTTTCCGTGTTGCGAACAGAAACCATGCTGTCGCTGGGTGTGACTTTTATGTCTTTTGCGAACAGAAACTAGACTGTCGCCGTGTTTTTTAATTGTCTGTCTATTATTTTATCTGTCTGCTTCATATGTATTTTATTCGCATCATCATCCCTTTCTTCTATGTTTTAAGTTCCACGATTTTTTCGGCATGTTACCCTTTGCCTCCGACTTTGTCGCCTGTTTTTTTATTATATATTATCTTCTCCTTCTTTAAAACAAAGTCTGTAGGCTGAAGAGCGGCATACTAAGCTGCTGCCAGCCCGCCTCCTTCGGGTGGAATCGAAATTCAACAAAGGAAAAAAAAAGAACTGGCAATCTCGAGTGTAAAACACTCACCTGGAGATGGCTGAATTGCCAGCCGAAATATCGTGGCGGAAGTCGACGTGACACGGCTACAATCCCGAAACTTCATAGAATACTCGTTACACTGGGAAAAATTTCAAGGATCACAAAGAGCCTTACAGTTAATACATTGGAGACCGTGTAGAATCAGCTGTACCTACCACGGCTTTATGTTTGGCTTCTGAAAGTTCGGTTCACTTATTACGGCGGTGCTCGGAACTATAGTTTTCACCCAGTATAGTCCGTATTAATTCTCATGCTTTGCAACGTAGTACAATAAATTTCATTTTTCGTTGCAAGCGTGCTGAACGTAGAAAGAATGGAGCAGATTCACCTTAATCTGTTGTGCGTCTCCCGTGGATGACTGTTTATTTTTAGGGAATTCTTTTCGTTACGTTTTTGATAAATTCCTCGTATGTCAGGATGTCTCTTCAGAATTATTTCTTTTCCTCTGGACTTTTCTTTTTAATACACTGCTTGACAATTGCTAATGAACAGAGACATTGTTGGGCAGGAATAGTCACAGGCAGTGGTGGACGACGTGAAACAGAATACATACTTAATAGAGGTGGAGTCGTAAATTTATAACGAGATATGATACAGGCTTCGCAACATGAGAAAGCAGGATAACGGACACGAATAACATTCATGTCTGACACAGGTTAGACTCCCAAAATAAAGGTCGATATCGGACTCTCAGTAAGGAATATGCCTTCCTCAGGAAGTAATGCACATTTTGCACCCGTTATTCATGCTGGCTACCAAGTTGTTGAGGAATCCTTGGAGGACTTTGTCCCATTCCTTTCTCGAGGCGGGTTTCAGTTCTTGCACGGTTAGGAGAGGAGGTGCTCCTTGAGAAAGACGTCCGCCAGGAGCATTCCAGGCACGCTCTATAGAGTCTATGTCCGGAGAGTGTACAGACCATTCCATACGTTAAATACCATCGCTTTCCAGAGCGTCTGGCTGCTCAGTGGTCCTGTGTGTGTGTGTGTGTGTGTGTGTGTGTGTGTGTGTGTGTATGGAGGGGGGGAGGGGGGGGGAATTGCCAAACAGAAAATCGGAACTTACCACACTACTAAACAAAGGCGGACGTGATCCAGTACAATCTCCCTACAATAGCGCTGTCCTGTAACGGTACCTCACCCGAAGATATGCGGCGGTGTACGGCCACTGTGCATAATGTCCGCCCACACTAATAACGCATAGGTCATACGATGACGTTCTTGAACATTCTGTGGGGTGTAATGTGTTATCCTCTCCCTCCATTTTAACTGGTAGACAGAATCACTTGTCACAGTGAAACGGGATCCGTCGGAGAACAACTCTCTGGACCACTGTTGCTAAGCACCGTAGTTCCTACACCAACGAACTCTTTCTCAACAAAGGTGTAATTGAAGTGTGATGTATTTAACAACCTTCCGAGCATAAAAATCAGCCTGATTTAATTGCGAAATGGTTCTGGCAGGCCGGCCGGTGTGGCCAAGCGATTCTAGGCGCTACAGTCTGGAACCGCGCGACCGCTAAGCTCGAAGGTTCGAATCCTGCCTCGGGCATTGATGTGTGTGATGTCCTTAGGTTAGTTAGGTGTAAGTAGTTCTAAGTTCTAGGGAACTGATGGCCTCAGAAGTTAAGTCCCATAGTGCTCTGAGCCATTTGAACCATTTGGTTCTGGCAGTCACGCGTATATCGGTAGCGGTTGTAAGGTCTGCATCGACCGGCAAGGAATCAGATGTCTGTTGCTTTTCGCCACTGGGGCTCTGTGTCGCTAGTCTTGCGTTGTGCTGCTCCGTTTACGATCACTGGTATGCTTCCGCATACGTTTCCACCTTCAGCGGCCTTTTTCAATAGTGAGATGACACTTTTGGACACATCCATTACTATGGACACAGTAGTGACACTTTGAACAGCTTCGAGCCGTTCAAGTGCTCGTCAACTAACATAAGCAATCAGAATGATGTCTTGCAGAAATGTTGCCATACCGCATGGAATGCCGCACTAGTCGGTTCCACAACAACCTCAGTCACACACGGCACTGCATGAAACATCGAATGCATACAGAGCGTTCGCGTACAGGCTTTGCTGTAGTTAACACGCCCCGCCCTCTACATGGTCTTTCCACAGCTACTGTCGGTTGTTCCATAGCAATTGGCAGTGATTCCTTAGCAAGTGTCATATGTCCCTTAGCAATTATCCAGCAGCGTATTTCATTCAAGTGAATACGATTCGTGGGTTATTTTCATTAAATAACAAGCAAACAAAAATAAACACCGTCCGAACAGGCCTTGAAGGCTAAACGGTACCGACCGACCGCCGTGTCATCCTCAGACCTTAGACGTCACAGGATGCGAATACGAAGGGGCATGTGGTCAGCACATCGCTCTCCCGGCCGTTGTCAGTTTTCGTGACCGGTGCTGCTGCTTCTCAATCAAGTAGCTTCTCAATTGGCCTCACAAGGGCTGAGTGCACCCCGCTTGCCAGTAGCACTCGGCAGGCCCTTACGATGATCCATCCAAGTGCTAGCCAAGCACGTCAGCGCTTAACTTCCGTGATGTGACGGGAACAGATGTTACCACTGCGAAAATGCCGTTGGCATTTTCATTAAATACTTAAAATTAATTCGTTTTAATAGCAAATATCAGCACTGGATAGGAAAAACTCTCTCAGTGTAGTATAACCAAACTGATAAATTAATACTGTACAGCAGTTGCAAGTCCCATGTAACTCTAGTCGTTGTGACTTGTTTCACTCCAAAAGGCGAGCATCTCCAGAAATTAACGTAGCCCAGCGCTACATGACACATACATCGGGCTGTATATAGCGCCGCTGGCACTCACATCTAAAGGCCCCTGTTCCCCCCACAGACGATACTTGCGCTCTCTATAATTTATTGTTGTCAGATACAGAGTCACATATACTGTGTACAGCAAGCGTAATAACCGTGTGTGTAAACCAGATTAAGACCCAAATGGAAGTGAAGCGTTCATCATGATATACTGCATTGCATTTACATAAACTTTTTCATTTATTTTAGTTTTACAATAGATTTTTTCTAAGTCACAATGGAGTCACGAGACGATAACAATGGGCTCTTCTTGCGATCGCTGGCTACCACGTGAGCTGTGGCGGCAGCCGACTCGGCGGCTATGGCTGCTGCAGCGAGAATTCTGCCGTCGGCACGTTGAATCACTCGTGCTGTCGACACGAAATAGAACACGCAGTATAAAAAATGTAGCGGCATTTTGTCACTTTCTACAGGGAATGTACATGAACATTACGGTATTTGTTGTTATCTAGGATATGTCTACCTGTCTAATTACAGTTTTTATTATTACGTTCCGTACGCGTCGTATATTATTTGGTACAATTACTCTTCTGGTTCAATGGATAACTGTAAAGCCACCTGGTGGCAAGTAGTTTTCGTGCACTGCCGCCTGATGGCATTTAGATTCCCTGCAAGCCCCTGCGTGTAACATCAACCAGTTCTCTGTCTGACCAGACACGGGCATTTCGCTTGGTAGTTCACTGGTGCTAACTGACAGGTGTAAACTTCTCCGCTAATTGCGGTAAGCGCTCTTCATATTACATCGATGCTAACTGATACAATGCTTTTGGACAATGTTTACTGCGATCTCTTATATTTTGATGAGAACGAAGTGTTTTCAATCTTCGTAGTTGTGTCATATTTTCTATTCAGATTGTGCATTTTTTAAGTGGTAGTTATATAAATGTTCATCGAGCTGTACGTATAGAAAAAGATTGGGTCATGAATACTGTTACGCGCAGTTGTGTATTTTATTGACGATAATGTGCCTCCTAATGACCTGGTAGATAGCCACAGCAATATTTGTCGTATTTGGTATGTACTGACTTCACGTAAGCTTTGTCGCAATGACAGTTCGTGTCATACTGCTCTCCATCATGAGCATTCTTCCATACAATTTCAGATCTGAAGACGGCTAGCTGTTTTAGTTAAAACTAGTTATAAGTCATTATATATAATTTTTGCAATCTTGACTAGTAAAGTATTATTTATAAGAACACAATAATTTTTAGAAAAAGAAGACATGTATGAAATGTATGTTTCATATAGTATTGTATCATACAAATAAAATAATTTAAATTTACTTAAATTGTCTCTCACATATACCATATTACTACTAAGTTTCACACCTATATTCGGATGGATAGTAAGTACATCAGTGTGAAAGCTCCAATATCCTGTCGCACTACACCCCCACTCTCAAATGAAGGACCCTCTGTAATCGTTCCCTCCCATCTGGAAGGATTCAACGCACTTACATCCCCCTCCACATCTCCCACATACAAGTATGTTCGGTGGCTTATTCACAATATCGAAAGGCATTGTTTACGATGCCGTCGCTTAGCAACGCTTTGCAACCCAGTCAGCATAGATGTGACATCTGCCGCAAGCAGTTAATGTTAACTGCATTTACAAAGCATGTCGCAGACCTTTTTCGGCCACACGACACAACAGGAACTACTCATCTCTTTTATCTTTGAAATGACGTCAAGCTGTAAATAATTTTAATCGTTATCAAATACAGTAATTTTTGACAGCTCTAAACTCCTGTAAAGCACTCGTACGTATTTTTTACGTTTACTTTATATCTAGCATATGAACCAAACTGTGATAGCTCCCACAACCACGTCTGGATATATGAGGATCTACGTTGGCTAGCTTCTGCCGGCCATCTAGTTGGTGCCAGTAAGTTCTTACATAGCCTTCCCCCAAAGTATTTATGGTATTGCTTTTAAGTTTAATTTACATAGTTTGTCAGTGTAACGTTATATGTTTAATTACATACTGCCTCTTATAGGGCTAATGGAAGCTATTAAACCGATGAGACAGATTTAGTCATTAAAGAATTGGCATCAGAATTTGACTTAAAACAAGTTTTAAGAAGAAACTGGGCCGGCCAGGGTGGCCGAGCGGTTCTAGGCGCTTCAGTCCGGAACCGCGTGACCGCTACAGTCGCAGGTTCGAATCCAGCCTCGGGCATGGATGTGTGTGATGTTCTTAGGTTAGTTAGGTTTAAGTAGTTCTAAGTTCTATGGGACTGATGACCTCAGCAGTTAAGTCCCATAGTGCTCAGAGCCAACAAGAAACTACAGTACTCTTCGATGCTCTCCACCAACAAATGGCAAATGTAAACAAAAATTAGGAACGTCTGACCTTCTCTACCGTAATGTAATAAAAATATGAACTTAATGAATAAATGACACCACGTAGTAACATTTACCCGTTTCAATGTAATGCGATGAAATGAAATTATTTAGCTTTTCTCTTGCTGCAGCTCATCTTTGTACTGTCAGCCACGTGAAAGGTTAAAATCGTTCACGAACGAGCCAAAGAGTTCCAAGACGTCTACAGACTTTCATAGTCACTAAAATGAGCGATTTTTTTATTGAGAAGTATGAATACGTCTTATTTGGTAAACAAATATTTTTGGTTTTCTAAAGTCCACAGCGATGTTAACTGTAGGCATCTTTTTCTATCATGCAGGAACACGAATATATCATGTTGGCAAAAACTAGAGTAGATGAATACTTGCATAATTTGTAAAATTTTGTGTGGGTGGGATATAAGCTGTTGAACGTATTGTGAAGGATTACAAGCAAATGCAACAGTGTATTTCTTTCTTATTATTCTCCATTACAGCTTAATGTGTATATCATGAATGAAAGGCAAGAGATCAAAATTTTATGAAACCAAAAATCAGCCCTCTTGAATTCCGAAAATGTATTCGCGATATCAAAAGATCCCTTACAGGCGACCCCAAACGTATTCAGAACGAGAAAATGTAGTGAATTACGCCTTTCGGTAAATTATGTTGTACAATGTGACAAATGTTCTAACACTCACAAGTTATTTGTAAGGTTTATAGTTGCCGCATTATGACACCGACTTTAAAAAAATAAAGCATACATTTTTCTGTGGAACTGCAAAAATCTTTCTGAGAGGACTTCACTGGCGTTACATGTATGGAACGTCATCAAATACTAACAACACAATAGCGTCTCGACCCACTGTCTTAGCTGCCTCATCCTGTACACTACCCGATCAAAAATATCCAGACACCTGTTATTGAACACCCAGCCGGGGTGGCCGTGTGGTTCTAGGCGCTACAGTCTGGAACCGCAGGACCGCTACGGTCGCAGGTTCGAATCCTGCCTCGGGCGTAGATGTGTGTGATGTCCTTAGGTTGCTTGGGTTTAAATAGTTCTAAGTTCTAGGGGACTGATGACCTCAGAAGTTAAGTCCCATAGTGCTCAGAGCCATTTGAACCATTTTGTTATTGAACATTAACGTGGTGTGTGTCCTCCCTTCGCCTTTGTGACGGTTGGACTTTGCTGGGGACACTCCCAATGAGATGTCCGAATGTCTGTGAAGGAATGTCGGGCCATTCTTCTTTAAGAGTCTAAACAAGAGAAGGTAGTGAAGATGGACACTGGGGTCTGTAGTGAAGACGTCGTTCTTACACACCCAAAAGGTGTTCCGTTGAGTTCAGGTAAGGACTCTGGGCTTGACAGTTTATTTCACGAATGTTATTACCCACAGACCATTGCCTCAAAGATGCTGCTTTACGACAGGGTGTATGGCCACTCTGATACAATTATCGTCTCCGAGTTCTTCTTCTCGTGTGCGCAGTACACAATGCTCTAAAATATGTTCACGTCCTTCCACATTTCGCGATTTCTTAAGCGCAATGAAGAGTCCACGGCCTACTACGGAAAATGCCCACATAACCTAACACTATCTGTTTGCCGGTATAACCTAACATTAATTGTTCTGTAATTCACTGTTGGCCTTATAGACTGTGGCAATTGATCTGGCCCAAGCATTTGCCAAAACCACACACCTCCATCACATTTCCACAGGGTACGTCGTGATTCATCATTCTGACTCCCTCGTCTTCACTGATGCACTGTCCAGTGGTGTCGCTCCTTAGACCACCTCAAGCGTTGCTTTGCATCGAGCACAGTAATGAGCGGGATCAGAGGTGCTACTCGCCCAGTGTAGCCCACTACCCACCCTTTTTAACTCCCTGCGCACAGTCATTCTGCCGGCCTGAGTGGCCGATCGGTTCTAGACGCTACAGTCTGGAACTGCGCGACCGCTACGGTCGGAGGTTCGAATCCTGCCTCGGGCATGGATGTGTGTGATGTCTTTAGTTTAGTTAGGCTTAAGTAGTTCTAGGGAACTGATGACCTCAGAAGTTAAGTCCCATTGTGCTCAGAGCCATTTTTGAACAGTCATTCTGCTAGCTGGGCTGATGGTTGTTGTGTTCTTGTGGTCTTCAGTCCTGAGACTGGTTTGATGCAGCTCTCCATGCCACTCTATCCTGTGCAAGCTTCTTCATCTCCCAGTACTTACTGCAACCAACATCCCTGTGAATCTGCTTAGCGTATTCATCTCTTGGTCTCCCTCTACGATTTTTACCCTCCACGCTGCCCTCGGTGATCCCTTGATGCCTCAGGACATGTCCTACCAACTGATCACTTCTTCTAGTCAAGTTGTGCCACAAACTCCTCTTCTCCCCAATTCTATTCAATACCTCCTCATTAGTTATGTGATCTACCCATCTAATCTTCAGCATTCTTCTGTAGCATCACATTTCGAAAGCTTCTATTCTCTTCTTGTCCAAACTATTTATCGTCCACCTTTCACTTCCATACATGGCTACACTCCATACAAATACTTTCAGAAACGACTTCCTGACACTTAAATCTATACTCGATGTTAACAAATTTCGCTTATTCAGAAACGCTTTCCTTGTCATTGCCAGTCTACGGGGCTGATGGTAGCAACTTTAAATTCACGAGTGATTCCTTCCGCTGGTTCCCTTCGATTTTTTATAATCTCCCTCCACAATGCTCGACGGACCCTGTGGTGCATGATGCCTGCCAGGTGTTAGTTTAGCAGTGGATGTTCCTTCGCGTTTCCGCTTCACAATCACATCAACAACAGTCGACTTGGACAGCTTTAGGGCTGAGAAGTCATTGACGGATTTCTTTCCCAAGTGACATCCAAATGGCTCTGAGCACTATTGGACTTAAATTCTGAGGTAATGAGTCCCCTAGAACTTAGAACTACTTAAAACTAACTAACCTAAGGACATCACACACATCCATGCCCGAGGCACGATTCGGACTTGCGACCGTAGCGGTCGCGCGGTTCCAGACTGTAGCGCCTAGAACCGCTCGGCGACTCCGGCCGGCGGTGACATCCAACGAATAGTCAGTGTTCGAAGTCACTGAGCTCTCCTGACCCACATGTTCTCCTGTTACTCTTTCTCTACGGATAACACAATATTGGGCCCTCTTTTTATTCTGGTGGGTGCGCCTCTCGTGACTAGAAGTGGTTGTTTCGACAATTTATAGGGCTGTCCGGATACTTTTGATCATTGTTCACACATTGTTTGTTTATATCGGGAATTGCCAGAATCAGGGAAGTACATAGAGGGTCTAGGTCTCCTCATCTAACATGATTTATCCTTTTGACAGCAAGTATTTGTTTTTCAAAGTAACAACAGGGTCCCCTTTAAGAAAAACAAGTAGGAAAATTCCAAGTTAATTTGCCATGTTCAATTTGCACATCTGAAAGGCGTTCAAAACGATGAAAAAACAGTTACGCTTTTAATGGCGTTAATCAAGATGCAAAAGAATAAGACTTCAATAATATCGGCCTTTAAAAATATTTAAATTTAAAAAAAAAATTAAATATACCAGCAAACCACTGAAAGTGAGTTCTGGATAAATTTTTACAAGCGAGTTCAAAACCAAGACATTAGGTTGACCACCAAAAGATAAGCATTATCCATTTAACAAGACGTAGCAGTTCGTCTTGACGGCTTACCCAAAGGGTTTACACCAAATAGTTTACAATAAAATTTAGAACAAGGTTACAATATCATCACATAACACTTCCGGGCTGAGATGCCGCGGTCCATACATAAAACTCTCCCCTGACGTTTCGCCGTCGACTGCGGAAGGCATCCTCTAAGGACAAGCGGCGAACTGCAACGACAGCACGAGTGAGCGCCGTATATATAAGCCATCCAGAGGGCGCCGCAGTCAAACACGTGACGTCGGCTGTGCTATAATCTCTGATACTACCAACTTTCTCAACTGAAATTAATTGATTGTCACGCTGTTTCTGCAACAGCAATTGAGAAAGTTGGCAATAACAGAGATTATAGCACAGCCGACGTCACGTGATTGACAGCGGAGCCCTGTGGATGGCTTATACAGGGCTATTACAAATGATTGAAGCGATTTCACAGCTCTACAATAACTTTATTATTTGAGATATTTTAACAATGCTTTGCACACAAATACAAAAACTCAAAAAGTTTTTTTAGGCATTCACAAATGTTCGATATGTGCCCCTTTAGTGATTCGGCAGACATCAAGCCGATAATCAAGTTCCTCCCACACTCGGCGCAGCATATCCCCATCAATTAATTCGAAAGCATCGTTGATGCGAGCTCGCAGTTCTGGCACGTTTCTTGGTAGAGGAGGTTTAAACACTGAATCTTTCACATAACCCCACAGAAAGAAATCGCATGGGGTTAAGTCGGGAGGGCGTGGAGGCCATGACGTGAATTGCTGATCATGATCTCCACCACGACCGATCCATCGGTTTTGCAATCTCCTGTTTAAGAAATGCCGAACATCATGATGGAAGTGCGGTGGAGCACCATCGTGTTGAAAGATGAAGTCGGCGCTGTCGGTCTCCAGTTGTGGCATGAGCCAATTTTCCAGCATGTACAGATACACGTGTCTTATAACGTTTTTTTCGCAGAAGAAAAAGGGGCCGTAAACTTTAAACCGTGAGATTGCACAAAACACGTTAACTTTTGGTGAATTGCGAATTTGCTGCACGAGTTCATGAGGATTCTCTACCACCCAGATTCGCACATTGTGTCTGTTCACTTCACCATTAAGAAAAAATGTTGCTTCATCACTGAAAACAAGTTTCGCACTGAACGCATCCTCTTCTATGAGCTGTTGCAACCGCGCCGAAAATTCAAAGCGTTTGACTTTGTCATCGGGTGACGGGGCTTGTAGCAATTGTAAACGGTAAGGCTTCTGCTTTAGCCTTTTCCGTAAGATTTTCCAAACCGTCGGCTGTGGTACGTTTAGCTCCCTGCTTGCTTTATTCGTCGACTTCCGCGGGCTACGCGTGAAACTTGCCCGCACGCGTTCAACCGTTTCTTCGCTCACTGCAGGCCGACCCGCTGATTTCCCCTTACAGAGGCATCCAGAAGCTTTAAACTGCGCATACCATCGCCGAATGGAGTTAGCAGTTGGTGGATCTTTGTTGAACTTCGTCCTGAAGTGTCGTTGCACTGTTACGACTGACTGATGTGAGTGCATGTCAAGCACGACATACGCTTTCTCGGCTCCTGTCACAATTTTATCTCACTGCGCTTTCGAGCGCTCTGGCGGCAGAAACCTGAAGTGCGGCTTCAGCCGAACAAAACTTTATGAGTTTTTCTACGTATGTGTAGTGTGTCATGACCATATGTCAATGAATGGAGCTGCAGTGAATTTATGAAATCGCTTCAATCATTTGTAATAGCCCTGTATATACGGCGCTCACTCGCGCTCTCATTGCAGTCGGCCGCTTGTCCTCGGAGGATGCCTTCCGCAGTCGAAGGCGAATAGTCAGGGGAGAGTTTTATGTATGGACCACGGCATCGCATCCCGGAAGTGTTGTGATGACAACACCTGCCGTGATAGCCTTCATTCTATGATGAAGGTTACAATATGTATTAAACAGAACAATAACATTGAAGGAATAGTACACTGTGGGAAGCCAATTAATGAGATACAGGCCTCTCCACCGACTCCAAAATTTCATTTACAGGGCAAGTCAGATAACTTAAGGTATTCAACTTGAGCACAGACAGTCAGAACACGTGACTACAAACAAATAGCACGCCGTGCTTAGGAAGTACTCGAGAGCCGTCCACACAGCCGCAAGCAAGCGAGGCCCACGCGGCTAGAAGCCGCCGACACGGAATGCTCTCCCGGCAACTTAGTACGTGCTGTTAAAAAACACCGGACATAAATGTCTCACTGAATTACACTACAACTGAAAGTTATCGTTTAACCAATAAGGTCATACGCAACAAAGTCATACGCCCTAGGAAACAAGCCTTGCTAAAAATTTAAGGTATAGAAGAGAACCACTCAAAGGGGAATAACTCGCTAAGGCCTTAACACACAAAACTGAAAGGGCTGGATAATAATAATAACAGAGAGCGCAGGAGCTTCTAACACATCGTGAAACGCGGTTCTAGGCGCTTCCGTCCGGAACCGCGCGACTGCCACGGTCGCAGGTTCGAATCCTGCCTCGGGCATGGATGTGTGTGATGTCCTTAGGTTATTTAGGTTTAAGTAGTTCTAAGTCCTAGGGGACTGATGACCTCAGAATTTAAGTCCCATAGTGCTCAGAGCTATTTGAACCATTTTTGAAAACAAATATTAAAATTCAGAAACAGTTTGTTCTCTCGCATAAAACAATTTAAAAACAAACACAAAATTTAAAAAAATCTAGATAATTCGTAGGTCCCTGATATAATTATGATTACATATTACATACTAATCGCCGTAACAACATTAACCAAAATAAAGTTTTTAGAAAGAATGCTGGACAGCAGATCAAGACAAGTCACTTCAAAAATACACAAAGTTGAAACGGAAATAAATTTGTCCTAGAATCTCACAGGTTAAATAACGAAGGCATGCATGACGACTGAGTGAATATAAACATGACCATCTGTTCAATCACCATGTAGAGCGGAAAATCGGTGCACAGAGCTGAACAATCAGATACACACGGCACAGGCGAACCAAAGCTTTTGCCTTCTACCCAGCCCTGGCGAAGAAGAGTGACCGATGACCGGCAAAGGCGTCGTGCCGATCCGCACCGTGTGTTTGTTGCTCCAAACACTGCCGCTGGCCCCATTTCCAGGCTCCGCGAAGACTATACGTAACCTGCCTGCACTGCGCGCTGTTGAAAAACCTCCTCAATGCCGCTCTAGTGCCCGCTTTTGAAGACTAGCCGGGGCAGCGAACGATATCCCCACAAGAGAGTGATACGCCCCATACGGTGAGACGCCAGCTAGAAGCTATAGATAATGGGACGGTGAAATGAGCCACCACGGCTCAAATGGCACTTTAGATGAAAGTGAACTCTTTATTATTTCAAAAGTAATCGCCCTAAATGTTAATACGTTTATCCCATTGTGAGACAAGACTGTCAGTTCCTTCATGGAAAAATGTTTGCGGTTGCCCAGGGAACCATGATTGTATCCAGGCGTGCACCTCTTCGTCCGAAGAAAATCGACGGCCACTAATGTGTTTCTTCAGGTCTCCAAAAATATGCAAACCTCATGAGCAGAGGTGGAGACTGTATGGAGAATTAAGAGCTCCCCAGCGAATCTTCTGCAGCGTAGTCGAAGTAACCTTGGCAACATGTGGGCGGGCATTATCCTGCTACAGAACGATGCCATCTGCCAACATCCCTCGGCGTTTGGACTCGATGTTGTGCTTCAATTTTCGCGTAGTGTTCATGTGTCGGTGCGCGTTGATTGTGGCACCGCTTTCCGGAAAGTCAGTGAGCAACGGGGCCTGGCGGTCAAAGGAAAAGCTCGTAATGCCTTTCTCGGAGCTCGGTGGATTTTTCGGTGGGGTTGATCCATGTGCTTCAGCTGTTGGCTCTGAGGCTTGCTCTCCGGCTCAAGATGGTGCCACCACGTTTCATCTCCCGTGACGATACGGGGCAGGAAGCGATATTCTTCCTTGCGATACCCTTCCAGGGGTGCAATAATTTCGACATTCTGCTTCAGTTGTGCTCCCCCATCAATTTGTGGGGAAAGCATGGAACACATATTTTTCAGGAATTAAGGTATCCTGTGATGATTGCGTGAGCGGGACCGTGACTGATGCCCAGTACGAGTCGAATGCCTTCCAACGTCCGCTGTTGGTCATTTTTGACGGCAGCATCCACCTCAGGAACGACAGCATGGGTAATGATAAACGATATCCATTGTACAGTCAAGAATGTACTGGGGATGGAAATGTATACTGGGAACTCTGAGGAATGCTCAGCTCGTTCCGCATTTAATAAAGTATTCAGGGTCGGGAAAAATTAAAAACCGATTTGATTCACATGAATCTAATATTCTTAATTGCTTTCAGCAATTGATCAGTTAAAATCGTTTGTTAATGAAGCATATTCTTTGCAAGTGAAAGGTATCAGGCGGTTTTGCCTCGACACAATATACTAATACCCACTGAGAAACATAAAAAGGTTTGGCCTATAAGAATTACAGTGCTTAGGAAAATACCAGTTTCGATGTGTTACGCTTATCGTAACAAGGAAGGGACAGCTTGAGAAACAATCATAAACTTTTAACGATTTATTTACACAGAAACAAACGATTTCAAATACTCCAAAGAAATTAAGTTAACATGAAGTTCCCACTGCCTTCCTCTACGTACTGATGTCATTCTGAGGAGGAGTTTGTTGGATACTGAGGCACTTCACGAATATAATTCATACAAAATGAGGGAATGATAGGAGAAATTCACACGGAACTATATTCACATTAAAAGAATATAGATTGAAGGAAGTTACCTCCTCGCCAGATAGCTACAGGTTCGTACATTCCAACATATTAATATTGCAATAAAAATGAAATGACTCTGAGAATTGAATAAAACATCAGTGAACTCCTGACGACGATGGCGGAGATGGTCATCGAAAGCTTGGGGGTTTTATTCGAATTGACGCGGCTTGAAAATCGAGAACGTTTTATTAGTATATGCCATCGCAAAAGACACCGAGGACACACCGAGAATTCATACACAAAGTAAGTTCATACACACACAAAAAACAAAAAAATAATTAAACAAAAATAAAAAAATTAAATTAAAAAATACACGCCTCGGTAAGAAAAATCGGAATGAACTGCCAAGGAAATTAGGATACGTTAAGTGTGAGAAGCTGAGTGGTCACCGGACTGGTCTGTGTACTTGGCCTACATGATCAAAGCAAGTAATCCAAAATCAGAGTTTAACACAAATTACACAATCAGATCACACGAACATCTAACTACACCGAATATTTACTATCACACGACTCAACCGTAGAAAACACACCCGGATAGTGCTGAAGGCACACAGAATACGTTTATTACCATGAGTGGTGCCATAAAAAACAAGCTGATAAGTTACTCATGAAACTGAAACGGAAATTAATTTACGACAAGAAATGAAACTACATTCACACGGGAGGACATTCACATGCACATTCTCACTTACTACCAATCATTCTCTCAAAACTGTAACATATAGTGATGGAATGCATTTACACACCACAATTTCCTGTGAGACGAAATAATTCTCCGAGAAACTTAACAAAACCCGAAAAATACTCACCAGCCGTCCAGCGCCAAGTGTTTTTACACGCTCCCTGAATAACGAACCTCCAGGTAAGCGGAACTGACAGTCGAAAGACCTCTCTGCTTTACCTGAATCCACTAAGTTTGCCACACCGTGTCTATAGCAGACAGTAAACTGCTGCACTACTAACTACTGTCGAAATGTTAAATAGACACACATTCGCTCACTCTTTCACACAGAGGGTAAGGAAGGAAGGGAAACGTGGGATCACAAAACATAAATCACATAAATAGCACTGAAGGCTTGCGTGGAACGTAAATATGCATTCATAAATATGTCAGACAGGTACAGAACACAGTTTGTCTCCATAGTTCCGTTAATTTATTATAAGCATGGCTCACTGGTCCATTTTCACGCGGTTTTGGTCAAGAAACCATCGACGAGTAGAGGTGCCAGTATTGAGTGGCAGTAACATTAACTTTGAGAATCACTGCATGAAACGTTTCCGGCAGGGCGGACCGATGACCGGTCAGTCTGTGGATGGTTTTTAGGCGGCTTTCCATCTGCCTCGGCGAATGCGGGCTGGTTCCCCTTATTACGCCTCAGCTACACTATGTCGGCGATTGCTGCGCAAACAAGTTCTCCACGTACGCGTGCACCACCATTACTCTACCACGCAAACATAGGGGCTACACTCGTCTGGTGTGAGACGTTCCCTGGGGGGTCCACCGAGGGCCGAACCGCACAATAACCCTGGGTTCGTTGTGGGGCGGCGGAGGTGTGAAGTGGGCTACAGTAGTCGTCGTGGGGTTGTGGACCACTGCGGCTACGGCGGGGACGGAGCCTCTCCATCGTCCGCATCTCGTGGTCGTGCGGTAGCGTTCTCGCTTCCCACGCCCGGGTTCGATTCCCGGCGGGGTCAGGGATTTTCTCTGCCTCGTGATGACTGGGTGTTGTGTGTTGTCCTTAGGTTAGTTAGGTTTAAGTAGTTCTAAGTTCTAGGGGACTGCTGACCATAGATGTTAAGTCCCATAGTGCTCAGAGCCATTTTTGAGCCTCTCCATCGTTTCTAGGCCCCAGGTTAACATACAATACAATACATACAATACGCTGGTGACTACTTTGAAGGTGCAAACATGTAACTCTTTTGTATCGGTTGTGAATAAATAGTTGCCACTATTTAAGTTCCAATCTACGTGTTTAAATATGATATTTAGCACCGATCGTTATGTATTTATAAACACGTTTACTATACCTACATGAATGGGCGACTTTTTTAACTTTACGAAAACAATGTCATGTATGATAATATTATTTGTCCCATTTTATACCAGACAGAATTTTATTCATAGTTACATATTAAAGAAGACAAAAAGGGCTTAAAAAGTGTTAATTTTGTGTTATATATTACATATTTTCCACGATTAAATTTTTGAACACAGCGAAAATTGCCTGGTTCTGCAGACATGGACAAGTATTGCGCCGGTACTGAGAGTTTTAATGCGCCGGTGCGATGCATGCGGTCGTCACATCACACACGTTGTAAGTAGGCTGTTTATGTTTTCTTTATGTAAGTAGGCTGTTTAGGTTCTTATATTGGTAACGCCGCCGCCACGTAGCGCTCTCTGTATGAAAATGAAATCACTGGCTGTGCTGTGTGCAGTCTGTGGCTAGTTTGCATTGTTGTCTGCCATTGTAGAGGGGCAGCTGGATGTTAACAGCGCGTAGCGTTGCGCAGTTGGAGGTGAGCCGCCAGCAGTGGTGGATGTGGGGAGAGAGAGGGCGGAGTTTTGTAATTTTTCATGAACGGCTATATTTATATATGATGATATCAAGGTAAATACATTGTTTGTTCTCTATTAATATCTTTCATTTGCTAACTATCCCTATCAGTAGTTAGTGCCTTCCATAGTTTGAATCTTTTATTTAGCTGGCAGCCGGCCGGTGTGGCCGTGCGGTTCTGGCGCTGCAGTCCGGAGCCGCAAGGCTGCTACGGTCGCAGGTTCGAATCCTGCCTCGGGCATGGGTGTGTGTGATGTCCTTAGGTTAGTTAGGTTTAACTAGTTCTAAGTTCTAGGGGACTTATGACCTAAGATGTTGAGTCCCATAGTGCTCAGAGCCATTTGAACCATTTTTTTAGCTGGCAGTAGTGGCGCTCGCTGTATTGCAGTAGCTTGAGCAGCGAAGATTTTTGTGAGGTAAGTGATTTGTGAAAGGTATAGTTTAATGTTAGTCAGGGCCATTCTTTTGTAGGGAATTTTGAAAGTCAGATTGCGTTGCGCTAACAAAATATTGTGTGTCAGTTTAAGCACAGTCTTGTACAATTGTTCAAAGGGGACGTTTCAACGTCCTATGACTTAAGTTGTGTACAGTGTTTAGTGGTGAGGCGTGTGCGTTGTTTATCACCCGTTGCCTGTTCCAGTGTACAACAGGGACCTGGGATCTTTGGAATAGTGCGGCAGAACTCCAAGTGCCGTTGGCACGCATGCAGTAAGACTGGCAGTCGTCACTTTGAACAACTGCTATGAGCTCCGTTGTTTTTATGCTGTGTGCGTTCTGTATGCCGAGAACACAATAAATACGGCGTCTCCGACCGTTGGCTTTCTGTCTAAATATAACCGTTTGTGGAGCCACTATCACCTGTTTCAGTTTGACCCAAACGTTTGAGACACTTTGTATACACACACCTACTTGCTTTATCAAAAAATGGTTCAACTACAGAGAACCTCCTCATTCCTTACATCAACCCATTTAATTTTCAACATTCTTCTGTAGCACCACATCTCAAATGCTCGATTGTCTCCTGTTACGGTTATCCCGCACTCCATGTTTCACTACCATACAATTCCGTGCTCCAAACGTACCGGTACATTGTCAGAAATTCCTTTCTCAAATTAACTATGTTTGTCCGGTCCAATAGCTCTAAGCACTATGGGACTTAACATCTGAGGTCATCAGTCCCATAGACATAGAACTACTTAAATCTAACCAACCTAAGGACATCAGACACGTCCATGCCCGAGGCAGAATTCGAACCTGCGACCGTAGCAGCAGCGCGGTTCTGGACTGAAGCGCCTAGAACCGCTCGGCCACAGCGGCCGGCACTTGCTTTGTCAACGAGCTCGTTAGATAGTCTGTCTCGTTTTCGTTTGAATGTCCATTGTACATACATCCGACACATATAACAGACAATCTGAAAATTTCGATAAAGCCCACTATCACCAGTGGACAATGTAACCGCAAATAAACAGAAAATCAATTATTATACGTGAAACCGTTTTCTTGTGATGATAATTAAAACCTTATCATTCAAGAGACAAAGAAATTAAAGAGACTAGCTGCCAGGAGGCACTGATTTATATTAATGTGGCGAGTTGAAAATTTGTGTTGGACCGGGATTCAAACCGGTGGCTCCTGATTTATAGGCGGATGTACTGACCACTTTGCCATCTGGGCACATTGGTCATCACAACCGCACGGACCACCCCACCACGCCTCCCGTCAGACCCAAATTCTCAGCTTATAGCACACGTTACTGATGTAGTGACCCTGCTCATTAGCCTCGTTACTCGCCGCATCTCGTCAATTGCTGTAAGAGTTCGAGCCTGGTGTGGATCTGTACTGAAAGTATTATTGGCTGTCGTGAATTAATACACAACGTAATTAAAGCTGAAAATTTACAGCTTACCCTTTTGAAATAAATTAATGCCCACTGGCAGTGTAATATTTCTGGCTTATTCAGCCATCATATTAGGCTCCAGGAAGCTATTCGCAGGACAGTGGAGATGCAAGAAGCATAGAGATGACACAATGTGGGATGAGGTACCGGTGACAGATGTTAGATTCGGTACCATTCCCGTGAGAAAGACCGCCTGCATGATGCTGCTGCTCTGTGACTGGCGGCTGTGTTCGGCGCTAGGGCGCCAAAACGTTAAACTTTAGTTGCTATTATTAATTAAACCTGTCATCCAAATTACTTCATTTTTTTAAATAAGCATCTCTCAACAGCCAGATATCAATAAGTCATTTCAAAATTATTAAAATCAAAGTATTTCTAAAACCAAAGACTGACGATATTACTGCCGATGCACTTCGGTGGCGTTCGGGTCACGCCTTGCTGGTTTGGCGCGCGAAGTGTCTCGGACAGTCCAGCTCTCCAGTTCTGACCGTTCCAGTAGACAGACATGTTGTCGGTTATAGCAGTATTTGTTTCACGCAATTTCATTTACTACAGTTCCGACCGTCGCTAGGTACAGACATGTTGTCTGTAATAGTAGTATTTGATTCATGTAATTTTATTCTCCAGTTCTGACGGTTGCAGTAGACAGACATGTTGTCTGTGGCAGGATGCATTTCATGTTATTTTAGCTAGATATAATGACTGTGGCAAGATATGTTCAATACGTTGTGATCAAGAATAGTTTCTCGTGTCTATATCAATAAAAACGAGAGTGGCATCCCAAATGAGTTATAGTTTATTCGTACCAGCAGTTCCTTGCGAAGTTAATTTCAGCCCCAAGAAAAAGAATCCACGACCTGCGTGATGTTTTCTGCGCTGGGGACATCATCATCACGAAGACAGCAGGATAGTGAATTGTACAAGAACTTACGTATTCCACACAGGGCAGTGGAAACACCTAGGCACCTCACGTGTACTGCATGCACAGTACAAATGTGCTCAGTGACACCCATCTGCAGTAATGCAGAGGAGGTAAAGAAGGATGAAAGTATTAACACTATCTCACTTATATTCCTTTTCCTTGCCGTAGCAGGTAATGTCTTTAATTCCTTTGTGCCTTGATTCAGAGTGGCTGCAGGATCAAAATGGTCACGTCCGAAAGAACGATACCACGTCTTTGTGACAAGTCCTGGCAGTGTGGCAGTTGTAGAATAGGCGCTTGCCTGAGGAGAGCAATGGCAGTGTGTCTCACCTGCAGCTGCTCGGGCCCCAACTAATCTCGCCCCGCTTACGAGCAGCTGTCCCTCTCCCTTTCAGCAGCAGGTATTCGCAGGGTCAGCGGGCCTCGGCCGGCGGTGGCTATTTTATCAAATCAATTTGTCCCGTTCGGCAGACCGCGTCTCGCCCCCTCGCATCTTTAATTCATGCCGAAGACCCGGCGCGGGGGCGCACACGTGGACACGGCTCGGCGCCGGACGGGACGGGACGGGACGGGACGCCCACGGGCCACGGGCGTCGCAGGAGCGCGCATTGTGGCGCCGGGCCGCTGCTGTCTTGTTCATTCGGCCGGCGTAGGAGACGAATTGGCCGCGAGCACGCACGGCGGGCTTCTGTGGCGCGGCGCGCGTGACCGGCCCGCCGCCGTCCGGCCCAATTTGCGGCGGGGGCGGCCGCCACCGCCACCGCCGCCGCCTCCGGAGTCGCCCCGCAAGCGCTGCCTTCACCTGGCCCACGCCACGGCGCGCCGCCGCTGTCACGTTAGCAGTCGGTCAGCGAGCTGGGGCCGGCACTGCTGCTGCTTACCAACCCCTCCACCCCTCTTCGCGTCGTCCCCCTCTCCGCCCGCCGTCCACAAACCCGTGCAATCCAGGCGCTTTCACCGATAATTTGATTCTGCCGACCGCACCCTACGGCCGTGCCTGCTGGCTGAGTTGCAGCAGAAAAGGCAGGCTAGCCTGTCACGTACCCGGCAAGCCTTCCGGCACACGCCTACTGCTTCTTCTACAACTGGATAACTAAACTGGTACGGCAAACGTGGCACTTTGAAGTGAGAATGAAAAGTCAGAATCGCAATAATATTTGTTTACCGCTTTCGGCTTACGTAAAAGCCATCTTCAGAATTTTTGCCCCGCTATGGTTGGTCCTGGCAGCTCCTCGGTTGTCTCGTGATGCCACGAAACATGGCACTGTCCGCCAAATATGAACAGCATCCTTTGAAAATAAGACATCTCTGATACACAGCAACCGAAAGTCCACAGAAACAATTTCGGAGTATTTTGGCATTTACGGGAAGTCCCAGGACGAATGGACAATATTCAACGATATTATTAGAAGCAAATAACTGCCTCTAAAATATATACCTCAAGAGCTATGAGCACTTCTTCATATTTGACATCGTGACACAAATCTATGCTGATGCATTCTCTGTGGAGAGGTCTTATTCTTCCAATGTTTTGGAGAGACGCAGCGGTGTTACTGCAGATATCATGGTGTGAGGGAAAAATGTTCAAATGTGTGTGAAATCTTATGGGACTTAACTGTTAAGGTCATCAGTCCCTAAGCTTACACACTACTTAACCTAAATTATCCTAAGGACAAACACACACACCCATGCCCGAGGGAGGACTCGAACCTCCGCCGAGACCACCCGCACAGGCCGTGACTGCAGCGCCTGAGACCGCTCGGCTAATCCCGCGCTGGCGTGACGAGTCATCGGCTTTGACTTCAGCTGACTGCTGGTAGTGACTGAGGGAACTCTGACGGCACAGTGCTACGTCACAGACATCCTCGGTCCTCTCGCGTCGGCATCATGGAGCCATTTTTGAACAAGACAATGCCCGTCCACACGTGGCACGTGGTTCTATGACTTGTACGCGTGACGTTGAGGTACTCTTGTGGCCAACAAGATCCCCAGATTGGTCTCCTATAGAACAAATGTGGCTCATAATGACAAATAGTAAATTTGACTCGATTTTGCAATCACTGAAATAACATTACACATGCCCTCAACCCGTGAAGTTTCATTTCATTTCCTCCTTTCTTTCTCGATGCTTCACTTTTTTTTGTCAGACAGTCCACACTGTAAACAATAACAGTCCTATCACACTACCTATAGGTACTCCTGAAACTGCCTTTACATCTGTCGCTTTTGTCGAGCTACAGTTTTTCTATCTGTAAGGAAGTCCCTAATCCAGCTGTCAGTCTAGTCCAATACTCGCGAAGATCGTATTTTTGTCACTAAACGACAATGCGGAATTGTATCGAATGCCTTACGGAAGTCAAAGACCAGGGCATCAACCTAGGCGCCAATGTCTACAGTGTTCTGGATATAACGGGTGAGCAGAGGTATGCAACATCTCTGTTTGCGGAATCGGGTCTGAACCGTCATAATGCATGAGCGTAAAACACGTTCCATAATTCTACAAGAAAGCGACGTCGGAAATATAAACCTACAACTTATAGTGTCTGTCTTATGATCTTTTTAGGAAAGCGAGACGATCTCCGCATTTTTTTTCCAGTCTATATGTTCCCTTCGTTGGCCAAGCGATCTTCGATAAATTACTGCTGTGTACCCGTGCTCTCCGGTGACTCATTATAGAGTAATAATATACTTACGATTTACTTAGTTTGTTACCGCCAATTATCTTTGCTTCTGTGAAAATACGTCGAAAACAGTGAAAAAGCCTGCAATATGCAATCACCAGGGCGTGAAACGCAAATCAGAGAGTGACGTGCAGAAGCAAAAGCAATGTGCTGTGGTTTCCATAGCTGCCGTATCAGCTCAGCACAAAGCGGTTGTGCCGCTCGTCCATTGCTTTCAGAGAACCTGCACACGAGGTGAATATCGGCCAACATTTCATCAGTGAACCCATCCATACTGCTGCGTATCGATGTTAACGTGGACGTTGTTATAGTTAGCAGAAACCCCGTGAGTGAATGGAACAAGTTTGTTTTCAAACAAGACTCACAGAACATATCACGGACATTTACAGTGCAATACAGTTTCAAAGATAAGTGGGCTAAGAAAAAAAAAGGCAAAGAAATTATTTTATAGAGCTGTTTGTCATTTATTACAAAATACTCTGAAAATGTCCCCAAGTAACGTATAAAATTTTGTACGTGGGCTTTCGATTTACTTTCTGTAATTTTATAAACTTCAGAACAGTGTTCCTATGACTAACAGAACAAGAAATATCTATGTAAGTGTGTGATACAAAACCCCTCTGTTTGATATCAGCCCTTTATATGCCTCAAGCATTTTATTTCCATGTCTTTTTCACACTAACTGTTTTAAATTATCTAAACTAAATACAACACATTTTTTTCTGAAAGCAGGATGGTTTTGTTCTGGATTACAATAACGCCGCTCTTTTGGCTACAAAACACTATTTTTCAAAATAAACTCCGTACAGAGCGATGGCCTTACGCCAGCTTACTAGGAAAGCCTGTATGCCCGCATGGTATCACTCTACTGGTCGGTGTCGGAGCCAATGTCGTGCTGCATAAATAACCTCCGTATCATCCACGTACTGCTTCCCGCGGAGTGCATCCTTCATTGGGCCAGATAGATGGCCGGCCGTGGTGACCGAGCGGTTCTGGGCGCTTCAGGCCGGAACCGCGCGACTGCTACGGTCGCAGGTTCGAATCCTGCCTCGGGCATGGATGTGTGTGACGTTCTTAGGTCAGTTAGGTTTAAGAAATTCTAAGTTCTAGGGGACTGATGACCTGAGATGTTAAGTCCCATAGTGCTCAGAGCCATTTGAACCTTTTTGAACCAGACAGATGGAAGCCGGAAGTTGTGAGATCCGGGTTGTAGAATGGATGACGGAGAACAGTCCAGTGATGTCTTGTGAGCTCCTCTGGGGTGCGCAGACTTGTGTGAGGCCTTGCGTTCTCATGGAGAAGGAGAAGTTCGTTTGCATTTTTGTGGCGACGAATACACTTAAGTCCCCTCTTGAGTTTCTTGAGGGTAGCACCATACACTTCATAGCTGATCGCTGCACTATGAGAGAGGATATCAGAGTACCTCCTTCTGAGATCCTGAAGACCGTCACCACGACTTTACCGGTTGAGGCTGCGGCTTTGAACTTTTTCTTAGGAGTAGAGGGGGTGTGGCGCCACTCGATGGACTGCCGTTTTGTTTCCGGTTCGAAATGACAGACCGATGTTTCATTGCCTGTGACGACGTTCCATAAAAATTGTCACGATCGGCGTCGTACTCAAGCAACTTCGTTGTTCCGTTGTCTGCCACGCAGCGTGGAAACCAGCAGGCACACCACCTTTGAGTACACCAACTGGCGGATGAGTGTGTATGCCCTGACATCCAGTTGAACATCGAGGTGTCTGACTTTGATCGCCGACCACTTCAAGTGAGAGTGTCCGCACGTTCCAACATTACAGGAGTCACAACTGTGAGCGGCAGGCCGACACGTGGTAGATCGAACAGCTATGCGCGACATTCCTGCGATAATGGCAGACGCCTCGCTCAACGACTCACCTGCTTTTGTTCACTGCCAAGTCTCCGTAGGCATCATGCAAGCACCTATGAACATCTGTGATGCTCTGGTTTGCCGCCAAAAGAAAATCAGTCAGCTCCATACTTGAAACGCACTTCCGTTACAGATGCCATTTTGAAAGTTACTTACAGCGCCGCCATCTATCGGAACTTCATGAAACTAAAGGAACTGAAGCGGGAATTTTCCACGCTGTCCTGAAACAAGTTCCGCGTAATTTTTCAATCTTAATTGGCCGAATAGAAAAAAAAGTGTTGCATTGCTCATAGAAAGCACCCACTTCAAAACAAGTTTCAGAACAGTGCTACATTGCTACGTAAGTGCACCACGAATTATGTGAAATGTTTGAGAAGCTTTCCCGGGGGATATCTACACAGCTGACTCCAGTAGCATAAAGCAAGTACTTGATTTTTCCCCATAAACAAAATATCAGTGTGTTGGTCACCTGTGAACTTTGTACACTTGCCTTCGACCGACAGAAACTTGTTCTTCAATTGTGTGTGAATGCCTAAGGAACCAAACTGCTGAGGTCATCGGTCCCTAGACTTACACACTAACTTACGCTAAGAACAACACACACACCCATGCCCGAGGGAAGACTCGAACCTCCGGCGGGAGAGGCCGCGCAGTCTGTGACATGGCGCCTCAAACCGCGCGGCCACTCCGCGGACAGAAACTTATCCATTAGCTTTGATAAATTTCATTACAAAGCTGTAACTAACTATTTCTGCTGCAGTTGATATTTACTTCGGGCAGTTACCAATTACGGCGGTCATCGGTAGTTATCGGCCATTTTCGGTTTGTTTCCAGCTTATGTTAAATCAAAACTGTGTCCGAAATACTGTAAAAGTTAGCTATAGCTTTACAGCTGTTGTTGCATCTTTTGACAGAGATCATGTCTGCCCTTGCACGGAAGTCTCCTGCGTGTTATGCAACTGCCGCAGTGATGCACTAAGCATCAGCTGATGAAACGTGTAACAGCTTTGAGTTTTCACAACGGAAATGTGTGTGCGTGGCGGCAACGTAGGACTTAATATCTGATTGATTGCATTTGTATGTCATGTGGCTCTGGTTCCTGGTATAGGCTCTGTATACGACCTAGTTTCTCAATGACAGTCCGCGGATAAGCAAGACGTACTGTATTACTAAGTGAAGAAAATGTCTTCCTGGAAACAGTTTGTCGCCAAAGAGCTTGGAATGCCTCTTCTGAGACCTAGGTCGTTCCCTTGAACACAGGAAACATCCATCACTCGAGGAACAGAGTGACAGGTCGGAACAACAGGAAGAAACCCTAATAAATGGAACAGTGGGACATACCCTTTGCTATGCATCTCCGGTGGTTTGCAGAGTATAGATGTGGATTTAGAACAACCAGACGTGAATCTAAAGAAACCTCACCAGAAGTAACAGGCAGCCAGATGTGGACTTTCAGATCACAATGTGTTCTTTGGGAAGTGGCACCGGAGAGATAAAGGAATCCACGGGTTTGTAAAAGCACATTAAGTTTTTTGGAGAACCCATAATGGACAAACCAGTGAGAGTTAGCAATGTGGTAATACTAGCGAGGATAGGAGAACACTTTGCATGAGAGTACTGTAAGGTTGAAGCCATTGAGAAAAATTCTTGAGCAGTTCTGTTGGAGACTTGGAGGGTTCAGGACGCCTCACTAGTCGCTGCTACTTAGAGATATTGTTTTTTCTTTCGAATTGAGCACATTATATACCCATCAAGTATTACAGTCTTTAGTCATCAACAGTAACACAATTTAGCTATCATCAATCACACTATTTAGCCCTAAAAATTACACTAGTTAGCCATCAACAATTACGTTACTTAACCATCAACAACTGCGATCTTTAGCCAATATTTAAAAATCGAAAAATACAAAAAATTACGTTTTGACATAGATATGAACATGTTACTTTAAAGTAACTGAACAATGTTTCTCCACTACCGACAAAAAAGGGAAAGTTTCTTAATTTAGAAACACAAGTGTAATAACAAAATTTTTCTCTACAAAAATGTTTACTCATCGGTTTTTGAAACCACTACTCTTTGAGATTGAAATAGCTTTATAATTAACGACTAGTCATGGTGACTACACTTTGTCTATAGGTCTATGATCTGATTTTAAAATTACCTACTAAAATAAATCTTATCAGGCACCTAAGTACTGCCTTCTCACCCTTTATTAAGAGGACAGTAATACTTCTTGGGAGTGGATCACTAAGCTTTCTCAGTTCAGAAAGAAATTGTCCTCTATGTTGTTGGAACTTTGAACAAAAAAAGAGTAAATGATTAAATCTCGGTGGTTGAATTTACTGCAGTCACAATGGTATAAATTTTTAATAATTTTAAGAGATGCAAATAAGTTGGGACAGAGCTTGACTGAATCTCATTTGATTGATAGTAGAGATAGTTCTGCAGTTTGCTGACTTATAATGACAGGAAGATAAGCAAGATACGTGATTCTGAAACCATGCGTAACATTTTCCTTCATTTACGCTTGCTTTATTTCCTATTCCTCATACCACTGTGACCTGACTTCCACTTTTACTTGATGTAAGAAGTCGATGTTTGCTAACCAGATGTCAAGATAAGCTCTGGATATAGCAGCTTATTTGACCAGCTGGTCTACTGATTCATTGTACAAAATGTCTGCATCAGCTTCTATCAAACTCATACTAGTATACATATTTATTTCTTAGAGGACATTCTATGCTGGTAACAAGCTTACAACTGATTCTATTGTGTACTACTTTGAGCACAAATGTGAGGAGAGGTGGGCACCAGCTCTTGTTGTAGGGAAGCCAGACAGTAGCAGAAAATATTGGCGAAAACGTAACTACAGTAATGCTTCCAAGCGTTGTGAAGAAACATTACTCTATGAAGATTATGTGAAAGAGCTTGCTCCCCTTCTAGCAGTAATTTATTGTAGATCGCTTAAGCAACGAAAGGTACCTAACGCCTGGAAAAATCCTCAGGTCATTCCCGTTCTTAAGAAAGGCTGTAAGACAGATCCACACAAGCATAGACCTATATCGTTGACGTCAATCTGTTGTAGAATTATGGAACGTGTTTTATGGTCAAGAATTATGACGTTCTTGGAAAATGAATATCCCCTCTATAAAAATCAACATGGATTCCGCAAACAGAGATCCTGCAAAACTCAGCCCGCTCTGTTCCTCCATGAGATCCACAGCGCAGTGGACAACGGCGCTCAGGCTGATGCCGTGTTCCTTGACTTCAGCAAGGCATTTGACACCGTCCAGCAAGGCATTTGACACCGTCCCGCATTACCGTTTAGTGAAAAAAAATACAAGTATCGGAGCAGACCTGCAACTGGATTGAAGACTTTCTTGCAGATAGAACTCAACACGTCACTCTTAATGGAACTAAATCGACAGATATAAAGGTAATATCCGAAGTACCACAGGGGAGTGTGATAGGACCGCTGCTGTTTTCATTATATATAACTGACGTAGTAGAAAGCGTCGGATGCTCTTTAAGACTATTCACAGATGATGTAGTTGTTCATACCAAAGTATCAACGCCAGAAGATATTAAGAATTTGCAAAACGACCAGCAGAGATTTGATGTATGGTGCAACTCTGGCAGTTGACCCTGAACGTAAATAAATGCAACACATTGCGCATACATAGGAAAAGAAATCCACTACTGTACAGCTACCCTATTGTGCCGTAAAATATCTAGGCGTAACTATCCAGAACGACCTTAAGTGGAATGAGCATATAAAACAGATAGTGGGAAAAGCCGACACCAGACTCAAATTCATCGGAAGAATCTTAAGGAAATGTAACTCATGCACGAAAGAAGTGGCTTATAAGGAGCTTGTTCGTCCGATTCTTGAGTATTGTTTATCTGTCTGGGATCCCTATCAGGTAGGACTGATAGAGAAACAGAAGATCGAACGAAGAGCGGCGTGTTTCGACACGGCATCGAACGAAGAGCGGCGTGTTTCGTCACGGCATCGTTTAGCTGGTGAGAGAGCGTTGCGGAGATGCTAAACAAACCCTGCCGGCAGGCGTTATAAGAGTGACGTTGTGCATCACGGAGAGATTTACTATTGAAATTTCGGGACAGCACTTTTCAGGAGGAGTCAGACAACGTATTACTTCCTCCCACATAAATCTCGCGTATTGACCACGAGGAGAAAATTCGAGAAATTAGTGCCAGTACAGAGGCTTACCGATAATCCCACGCGCTATTTACGAGTGGAACGGGGTTGGAGGGATCAAATAGTGGTACCAAAAAATACCCTCCGCCAACCATCATTAGTTGGCTTGCGGAGTATGATGTAGATGTAAATGTACATGAAGAACAAAGAACAGTAAAGCTCAGCTATTAAAAAATATTGCAGTACACTGTGAGGTTTCTGTTACTAATGCGCTAGTGGACTGTTGAAGGTTGACTAAGAACTGAAAACTGACGAATACTGCGACTGAGACTGGGTCGTGTAGCTTCCGCCAGCCATCCTATACCACGGCGGCAGAGGGCCCTCGTAGTCGGAGCCGCTGAAGCCGTGGCTCAGCAGGTGCGCTTCATTGGATCCACTGGGTCCCCACCAAACCGCTATCGGCGTCTGTCTGAAACGAGCGTTTCTGTTGCCAACAGTGAGATTCCGGTGGGAGGTGGTACAGATCTATGATAGCAAAGTTTCTACCCCCTGTAGCACTGAGGATGCTGTTTGAATAAGAAATAAGTACAATCTTCTAGTCGTTGTGAGTTAAGGATTATTTGATGGCCGTCGTGAATGCCGTTGCTTCCATTGCGTAAGATATGCTTTGAGATGGTAGCTTAGCAGACGTCCGTGACTGCCACACGATATTTACTCTACAGTGCAGCTGACATCGTACACAACCCCTATGACAGGAGATGCGAGGACACAACCACATGCGAACTGTCCTGGTCGCTGCTGAGCCACTAGTCACCACCCGGTCCCCAATCCATCACATTCTTCTGCCAGCTCGCTATCGGTCGCTTCTGCTTTTCTAAATCCTTGCCCTGTTGCGTATAAGATCTCGAAATCATATATAAATGGTGTCTCTAGTTGCCGAGACAAATCGCTCTATGAGGATCTTCCTTTTGAGAAGCTGGACTATATGTGTTTTTTCAAAGTAAGTCATTCATTGGAAATATATTTTCCCATTTTTTCCTACTTTCTAAGGCTTGAGTAAATGCTTTTGGCAATGGTAATCTTCAGTTACCTGTAATCCTACGATTTCGTGTCACGTTTCTAACATCTGGCCTTTCGGGCCTGTAAGCACGCTGCCGTTTGATTTAACTAGATTGTAGTAACCAGCGTTACACTGAACGCGGTGAATTAAGCGGATCCATCAGCATAGGACAAGCATATATAAATTCATTACTCTAAAATTATAATCTCAACGTTCTTTTTGTACAATCACAATTACAGACATCACTTTGGCGGCCAAAGTGTGAGCTGAGACATTAATGACAAGCTATATATGGAAATGGAAATGAGTGTTTGGCGTCATTGGCCGGAAGGCCCCCTTACCGGGCACGTCCAGCTGCCTTGGTGCAGGTCTTATTACATTCGACGCCACATTGGGCGACCTGCGCGCCGGATGGGGATGAAATAATGATGAATATAACACAACATCCAGTCCCTGAGCTAAGTATAACCCAGCCGGGAATCGAACCCGGGCCGCTTAGGATGGCAGACCGTCACGCTGACTATTCAGCTATCGGGGCGGACAGCTATATATGAGAGGATCATTGATTCGTAGGGAAAAGAGAAATTCTCCGAAAAACAGTCCTAATACGAGTACCATTACTTTGAAAGCCCACACTGAAAAAGTGTGCAACCTACCATACTCTAAGACTACTAACCCACGCCTCCACAATACTGACAAAGATTATAAGCAATAGAATTTTAAACAAAGTTTCTCAAAACTTCACGGAAGATCGGTTTGCATTTAGGAAGGACAGAGGACTGTAGATTATGAAGATCAGATGCAGATTCAGCTCACAATTTAATAATGATTAAGAATAAAATTTAACTGAATTGTCTGGAAGAATCAACGTGGCAAGAAGTAGTGATCTATAAATATGAGTCACTTAAGAATAAAATCAATAGGAAATGCATAGAAGCAAAGTCAAATGGCTGCAGGAGAAATGTGAAGAAATCGAAAACGAAGTCAAAATGACCTTCGGTGAAATTAAAAAAAAACCATTAAGAGTGAAATGAGAACGTCATTGTTAAATGCAGAGAATATAGGGGAAAGATGTAAAGAGTACGCTGAAGCCCTCTAAGAGGTTGACAGAAGTATCTAATGACGAATCAGAAGAAGAAAAGTGAGTCTATATGGATGATATAGGGGATCCAACTGTTAGAGCTTTGGAAGGCATGAGATCAAATGGGGCGAAAGTCATAGGTAACATTCCTTTGGAATTTCTGAGATTACTGTAGGGTGTGGCAGTCAAACGATTGTTCAAGTTGGTTTGCAGAATCTTTGTACAAATACCATCGGACTTTTGGAATAATGTCATCCACACTATCCTGAAGATAGCAAATGCAGATAAATGCGAAAATTATCGAACACTCAGCTTAACAGCTCATAAATCAAAGCTCTTCATAAAAATAATGTAGTACGAAAGAGCGCAAAAGAAAACTAAGGATGTGTTACATGACGATCGGTTAAGCTTTGGAAAAGGTAAAGGCAACAGAGGGACAGTTCTGACATTGCGACTGATAATGGTAGCATGATGTGAGCAGAATGAAGACACGTTGATAGCATGCGTGAACATAGAGAGACCGTTTGACAATGCAAATTGGCGCAAAATGTCCGAAATTCCGAAATAGGAGTAAACTGTAGAGAAGACAGGTATTATATGTTTTTTTTCAAAAACAAATTGGAAACGATGAGAATGGAAGACAAAGAACAAAATGCTCGGATTATAAACGGCCTCAGACACTGATGCAGTCTTTCGTCACTGCTGTACTTCAATTTGACCGAGGACAGCAATATCGTTGACTAATTTTATCGTTGATATTCTTTCGCCCTAAACATTAATTTCACTCCTCAACCGTGATGCTACAGAAGAGTTCTGAAGATTAGATGGGTAGATCATGTAATGAGGAGGTACTGAATAGAATTGGGGAGAAGAGGAATCTGTGGCACAACTTGACTAGAAGAAGGAATCGGTTGATAGGACACATTCTGAGACATAAATTGATCACTGGAGGGAAGTGTGGGCGGGTAAAAATCGTAAAGGGAGGCCAAGAGATGAATACAGTAAACAGATTCAGAAGGACATAGGTTGCAGTACTTATTCGGAGATGAAGAGGCTTGCGCAAGATGGAGAAGCATGGAGAGCTGCATCAAAACTCTCCTCGGACTGAAGACCACAACAACAACAACAACAACAACAACAACAATATTTTCTAATTTGTTATTAACTTATATTTGTATATTAGCTATCAGAGAGACATTACATGCTGGTTTTAAGCCAGATCGAACGAAACTCTCTAGAGTCTAGACTCAGGAGAGTGCCATCCCCAGTGATACTTCAAGTCACATACAAACAGACTATCATCGTATTAATAGAATGTAACGACACAGTTATGGAAGTCGCTTCGCTGACTAATTCTCTCTACGTATAGCTCGGGCTTTAGCCAAGTATGTGCCGAATACGATTGTGAGTAATGGAAAGACCCATCGTGCTCAACATCTGTGGCAAAAAGTTACTACAATGAGTTCAGGGAAATGGAAAGTAAAATTCAACGAAATAAATTGATTAAAATCCGTAGAAGCCGTGATATAACGTAAAGTTAGTAAGCGGATCGAAACCGTATTGGCACTGAAGAAAAGATGATAAAGGGAAGGTCAAAATACTGAAGTCTATCTTCCAAAATGGTTTCACCGTGGAAAATCGCTATACGCTTCCTTTTTTTCAATCAACCTCGAACGCCATAATGCAGATATTGAATAAGCGATCGCAGAAAAGAAAAGAAAAAAGCTTAACAGAGGAAAGCAAAGTGGTCTAGATGAGATATCTGTGAGGTTCTACAGAGTTTATTCGAAAGAACTTGCCCCCTTTCTAGCTGACACCAGTCTCTTGCAGAATTACATAAATTCGTTTATTCTGTTCACGCATCATGGGTTTTTCTCCTCTAACCCTCTAAAATTTCAAATGTTTTTCGTTTTACAGTAGAAAAATAAGCTGCAGTTGGGAACCCGTGTCTGGAACCGTCATTCACCAAGGTAACACAGCATCTTATTCATAGGAGACAAGTCTTCAGCTAGGCGTACAAAGTCGCGTTTGCTGCAGAACGGGTGGCCTAGTGACAGGCGCCGGCGTCTATAACTTCCACGCACGGTTTCTTATCCTCGATTTGTTCATTAAAACGCCCTCTAAAACCCCTAGAATTTAGTCGCAGTATTTCTGGGACATCCTGTATTCTAAAGTTGCTCACTATACCAGTTTTTACTATCTTAGAGAAAATACATTGTTAATGTTTCTTACATAAAGGCCACGAGTGACCTACCGGGACCATCCGACCGCCGTGTCATCCTCAGTGGAGGATGCGGATAGGAGGGGTATGTGGTCAGCACACCCCTCTCCCGGTCATTATGGTGGTATTCTTGACCGAAGCCCCTACTATTCTGTCGAGTAGCTCCTCAATTGGCATCACGAAGCTGAGTGCACCCCGAAAAATGGCAACAGCGCATGGCGGCCTGGATGGTCACCCATCCAAGGGCCGACCACGCCCGACAACGCTTAACTTTGGTGATCTCACGGGAATCGGTGCATCCACTGCGGCAAGGTCGTATCCAACGTTTCTTACATTATTAAGTTAATTGTGTACTGTGATTTTTTGATCATAGGATGCCCTCAGGATGGTACTGGTACTGACACCCGTGTCCAACAGGTAAAATAAAAAATTGAGACTATAGAATAACTGGCAGTACGTCGGGAATATACGATACGAGGGAAGTAGCTGACAAAACACTTGTTCTAAAGATTCTTGAATACTGTTTGTTAGTGTGAGACCTGTAGTTCGTTGGATTAACGGAAGACTCAGAGAAGGCCCAACGAAGAGAGGCACATTTCGTCACATGATCATTTAGTTAGCGCGAGATCGTTACAAACTATAGTGGAAAACACTACAGGAGAGGCATTGTGCTTCACGAGTGGTTTGCTGTTGAAATAACGAGACAGTATTTTCCAAGAAGAGCTGTAAAACATATTATTTTGTCTCACATTGGTCCTGTGAAACGAGTGTGGCGGATAAATGTGAGAGAGCTCGTACAGTTTATCGTCAGTCGTTTTTTTTCTCATACCATTTGTGAATGGAATAGGGAAATAAGGGGAAATGGGAAAAGATGTTGGTAGTGGAGGAGAAGTGCGGGGTTGTTCGCAGGAGCCCTTGCGTACGGGCAGACGCAGCGAGATGGTTAGTGGGTGGCGCACTCGATGGTGGAGAGTAGCCACATTTCTCCGCGCGGTGCCAGAGCGCTGGAACTCCAAGTCGGGCAGATACAGTAATTCCCTAGCGTCCGGGGCTGCGCAGAGTATGTTTATGGGCCGTATGTAATGGCGCCCTAACTCCGCCAGCTTATGCTGCAGCACGCTGCAGAGTCCCTGTACTACGTTATAAAATAATCCGACTAGAAGTGCCTTCGGGGTTCCTGCAGGCGTCCGAGACAAAGTGATCGTTTCTTACGCGCTCTACACCGTCGGACCCCTTACCGTGGCCAGTTTTAATAGCTCACCCAGCCGGGTCCTCCTCCGCGAGACGGCTTCGTAGCCATCCTCGGCCGCCCGCTGCGCCCTCTATTCTCAGCTTCCAGCTCCAGTGTACAATGCTTTACGTTTAGAATTAAAATTCAGCTCGAGTCAGCGCGGACCGAGTGAAGGACTCGCTACAGTTTGGACGGTGCAAATTTATCCCGTTCACTGGGTCCGGGCGAGGCTTCTTTGGAAGGCCAGCTGGGTAGGTGTGGACTGAGGAGGTGACTCTAGACAAAGGAGGCGATTTCGTTACGGCTCCCAGTCTCCTATTCGCCTCCCGCCGCGCCTGCCTGGCGCCCGTGATCCTCCCGTTCGTACTCATAATCCCCGCTATTAAAACCAGCGCAGAGTGATAACGATGTCAGGAGATTTCACCCCACCCCGTTCCTGCCAGGTCTCGCATGATTCAGATATAAAGCCTCCAATTCTGCAAGCAATCTGCCCTCCCCTCTGTGCCCGCTTCCCTCCTCCCACACCAGCGTCAGGTTCCTCAGAAGGCCTCTGTAGAACCCTTTAAGGAAGATGTGCCACCCCTCCCCCCTCCCTCCAGCCCTTTGCAGTGCCCGCCCTTGCTCCTCCACCTAGCGGGCGACCGCGTGAAAACGAACAGGAGATTACAACGTCTCGAATTAGGAGCCGGCCTGCAGGCGAGAAGAAAATGGCAGCGCGGAATGCAGATGAGGCGGACTCCCCCGCCGCAGCACCGCCCTTCTCTCTCGCCCTCACACCCCTCCTCCTCCCGCCCTTCCGCATCTCACCCTCGTGGAGAATGATTTAATGGCCCGGGATTTACGGACGCGACGCAAGCAGCTAAGAAAGAGCCAAAGCTTGTTCTCATAGCCTTCGGCAGCTCTGGCTGCTAAGTGGTCGCGAAGAACAGTGTTCCACAACAATACGTACGGCATACATGCGGCGCGTCCAGAATCGTTCACTTTCCGGAAAACAGCTTACAATGTTTTAAAAATTATATTAAATAATATAATCGAGTTGCTGTTTAGTGTAATGGGGTATCTTCAGTACTACAGAAATTTTATCATCTGATAATTGTAAACGTTTTGTATTAAAAACCGTCCGAATTTATTCAGGGAGACATCACTGTAACGACAATGACAAATAGATAGCAGAGTGTGTTAAAGCGCCCGATTCTGGGACACGGGGAGGTGCACCGGACCCGGATGGTATCCACGCGGCTCATTAACGATGGCCATACCGGTGTCCCGGCCAGCCTGGATGTGCTTTTTAGGCTGTTTCCCGCATCCTAATAAGTGAATACTGGGCTGGTCCCCAAGCCACTCTTCGGTTACGTGATCCGAAAACATTTGGAAAACATGAATAATATTGCACGCAGATAGTTGGGGTACGCATATTCCGTCCTGGACGGTATAGGGTTGGCAACAGGCAGAGCATCTGGCCACCCCTTAAACTAACCACACCAAGTCCGTTAATAACCATGCATACAGGGCGCCGTTTAGGTACAAGAAAAAGAAAAACGATATTACTTACATATTGGGTTAGCTACACACACGACGAGTTGCATGTGGAATCAAACACAGGCCTGACAATGGCTGTTCAACCGAACAGAAAAACGAAAGTTCAGTATTCACGCTAACAGAACTATGGGCTCAGTGAGAGTTGGCAATACTCTCTTAGGATTTAAAGGTTGGCTACAGCGCGCATACACAAGCTCTGGAATCTAAGATATTGTTGTCCCGCTTCGCAGCGCACGGATTAACTGGTGGCAGTTTGGAAACCAGTGTAGGAGACCGCCTGCTGTGGTGCGCGCGTGTATGGGGCGAGGGGTCGTCGCCGAGCTGCCGTACTGCTGTGTCCGCCAGCAGCGACACAGGATTTGGTATTGAGTTGATATTTTTATAATTTAAAGAAAAGGGTTTGTGTATGTGCGTAGCAGCAGACGGTAATTTTGATAATGATTTGAGTTGAATCCTTAAGGGAAACCATTGTTAGGCGAATAGATTAAGTATTGATTTTTGTCATTGATTTCTTTTGTAATTGTCAGGGAATTGTTTCACTATGTATTTAATTGAGAAATATTTCAATCTGTCTCAAGAGTTTGATTAATTTGTAATATTGCTTTAATGCCACTGGAGGCAGATTTACATACGAAGCGAATGTTCAAAGAGCTTCTAGCGTTTTGTTAATGGAATGAGAGAGAATCGCTTTCAGAATATAGTTTTTGAAAAAAAAGGAATTACTTGTTTAGGTTATCATTTATCGAGTTTAGATTTGACCAAACCCTTTCTCTTGAATTATATGTAGCTGTAGTAAGCAGCAGCAACCGCAGCAACAGCAGGAGCCGCCATACAGAACATTCATTGCACTCAGCATGAATAATAGGTTTTTTTATGTTTTTATTAAATGATGGAATGCAGCAGATCAAGCAGTGGCAGCAGAAAGACCAAGTAAGTTATCTGTTGCGCACAGGACCAATTGAAAAAATATAAAGTTAAGGCGATCTCTGCAATAGTAAAGTTAACAAGAGTACTAGCACGAGATTTTCAGTAGAAAACACGAGGTAAGCAAGTAGAGCTCGCGACTTTCACCAAAACCATTTTATTTACTAAAGCTTTTTCTTTCTGTCGTTGTGTAGAAAGTGGGAGGCCAGAGATCTATCTGAGTATGACTGAGGGCAGATTGTGATGGCCCGGAGGCTCGACGCGAGTGTTTCGGAAACTTCACTATTTGTCGGCTGTTCGAGGCATGCTGTAGTGAGTGTCTTTACCACGTGGCGAAACCAATGTGAAACCACGTCCACACGTCGTTGGGTTGAACGGCCAGCCCCCATTACAGATGTTGCACGTCGTAGGCTGGACAGACTGGTAAAACAGGACGGGCGGCGAAATGTCGAAATGTGGCGGAACTAATTTCAGACTTTAATGCTGGGCAGAGTACAACTGTGTCTGAACACAGAGTGTACTGTACACTCCTAATGAGGGCCTCCGCAACCAACGACCCAGGCATGAGCCAATGTTAACACCAAGACACCGGCAACTACCACTGAAATGGGCACGTCACCATCGGCACTGCACGTTCGCGCATTTTAGAGCGTTGCATGGTCTGATGAATCCCGATACCTTCTTCATCATGCCAATGGGAGGGCGCGAATCCGCCGTCTTACAGAGTAACAGCTCCTCGGCACATATACAGTGGGACGGAGAAAATCTGGAGGCGGCTCCATTATGCTCTGGGAGGACATTCGCATAGACACCCATGGGCCCAGTGAAACTCGCACTGGGTACCATGACTACCAAGGAGTATCGTACAGTGGCTGCAGACCACGTACACCACTTCGTGATGATCATGTTTCCCGACGGCAGTATCATTTTTCAACAAGGTAATGCACCATGTCACAAGGCCAGGAGTGTGATGGAGTGGTTCGAGAAACACTGTGGCGAGTTCCAATGGTTGTGCTGTCCCCGCCTCCCCCCGCTCCCCCCCCCCCCCCCCCCCCCTCACATCAGTTCACCACATCTGAACCCGATCGAACTGAACGTGGCGACAGTGCTCATCGCCCCTCTCCCCTGAATTTCATTTTATGACTTGTGTGTGCAGATGTGGTGCTAACTCCCTCCAGCGGCCTACCGAGGCCACATTGCTACCATCCACGACTGTCCGTGCCAAAGGCGGATATATCGGCTATTAGGTAGGTGGTCACAATGTTCTGGCTCATCAGCGTATAACTGTATGAATGTGCACTTACCCATGACTGCATGTATTCGCATAGGATTCGCTTAATGTTGGCGTCCACAGACGTGCTCGGTGAACCACAGTTTAACTCGCTTTCCAGTTCTGGCTAGTTTTGAAGAGGAAATCAGCTTTTGTTATTTATGAATGACATGTGAACGGTCTAAGAAACTGTTGCAGTAACACTGACGCAATAAGCATTTCTGTAGTGGAATATGTTTTATCAGTTCACTAATTATGTGCCTGCAACTTAGTAAACACTAGCAACAATGAGAACAGGACAGTGTTGTAAACGGCTGTATAAAATTTTGTAGCAAGATAGTATTTTGTGCTGGACAGGGACTCTAACTTAGATCCCGTGCCATTCGTTGATTAAGTACCGCTGATTTCGATATCCGTGCACTCCTTAAAGTTTAAGCTACTTATTGTTTTGCTTCGTTCACGGCAAACCTCATAGAAACGATCTGGCTTAGCTGCTGGACTAGCACCTCTGCCGGAAAGGATACACTGGAGTGTTCAATAACAGCCTTAGGGGTGCTACTGAGATGTTCTTTTTCTACTCTTTACCTAAAGAGTAAGTATATATGCATACATATCCAATAACACAAATTTGTTTCTTACTTTTTAGTGTTATTTAGTAGTGCAATGTGGTTCGTTCGGTCAGACCTCATTAATGAAAATCAAGTTCTACGTTTCTTTTGATCGTCACTCTACTGGCTGATTTGAGCGGTTAACACAACATTTATCCAACACGTCACAGCTTAATTATGTAGCTCAGCAACATTTTTTCCATATCGCCCTAACATTATTACTTAGTTGGAAAAAATTCTTAAAAATGCGTATGGCGGCCGCTATAGGTGGACCGTTATACCTGTGCAGCTCCTCTAGTACCATGGTAATTTTCCCTTGATGTCTTAACACCTGTCTTATCGCCCTGTCCCTTCCTCTTGTTAGTGTTCTCCGTGTGTTCCTTTCTTTATCGATTCTGCAAAGAACCTTCTCCTTTCTTATCCGTCTATCTAATTTTCAGCTACCTGCTGCAGCACCACATCTCAAACGCTCTGACTATTTTTTTTTTCGATTTTCTCAGTCATGATTCACTTCCGTCCAAGATTCTGCATCAAACATACATTAAAAGAAATATTTTTCATGAAATTAAGGCCTTTGTTGGATATTAATAAACCTCTTCTGTTCCGGCATTGTCTCTCTACTGTGCTAGTCAGCTGTGAAACACCTTATTGCTTCATCCGTCGTACATTATTTCACTTCCAAGGTAGCAGGGTTCCTTAAATTTGTTTACCTCTTGGTCGCCAATCTCATTTCTGCTACAGCTCATTACTTTCTTCGTCCCTCGGATTTGTCTCAGAACACATTCTGTGCCTATTAGACTATTGATTCCTTTCAACATATCATATAATTCTTCTTCACTTTGTCGGAGGGCCGTAATGTCTTCAGCGAATTTATCTGAATTTTAAGCCTACTGCTGAATCTTTCTTTCATTTTCGTCATTGCTTTTCCGCTGTGTAGACTGAACAACAGGGGCGAAAGACTGCATCTCTGTCTTACACCCGTTCTCATTCCAGCACTTCGTTCCTGGGCTTGAATACTCAGTGTTCTCTCTTGGTTCTTGTAGGTACTGTACATTACCCATGTTTCCCTATAGTTTACATCTATTTTCCTGACAATTCCGAACATCTTGCAACATTGTACATTGTCGAACGCTTTTTCTATGTCGGCAAACCCCATGGAGATGTCTTGATTAATCTTAATTCTACACTGATTGGCAAAACTGAACTACGAAAGTAACTTTCGCATGATGTGCCACTGACAAGTAACGTAGTTCGATGAAACTTGTATCATACAGAGAAATAAACGAAGAGGCTAACTGAAAGAAAACGCAGTGAGGCAAACAGAAATGACACTTTTCTTCAAAGTCACTCTGAAGTCACCGCGATTTATGATGGTTCCCAAGACCTTACGAAAGGCGGGACATGGATCTTAATAGGGTGTTTCGGATCGTAATTCATGCTCTGCAGCGTTGTCCCAAGCCTGCCATGATGTTGGTAGTGCGTTCCACACCTCCCCCGGTTGACAACACGTCCCAGACGTGTTCGATGGGATTTTAGTTGGGGGGAACGAGGAGGTCAGTCCTTCCGCCGAATATCCTCTCGTTCGAAGAGCTCGTCCACCTACGCTTTTCTATGCGGTCATCCATAAAAATGAAGCCAGGGGTGAATGTACTCCTCAAACGACGCACATGGGGAAAGCGTACAGTGTCTTAATAACGTTGATCGGTGAACGTACCGTGTTCAATGATCTGGAAGTCAGTACACCCTGTATCATCGCGCTCACTCCACCACACCATAATATCTTGACAACCAAAATGATCATGTTCTGCATTGCTGGACTACCCTCGTATTCTCCAAAGACCATCGAGCAGGTGTCAACCACGCTGGTCGAGGAATGCAGTGCCCTACCACAGGAACTCTTTACCAGCTTTGTAGCCAGTGTTGCAAAGCACTCGTTGCCGTCCATGGTCTCTTCTTTTTTGTAACGTCCTGGAGACCATAATGAATCGCGGTGAGATCAGTGTAATTGTTGTCTTTGAAATGTGTCATTTCTATTCGTGAAGTTGTGAATTTGTTTGAGTTACCTACAGTACTGTACTGTAGCTGCTCTATGTAAGGTCATAATTTAATCGAGCTATATAATTTTTCAGTGACACATCACGCAAAGCTACTTTCATCCTCAAGTTTTGCTCGTCCGTATATTATGAAGCACAATGTCTAGTGCTTTTACCTTTTCTAAAATCAAACTGATCGTCATATCACAAATCCTCAGTTTTATTTCCTAGTCTTCTGTAATCCGTAAGGACTGTAATTACATTGCGAGGCCTGTTGATGATGACAGGAGTCAAACGGAACAAAACGTGAGAGAGAGTGTTGTCTGGTTCTCATTGGATGCGAATTACTCGTCTCATTCATTATGTTCTCATGCACACGTTCCGAAGTAGATTTGTGTAATTATTCGTGAACCACTGTACTGAAGTAGACATGTTAAGAAATCTTCTATTTTCAGTGAAGACTGAACACAACTGCACAATCAGTACCAGTCCGTGTCCGCATTATTTACGATCACCTTATAGGTTTTTCTGGCTACTTCTCGTGCGATACCTGAGTGCAGTTCTGCAGCGTTCATCCAGAACGTCAGTTAGTCACTACAGTTTTCTGCAGTAGAGGCTGGATGAATCAGCCGGCAGAGACTCAGTCGTTTCTTATTCCTGAGGACGCCAGCAGCGGCCGACGGAGGGTGAGCCGGCAGTCGCGTCGGGGAAGCCCCGAGCCCCGTCCTGTGGCAGCGGCGGCGGCGGCGGCGGCGGCGGCGGCGGCGGCGGCAGCAGGCAGCAGGAAATTACTGCCCAGCGGGCGGCTAATGAAATTTACATCAGGCTGCCGCCGGCCCACGCCACGGGGAGCGGCGCCACGCCCGGGATTAAGGCGCCGGCGCCGGCGTCGCCGTCGGTAGCGTCCTAAACATCGGTTTCGTTCACCTCCAAACACTGCGCTATCAAATATCCGAGCAACGACCCAAAAATCTGTATCACACCCACAAAATGACCATTAAATCGCCGAAACAGACTACCTGACAAAAAAGGAAGTACGCACCGGAAATGAAGAAAGAAACGCAATGAAACTTCATCGGTTGAGAGAGTATGTCGTGTTACTTTACGACAGCAAAATCGAGTCAAATTTACAAATAACTTGGCGATATGAGCCCATTCACCAGTATGGCGTTGCACCCCTTCTGGCCTGGATGCATGTCCTGATTCAGTTGGGAAGGGTGTTAGAAAGTAGCTGAACCTCTCCCGAGGCCAGCTAGCCTACAACTGTCGTAACTGGTCCTCGATATTCTGGAAACTGGAACTGGGTCGGAGTTGACGTCAGAGCTGGACCAATACAAAACGAAAGCTGAAATTTTAAATTTAGCATTTGAGAAATCTTTCACGCAGAAGGATCGTACAAACATCCCGCCGTTTGAGTCTCGTACAGATTCCCGTATGGAGGACATAGTGATAGACATCCCTGGGGTTGTGAAGCAGCTGAATGGGTTGAAAATAAATAAATCACCAGGTCCTGATGGGATTCCAATTCGGTTTTACCAAGAGTACTCTGCTGCATTGGCTCCCTACTTAGCTTACATTTCTCGCGAATCTCTTTGCCAACGTAAAGTCCCGAGCGACTGGAAAAAGCGCAGGTGACGCCTCTATATAAGAAGGGTAGAAGGACAGATCCTCAAAATTACAGACCAATATCCTTAACATCGGTTTGTTATAGGATTCTCGAACATATTCTCAGTTCGAATATAATGAATTTCCTTGAGACAGAGAAGTTGCTGTCCATGCGTCAACACGGCTTTAAAAAGCATCGCTCCTGCGAAACGCAACTCGCCCTTTTTTCACATGATATTTTGCGAACCATGGATGAAGGGTATCAGACGGATGCCATATTCCTTGACTTCCGGAAAGCGTTTGACTCGGTGCCCCACTGCAGACTCCTAACTAAGGTACGAGCATATGGGATTGGTTCCCAAATATGTGAGTGGCTCGAAGACTTCTTAAGTAATAGAACCCAGTACGTTGTCCTCGATGGTGAGTGTTCATCGGAGGTGAGGGTATCATACGGAGTGCCCCAGGGAAGTGTGGTACGTCCGCTGTTGTTTTCTATCTACATAAATGACCTTTTGGATAGGGTGGATAGTAATGTGCTGCTGTTTGCTGATGATGCTGTCGTGTTCGGGAAGGTGTCGTCGTTGAGTGACTGTAGGAGGACACAAGATGACTTAGACAGGATTTGTGACTGATGTAAAGAATGGCAGCCAACTCTAAATATAGATAAATGTAAATTAATACAGATGAATAGGAAAAAGAATCCTGTAATGTTTGAATACTCCATTAGTAGTGTAGCGCTTGACACAGTCACGTCAATTAAGTATTTGGGCGTAACACTGCACAGCGATATGAAGTGGGACAAGCATGTAATGGCACTTGTGGGGAAGGCGGATAGTCGTCTTCGGTTCATTGGTAGAATTTTGGGAAGACGTGGTTTATCTATAAAGGAGACCGCTTATAAAACACTAATACGACCTATTCTTGAGTACTGCTCGAGCGTTTGGGATCCCTATCAGGCCGGGTCGAGGGAGGACATAAAAGCAATTCAGAGGTGGACTGCTAGATTTGTTGTAGGTTTGATCATCACGCGAGTGTTGCGGAAATGCTTCAGGAACTCGGATGGGAGTCTCTAGAGGAAAGGAGGCGTTCTTTTCGTGAATCGCTAATGAGGAAATTTAGAGAAGCAGCATTTGAGGCTGACTGCAGTACAATTTTACTGCCGCCAACTTACATTTCGCGGAAAGACCACAAAGATAAGATAAGAGAGATTAGGACTCGTACAGAGGCATATAGGCAGTCATTTTTCCCTCGTTCTGTTTGGGAGTGGAACAGAGAGAGAAGATGCTAGTTGTGGTACGAGTTACCCTCCGCCAAGCACCGTATGGTGGATTGCGGAGTATGTATGTAGATGTAGATGTAGATGTAGATGTAGATGAATACATGTTCTTTCAAGGACAGATCTGGTGATCTTGCTGATCACGGGAGTAAACGTCATAACAGAGGTAGAATCAAATGCCGTGTATGGAGGAACTTTATCCTGTTCAAAAATACGGCGATACTGTTGCATGAAAGGTAACAAATGAGGACGAAGGATGTCCGAGACGTGCCCTTGCGCCATCCGAGTTCCCTGAGCCACTACTAATCGTGGCCTGAGGTCACCCTCCATGGTTCACCAGCGGTAGCACCGCTGTGCCTCTCCAAAAGTTTAGAAAAATGTGAACTCTCGACCATACTCGTCGACGGCGGTCATTTGGGGTAGGATGTGCGCGGTTCATCCCTGAAAACAGTGCGGCACTATTCACCAGCACTCCATGCTTTCGGTTACGGCACCATTCCAGACGCAGCTGTCTGTGTTTTGGTGTTAACGGCATCTTGCAGATGAGACGGTAATTTCCTAGTCCGGCTGCTGCTAGTCTCCGAGCAATAGTGTAGAATGACACAGAATGTTGCGTGGCGTCCATTACTTCGTTAGATGGTAGGCGTACATCTGAAGGAGTTTTAGAATCTGCTTGGTGCACAGTACGGCGATCCTCCGTTCTGGCGGTCAGAAGTGGTCGATCGGACGACAAGTAGGCCTGTGGGTAACCTCACATTCCTTTGCAGACCAAATTCAAATGACTCTGAGCACTATGGGACTTAACAGCTGAGGTCATCAGTTCCCTAGAACTTAGAACTACTTAAACCTAACTAACCTAAGGACATCACACACATCCATGCCCGAGGCAGGATTCGAACCTGCGACCGTAGCAGTCGCGCGGTTCCAGACTGAAGCGCCTAGAACCGCTCGGCCACTCCGGCCGGCCGAGTGCACAGCTCTATGTCCATCACAACGGCCGTTATACACCCTACATGGTCTGTTTTTCTTTTCCCCAGCCAGTGCAGCTAGTGACTGACCATGTACTCATGGCACCATCGCTGCTTCGTAAAAACCACGATACACCTTATTGTTACATATTTAAATTTTTAACTGTATTATATTTATTTATATTTAATAAGTCACAGCTGCAAAATACTAACGCGAATTCTTTACAGACGAATGGAAAAACTGGTCGAAGCCGACCTCGGGGAAGAACAGTTTGGATTCCGTAGAAATGTTGGAACACGTGAGGCAATACTGACCCTACGACTTATCTTAGAAGAAAGATTAAGGAAGGGCAAGCCTAAATTTCTAGCATTTGTAGACTTAGAGAAAGCTTCTGACAATGTTGACTGGAATGCTCTCTTTCAAATTCTGAAGGTGGCAGGGGTAAAATACAGGGAGCGAAAGGCTATTTACAATTTATACAGAAAGTAGATGTCAGACATAAGAGTCGAGGGACATGAAAGGGAAGCAGTGGTTGGGAAGGGAGTGAGATAGTGTTGTAGCCTGTCCAAGATGCTATTCAATCTGTATATTGAGCAAGCAGTAAAGGAAACAAAAGAAAAGTTCGGAGTAGGTATTAAAATCCATGGAGAGGAAATAAAAACTTTAAGGTTCACCGATGACATTGTAATTCTGTCAGAGACAGCAAAGGACTTGGAAGAGCAGTTGAACGGAATGGACAGTGTCTTGAAAGGAGGATATAAGATGAACATCGACAAAAGCAAAACGAGGATAATGATATGTAGTCGAATTAAGTTGGGTGATGCTGAGGGAATTAGATTAGGAAATGAGACACTTAAAGTAGTAAAAGAGTTTTGCTATTTGGGGAGCAAAACAACTGATGATAGTCGAAGTAGAGAGGATATAAAATGTAGACTGGCAATGGCAAGGAAATCGTTTCTGAAGAAGAGAAATCTGTCAACATCGAGAATTGATTTAAGTGTCAGGAAGTCGTTTCTGAAAGGATTTGTATGGAGTGTAGCCATGTATGGAAGTGAAACATGGACGATAAATAGTTTAGACAAGAAGAGAATAGAAGCTTTCGAAATGTGGTGCTACAGAAGAATGCTGAAGATTAGATGGGTAGATCACATAACTAATGAGGAGGTACTGAATACAATTACGGAGAAGAGGAGTTTGTGGCACAACTTGACTAGAAGAAGGGATCGGTTGGTAGGACATGTTCTGAGGCATCAAGGGATCACCAATTTAGTACTGGAAGGCAGCGTGGAGGGTAAAAATCGTAGAGGGAGACCAAGAGATGAATACACTAAGCAGATTCAGAAGGATGTAGGCTGCAGTAGGTACTGGGAAATGAAGAAGCTTGCACAGGATAGAGTAGTATGGAGAGCTGCATGAAACCAGTCTCAGGACTGAAGACCACAACAACAACAACATATTTATTATCTCTAAAGTCCCAGCTTCTTGTCGAGAATATTTGTTGTTAGTATCCAGAAATTAGTACAATTCGTTCGGTCATGTAAGGTAATAGTACCCAATTAGTGCTGTTTTAATCTCAACCAGAGATGTATCTTTTTACTCGTTACTGCAAGAGCGTCTTCGATAAATTCCTTTTCGTGGCCATTAGGTGTTTGGACATCATTGTTTGCTCCGTTTAACCCAAGCTTTTAATATTTAAGAGCCTTGTAAATTATGTAGAAGCAGATTTTTCCACATTAATAGTTCGGTAATATATCATCTTTGACTCATTGATATTTCGTAATTGTATAAAGATTTTACTTGACTAGTCTATAGTTTAAACATTTCAGTAGGACATAGGTTTCGGTTCCGAAATACACTCTTCAGACAGCGAAACTTATTTGCACACTTCGTCAATAAAATTTTTATTTTCCTACTTTATAGTAATTTATCTTCACAGTCAACCAATGTGTTGCTATCGTGATCAACGTTATGTAGTTTTCAGTATGTTATTATACAGACAAACTTTTGCTATCAGATAAAAGACGAAAACTGACAACAACAAAAGGGGGAAATTCATGTAAGATTTACATGTAATCTTGTTTTGTTTGTAAATTACAATTGCCGTTCGTTAGAAACACGAACAAAACGGCGGAATCTTCTCGCGTTCGCTAACAGTCGGCTGAATGTGTCGCTCTAACCAGCGCGGCTGTGGTCTGCTCCCGTATGCGGCAGAGTTTCTCCGGTGCCCGCTCGGTCAACATGAAACATGCAAAAATAAACCTTCTGTAGTTACACTGTAAGACAAAAAATAAAAAAAATATATAAACAAAAACAAAAAAAGGCGCACAATGAAATTATTATCCGAAAGGGACAGAAATCAATACAGAGAAACAAATGATTACAATTTCAGAGAAAGTGGATAATCTATTCACGAGAAAGAGCTTCACAAACTGAGCAACTCAATAACGCGTGGCTCTTATGCAAGCAGCTATTCGGCTTAGTATAGATTGACAAAGTTGTTGGATGTCCTCTTGAGGTATATCGTACCAAATTCTGTCCAATTGTCGAGTTATATCGTAAAATCCCGAACTGGGTGAAGAACGTTGCCCGTAACGCTCCAAACGTTATCAATTGCGGTGACTTCTTGCCTCCTTCATGGCCAAGGCAGGGTTTGGAAAGCACGAAGACAAGGGGTAGAAACTCTCGACGTGTGCAGGCGGGCATTATGTTGCTGAAATGTAAGCCCAGGATGGTTTGCCACGTAGGACAACCAAACGGGTCGTAGAATATCGTCGACGTACCGCAGTGACGTAAGGGTTACGCGGAAGACAGCCAAAGGGGTCCTTCCATGAAAAGAAATGACAGTCCAGAGCATCAATCCTGGTTGTTGGATCGTATGGCCGGCGACGGTCAGGTTGATATCCCACCGCTGTCCAGGGCTTCTCCGGACGCGTCTTCGCTGGTCGGTGGGGCTCAGTTCGAAGCGGCGCTCATCACTGAAGACTAATGAGATTCCAGGTCTAAGGCGTGTCTGGAGAGGCTCCTGACAGCAGGGGGATACCAACATGTCTGTCGCGCGTCATACTGCCCGACAACCTGGATTGATGGTCTGGAGTGCCATTTTATTTCATAGCAGGACCCCCCTTTTGTTGTCATCTGCGGCACACTTACAGCACAGAGCAACCTGTACGATATTCTACACCTCGTTGTATGCCCTTTCTGGCAAGCCGTCATGAGCACACACTGCAGCAAGACAATGCCCGCCCCAATACGACGAGAGTTTCTGCTGCGTGTCTTCGTTCTTGCGAAAACCTAACTTGACCGGCAAGTTCGACTTAATCCTCCCCAATTGAGAACACTTGGAGCATTACTGGCAGGGCCCTCCGACCATCTCGGGATTTTGACGATCTAACGCGCCATTTGGACAGAATGTGGCACTATATTCCTCGGGAGGATACCCAACAACTCTCTCAATCATTGTCAAGCCGAATACTGCTTGCATAAGGACCAGAAGTGGGCTAACGCATTATTGATTTTCTGAATTTATGAAGATCTTTCTCTTGTATAAATTACACAATTTTTATGAAACTGTAATCATCTGTTCGTCATTATATGTGCATCACAGCTATCAAAGCTATAGATTCCGTCCCATTCGGATAATTTCTTCGTGATGCTTCGTTTTTTTTTCCCTCTTAGTGTATTTAACACATCAACTGGTTCAACTGGCTCTGAGCACTATGGGACTTATCTTCTAAGGTCGTCAGTCCCCTAGAACTCAGAACTACTTAAACCTAACTAACCTAAGGACATCACAAACATCCATGCTCGAGGCAGGATTCGAACTTGCGACCGTAGCGGTCGTGCGGTTCCTGACTGTAGCGCCTAGAACCGCTCGGCCACTCCGGCCGGCTTTTACACACCGTAATGGACAAAAACCTTTTAATTGTGCTTTAAAAATAAACATTTTAGGGTTCCCTCAGACGGCGTAGATAGCAGTGTGACTGAAAATTCTTCTACACGATAGAAGTTCTCATGTACAAAATCGATGCTGTTCATGCGTGAATGTTTCCTGAAACCCTCTGGACATCAGAGGAAACTTGGTGACCACAGTATTTCATAAGGGAAGGCGGTCGAAAACTGGTATGGTTTAAAGGAGCTTCTAAATCTGCAGATTTTTTTTCCCATGGAAATGATTTTGCCGTATTCCGTCTGTTAAATGATTTGTGTTATGCACCTTCGCTAACTTTTTTCACGTTCGACACATTTCTTTATACGTTACCGATTTAGTCGTGACTTTTTCCTCGGTTTAGGGAAAGCAGTGTCATTCAGACGTTTAGAAACTTTGGCTGGTACATCGTGCGCCAGAAATGAAGCTCAAAATTTCCATGCAGGGGCAATGAAGCGTAATACCTTAACATTGTAGAATTGTTTACTCGTCAGATTTCTTTTACATAATTTCACTTGTCACAGCTTCTTCAGAAACTAGAAACGTACCAGTCTTCCCAAGTGAAACAAATTACCGTGAAAGTTTTATCCATTTATGTATTTACTGCACAAAAGAACAATTTCTAGTCCTTATTAGACATGTGCGTGGATCTCATGAATGTGAATATTACAGAGTGGTTCCAGCTTTTGTTATCTATTGTTAATGTATATCAATTGTTTTATAAATTAACAGTAAGGGGAATAAGAAAGAATAGGAAAAGAGAAGGATAGCGAAAAAAAGTCGCCGGTTGTGTGATCAATAACAATAGAACGTAGAACTCTGCCATTGTGAAATGTTGTTCGTATGGTGTGACGCCTGCTGAGTGGAGAACTTTTAGTCATAATTCTTTAACCTTTACAATATCCAAAGCCACGGGCTATATTTGATGTCCATTCACTTATTTGAGGAATTCAGCAAGCATCCCGATCACTTTTCAGCTACAGTTCTCCTGTGCTAACTTTGTCGCAATACTAAAAATAATCCCCATAACTTTAATCTCTAATTAAACGGTATATATATTCATGTTGAAACGTGCAATTCTTAATATATCCTAATAGGTTATGTGGTTGGCCGATACTCCGTAACTCTTGTGCTATGGTATCCCGCTTCAGATTTGAAAACACAGTGGAATGGTGGAATGGTTTTTTACTAATTTTATCTTCTTATTTACCTCTTAGTTCTAGCCGTGAATCTTTAAGTCTGTCAGCGAATGTACTTCTCCAAACCAAATACTTCTCACACTCTTTCCTGACGCCATTTCAAGAATTTTGTGTTTTTCTAAGGTTTCTTCTTATTATTTTCGCGTAATTTATGTCGTGGGTTCTCCATATTTGCCTGCTAAAAAAGACTATAAGAATTAAAGATTTTGTCCTTTTTTTTAGTCGTTTGTTTTATGACTGGTTTGATGCAGCCCTCCACGAACTCCTCTCCCGTGCCAACCTTCTCATCTCATAGTAGCACTTGCAGCCTACGTCCTCAGTTATTTTCTCAGTGTATTTCAATCTCTGACTTCGTATACTGTATTTATCCTCTACAGATCCCTCTAGCACTGTGGACGTTACTTACTGATGTCATAACAGATGTCCTATCGTCATGTCCCTTCTCCTTGTCAGTGTTTTCCATACATTCCTTTCCTCACCGATACTGCAGAGAACCTCCTCATTCCTTACACCTAATTTTCAACATTCTTCTGTAGCACCACATCTCAGATGCCCGATTCTCTCCTGTTACGGTTATCCCGCACTCCATGTTTCACTGCCATACAATTCCGTGGTCCAAACGTACCGGTAAATTGCCAGAAATTCCTTTCTCAAGTTAACTATGTTTGTCCGGTACAACAAGATACTGCTTTGTCCGATACAATCCGAACGTACTGGTTTGGTACCTTAACATTCTCATTATTATTACTTGGGTTAGACTTTGTTACATCCTACACTGTAGAGAATAATACCAGTTATATTTAAAGATACAATTAAAATTTAATATTACTTATTTGAAAACTAAGCACAACACTCCAGATTTAAATTAGTGCACCGAAAAACTCAAAAGAAACAGATACCTTGTTGCCACTTCGAAACTCATTGTTGTTTTGATTCAGAATCACGTGAGCGGTCTTTTTTCCATAGTTCACACTGTAGTGCGGTTTTAAGTTTTAAATTTTCCACTACCGATAGAATACAATCTTCTATCGGGTACTACCCGACCTTCACCTATCACAGCAATAGAACTAAAAGTAATTTCCATCTAGACTATGTGTCTCTTGTAATCTTCCCATCTCCAGTCGACTACGTAAAAATGACTGTGATCTCATGAAAAAGGCAGTCACTTCCTAAATAGTAACTGATTAGTGGAGGTAGTGTAGAACTTTTGCTAATAACTAACTCCACTGTTTTCCTACGTAAATGTTGAATGATCGTTATACAGTAGTGCAAATCACACCCAACAAGACAGTGAAACGTACAACAAAGTTTTTAGTAACCCACAGAAAATCAGTGCAATTACTTCTGAATTACTTTTACATACGGGCGCCAGTCCAACTAGAAAAAAATCTCTTCATTTAAAGTCAGCTTCCAGGACAATAACTTACTGTTGTTGTTGTTGTGGTCTTCAGTCCAGAGACGGGTTTGATGCAGCTCTCCATGCTACTCTATCCTGTGCAAGCTGCTTCATCTCCCAGTACCTACTACAACCTATATCCTTTTGAATCTGCTTAGTGTATTCATCTCTTGGTCTCCCTCTACGATTTTTACCCTTCACGCTGACCTCCAATGCTAAATTGGTGATCCCTTGATGCCTCAGAATGTGTCCTACCAACTGATCCTTTCTTCTAGTCAAGTTGTGCCACAAATTTCTCTTCTCTCCAATTCTATTCAATACCTCCTCATTGCTTATGTGATCTACCTATCTAATCTTCAGCATTCTTCTGTAGCACCACATTTCTAAAGCTTCTATTCTTTTTTTGTCTACACTACTTATCGTCCACGTTTCACTTCCATACATGGCAACACTCTATACAAATACTTTCAGAAACGACTTCCTGACACTTAAATCTATACTCGATGTTAACAAATTTCTCTTCTTCAGAAACGCTTTCCTTGCCATTGCCAGTCTACATTTTATATCCTCTCTACTTCGACCGTCATCAGTTATTTTGCTCCCCAAATGACAAAACTCGTTTACTACTTTAAGTGTCTCATTTCCTAATCTAATTCCCTCAGCATCACTATGTAACCTATCTGACCAATGTATGCTGACGAAGTAGTTAGTACACGAAAACAACGAAAAAAACTTTACGAAATAATAAAGCTTTTGATTTAAATTACTGGTACCGAAGAAAATGAAATTTAGCAATTTGGAGAATATGCATATATTACGGATATGGTTAAATGTTGAGATCTCTATTAGAAATAAAATTACGTTACCTCACAGTAACGTTTCCGTGCACCGGCATAACTCATTCATTTCACAAATAAAGGTTATAGAATTTCAATATATTAAATAATGTTGAAGTCTTTGTACTAATTCAACGCAGTTGCAATGTTGAATACGAACCACCTCACAGTAACGTTTCCGTGCACCGGCGTAACTCATTCATTTCACAAATAAAGGTTATAGAATTTCAATATATTAAATAATGTTGAAGTCTTTGTACTAATTCAACGCAGTTGCAATGTTGAATACGAACCATCACAAAAAGACAACAAATGTCTGGCGAAGTTACATTGATCGGTTACTGCTGCTACAATGGCAGCTTATCAAGATTTAAGTCAGTTTGTACGTGGTGTTATAGTCGGCGCACGTGCGGTGGACACGGCATCTCCGAAGTAGCGATGAAGTGGGGATTTTCCAGTGCGACCATGTACCGTGAATATCAGGAATAAGGTAAAACATCCAGTCTCCGACATCACTGCGGCTGGAAAAGGATCCTGCAACAACGGGACCAACGGCGACTGAAGAGAATCGTTCAACGTGACAGAAGTGCAGCCTTTCCGCAAATCGCTGCAGATTTCAGTGCTGGGCCGTCAACAAGTAACAGCACGCAAACCATTCGACGAAATATCACTGATGGCTTTCGGAGCCGAAGGCTCATTCGTATACCCTTGATGGCTGCACGAAACAAGCCTTTACGCCCGTCAACTGCGACATTGGACTGTTGATGACTGCAAATATGTTGCCTGTTCGGACGAGTCTCATTTCAAATTATATCGAGCGGATGGACATGTACGGATATGGAGACATCCTCATGAATCCATGGACTCTACGTGTCAGAAGGGAACTGTTGAAGCTGGTGGAGACTCTCTAACGGTATGGAGCGTGTGCAGTTGGAGTGCTATGGGACCCCTGATACGTCTAGATGCGACTATGGCAGATGATACGCACGTAAGCATCCTGTCTGATCACCTGCATCCATTCATGTCCATTGTGCATTTCGACGGGCTTGGGCAATTCCAGCAGAACAATGCGACATCCTACACGTCCAGAATTTCTACAGAGTGGGTCCAGGAACACTCTACTCAGTTTAAACGCTTCCGCTGGCAACCAAACTCCCCAGACCTGAACATTATTGAACATATCTGGTATGCCTTATAACGTGCAGTTCAGGAGAGATATCCACCCGTCCGTACTCTTATGGATTTATGGACAGCCCTGCAGAATTCCATGGTGTCAGTTCCCTCCTACTTAAGACATTGGCCGAGCCCATGCCCCGTCGTGTTGCGGCACCTCTGCGTGCTTGCGGGGCCCTACACGATATTAACCAGGTGTACCAGGTACTTTGGCTCTTCAGTGTAAACCGGATATAGGGAAAGCGGAATAACATCAGCAAAGTTTGATAGTGTGTGTTGAGTGACTCGACAGACGGTCATTAAAAAGAATAGTGACGAAGAATAAGGGACAACAGCTGCCAAGACAAAGCAGAACTGAATGTCGCACTCGCAAACCTTTTCGACACCATAACAACACAAAGGGAGCTCCAGAAACAAGGATTTCAGGGCGAGCTGGAATTACAAAACTAGTCATCAGTGATACAGATGCTCGTAACAGGAAAACGTCGTGCTGAAACCATAAAGCCTGGACTGTAGAGGGACAGAAGAAAGTCATGTGGTCGGATGAGTGTTGTTTCACACTGTTTCCAAGTTCTGGCCGAGGTTATGTCCCAAGAGTGAAGCGTGGCGGCGGTTTGGGTGATGACTGGGTCAACACTATCTTGGTATTCCTTGAGGCCCGTTTGTACACTGCAAGGTCGTATTAATGCCACGGATTTTGTGACCATTTTGCCTGATCATGTCCAACCCATTCTGCAATGCTTGTTCTCTATGGTTACGCTGTGTTGGAATACGCCAGGGCTCCTGTTCACACAACTCGCATCGTCCTTGACGGTTTTATGAGCAGAAGGATGAATTTTCTCGTCTCCCCTGGCCACCACAGTTGCCAGATATCAATATTATTGGGCCTAAGTCCACGTTGGAGAGAAGCATGCGAAATGGCTATCCACTTCCGTCATCGATACCTGAAATTGGCACTATTTTGCAGAAAGAATGCTACAAGATTCCCTTAAACACTATAGAGGACCGAGTCGATTGGAAACTGTTTTGTATGCAAGCGTCTTCCCTACGCCGTATTAGGCATCATAATGTGTCGTGATTTTCGCCTTTCCGTAGTTTTCTCCATTCCCTGTATTTTTAGTTTTGCAATATTATTTCAGTTAAAATTATTTTGCTATAGCTTTCATTCAAACTACAATCATTTTTACTGCTCCTGATTGTTATACTGAATAAATTTGCTAACTTACTGAGGTGCCATTACTTTAGATTATGTTCCAGCGATAATAAAACATGAAAGATGTGAAATACAGGGTGAGCATAAAGTCTTGCCCTGATTATAAAAATTTATAACAGAATAACCGTTTGACATAATAAGTTACATTTGATGCCGTTACATAGGTTAGCGTTACTAGTCTTTTTTTTTAAGATCACTTACGTTAGTAAACCTCAACGTGTGCTCCCTTGGTAGCTCGGAGAATGTCGAAGCGGTATTCAGTTCCCGTCAGGTGTTTCGTATCATGCGTTCTGTCAGAGTACTCACAGCAGCTTGCATCCTAGCCTTCAGTTCATCGACGTCAGCAGCTGGTGTGACGAAGACTCTGTCCTTGATATAGCCCCAGAAAAAGAAGTCAAGGGGAGTAATGTTTGGAGACCGGGGTGGCCAGGGTGTTGGACCGTTCCTTCCAATCCACCGACCCGTATATTACTCCCCTCTCCAGACATTACGCCCCTTGACTTTTTTTTTTTTTGGGGGGGGGGGGGAGGGTTATATCAAGGACAGAGTCTTCGTCACACCAGTTGCTGACGTCGATGAACTGAAGGTTAGGATACAAACTGCTGTGGGTATTGCGACAGAACACATGTTACGAAACACCCGGCGGGAACTGGAATGCCGCCTCGACGTTCTCCGAGCCAACAAGGGAGCACACGTTGTGGTTTACTAACGTAAGTGGTCTTATAAAAAAAACAGTAGCACTAACCTATGTAACGGCATCAAATGTAAATTATTATGTCGAATGGTTATTCTGTAATAAATTGTTATGATCAAGACAAGACTTTGTGCTCACCCTGTATGTTCTTTCTTTGGTAGATTAAAGACATTCATTTACGTTATAATAACAAAAGTACAGAATCCCTGTCTATGTAACAATGGTTGAGGTTAATAACAAGATCGGTGAGTTAGAATTTACATAACTACCGTTATTATTCAGCTTCCATTGAAACTTACTGGGTATGTCTTACGAAAGTTTTAAGTTAATTGGTGTGAACAAGTCCTCCAGGTTGTCGAAGCTGTTGAGACGACGGAGTCGGCCCCATAACAATGTTGTATTGTTAATAACACACGATTAAGGGCAGAATCTCGATAATATGTGGAATGCATTTCATTTGCTCACATACGTTGCTCCCACTGTGCCTCGTAAAATTCTGATTGGCTCCATAACGACCAACATCTCGTCTTGCACGAGACAGACACATCCACTTTGTATCGTGGCTGGTACTGAAGTGGCCAGCGAGCACATTCTGACGTAACCAAGTCAAAGGCGTTGCTACCACTACACTTTACTGTCTGCCAAATATAGGAACACCTAACTTTCCCTAACATTCCCCTACTGACAGTGACACTATGTAATAATAATTTACATAAAATAACCAAAGTTCTTAATAATGGTGTTACAAAATGTATACCAAATACAAACAAACAACCTTTTTGTTATACTCACAGGTGAAATTTCGAAATTACAGAAAATAACTAGTACGAAATAATACAATATCTATGGAAAAGGAAAAAAAAAACACACATGTGTAAGGTTCTGCTAGAGAAGTCTATTAGAGGTGGCTCATAGAAGTAAAACTGGAAATTTGAAATGCTCAGTTGTTCAAAAACGAACTTCTTACTTTGTTTTGAACACCTGAGCATTTCAAATATCTCATCAGCAGCTCTTACAATTTATCTGAATATTCAGATTCGAGAATGTGACCTCTAGTTAACTTCAATGTTCATATTAAATAGATTTTTAATTTTTTCCGTGTCTACATAGATGGCAGTCGTCTCTGAAACCCTCAAAATTATGTGAATGCTTAGTATAGTAGATGGTAACTGTAGCTAAACAATGTACGAAGAAGGGCAGGGGAAAGCACTTAGCCTATAAAGTGTCATCACAGGAGGGCTTCTGTATGTCGAGAAACGCACCCAGCGCATAAAGTCGGCAGGGGTCGGGTTGAGTAGGAAATATTTTCACTGTCACTGTCGAGGTGACCTGATAAACTGACGATTCAATAGGACACATAGTTTTACAGTTATCGTCACATTAACCGTTGCTCATGATTATGCAAGGATGCGTTAGCAAGGAAAGTTTTTGTCACTGATGCTGTATAGGGCGAACGGAGAAATATTAGTACCATATAGAATGGGCATGTTTATGCTCAATGATTAAACAATCTAAGCAGCCCAACCTTTGGTTGTTGCTTAGTTGACGGTAAACAGTCTCGAATTTTCATAGAACAAGGCAGTACTATACATTGCCAACAAAAACAAGAACGTGGATTTGATAGAGGAAACTGAAACCGACAATGAATGTCATACGCACTCATCTAGGAACTGCTACGTGAATGAAAAAATGAGTTAGCAACCAAAAACTTCACTCAGAACCTTAAAAACTTTTGCACATGCAAAGCGAAAATAATACCATTCATACACCAGTCTCATCCCTACATTCCCCTGACATTTAGATGGACAATAGTGACACTAGCATCTAATATCTGTGGATGTTAACTGACTGACATATACAATGAAAAACATTACCGTAATATTAAAAAAGAATTAGAAATTAATCAACCTATAAATCATTTCAAAATATCGGTTAAAATGTTATACGAACTCATAACTTCAGAAAAATCATTGTCCAATGAACCTATCAGGCAATAATATAACAACTGTGAAAATTACTATTTGTTGTAGACTGTTTGAAAGAAATACCTGTATGTGGATTCTGAAGTAAGAAAAATCTGTAACGTCATTCAATGTGACAGATATAGTACTGAGAGGAAAATTGCCAAGAGATAAAATTCGTGTGAGTCAGTAATGCGAAACAAAATCTATTGTAGCCTTTCGGTTCCAAAAATGCAGTTGTGCTATTACTTTACTTTGCAAAGTATGTATAGAGTTCATTGAGTTACTGTCCGCCCCCGGTAGCTGAATGCCGGCACGGTAGCTCAGCCTGTTCGGTCAGAGAGCTGGCTGGCCGCTGCAATAAAAAAACTGAGTGAAATGATCAACAAAAAAATTCAACGGATGTCATGTGACGTCCGCTACGCGAGAGAGCCCGGGTTCGATTCCCGGGTGAGTCGGAGATTTTCGCCGCTAAGGGACTGGGTGTTGTCCTAATAATCATCAGTTCATCCCCATCGACGCGCAAGTCGCCGACGTAGCGTCAAATCGAAAGACTTGCACCAGGCGAACGGTCTACCCGGTGGGAGGTCCTAGTCACACGACATTTACATTTTTTATTGAGTTACTATTCCCCCAGCCAATTTTCTAGAAATGAAGAATAAAATTCCAGTGTTGAGAAGAAATATTAGACCAGTTATTTATTTTATGTAAAAACCAGTCGGTAAAAGGTAATAAAATTAATTTGATAACGTAGTGTCTTTCTGTTGGAACGCGTTCCTCAGCAATAAGCAACGTGACTTAAATCCGGTCCCCTCTCTCAATCTATCAAACAGGAAAAGGTTTGCTGAAGGTACTTGTCGCCGCTAAGGAAACATTAGCCGAGTATAATGTGGCAAAAACAGGCAAATGTATTCTTTTTTAATTATTCATGAACGACAACATTATTTCCAATACAAATCGTTAATATCTTTGCTTTTAAAATTGAATTAAAACATCAATTTTGAAAGTAATGTGTGTATTAAACTATATTCCGCACACTATATAAAAAACTGGGAATTATTAAGCACACGCATGAACTAGGTAACTTCTATTTCTCTTTAAGCTATGGTCTACACGTCGGTGCCATAGGTAATATTTTGGTGGTATCATCGACTTGCAACTTAGTATCAGATTATAATTGAATGCCGGTTCAGGATACAAACCCGGAATCTTTGTCTATCGCGGACAAATGCTCACCAGTTGATCTATCCATACACGATTCACCATCTATCCACACTCTTCTACGTGCGCCCGTACATTCTCCTACCTCCCAAACTTTACATGCTCCGTTGCAGAGCAAAAATCCATTCCTGATAATCGATCTGGTTTAACACTCCAAAGGCGTTTCACACAAGTTTTTAGCCACATAGTATGCAGTTTTGTTGTTCTGAACACAATTTTTGCTGTTGTGAACTTTGGTTAATCGCTTTATATAGGGATGCTCTGTTAACACCATTTTGGGAAGCTAATTTGTGTGGCACTGAATTTTCCGTGTAAACAATTTTTTTTTAAATCTAGGGCGCACTGTATATATTGGCGAGAGTCGGTGTGCTACAGTTTACTTCACAAATCGCGACTTCTTCTGACTTTTCATGGTTTGGTTCCAACTTGACGCTTTGAAAACCAGATCCATAATCTGAAGCTGAAATAAAGGATTCTTTTAGCAATATACTTAACTTTGCAATTAATCAGTGGAACGAAGAAAGGTAAGAAGGAAGATTGCAGCTTGACGCCCAGCGACGACAAGTTCAAGAGAGCTGTGGGTGGGGTAAGTTGGGGAGAGGGCTGGGGGGGGGGGGGGTGAGTACGTGGGGAGTCTGTCATCTGCCTTTCAAAGAAACCATCCTGGTGTTCTCTTTAACTGATCAAAGGAAATCGCAGGTTGTAGTGATAGGAGCACAGTCTTCGTGCACCTTGTGTTGTAGCTGAACTTTGGAGTGTTGACTTAGGTGGTACTAGCGAGGTGAGAAATCTTGAAGTTACCACGGGGGTGTATAGAAAACGCGTGTTGCTTCTTCACACACGGGGTGCATCAACCCCTAGGGAGTCCACTAACACACAATGGGTGGCGGTGTAGCTGGCCGGGCGTGACAATATGCCGTCATGTGTGGGGAAGGAAGGGGCTGCGCCGACGGGTGAGATTAATACGGGCCATGGGAAAGCAAGGGTTGTGTTGACAGCTGGCGGAGCGACGGCGCGGGGCGCGAATAGCAGGGCCACATGTTGGCTGCCAAGTGATTCACTCCTCTGTTTGAGGACCGGCCCTGACACCGATACAGGCGCGCCGGCGCTCTTCTGGGGGTGCAGCGCGACATGCGAGCCGGGAATCGCCGGCCTTACGCGGTGGGTGGCAGGTGGCGGCAGTATGTAAAGGGAAAGGCTAAGTGACGATCTAACCAACGAAAACGTGTCTCGTGTGTCCACACTAATAATTTCGTACAACGTCGGTATAATGGGGAACAACTGCTTCAAAACTCGTTACTGTCAAGGAGAGGTCCCCGGCGGTGCGATAGACTCTTTGAAACTATATATGTGGTGGTGTAGCCTAAGATCGCAGGTATCAAACAGTGTAGCCTTCTTCCTCACAAGTAATTGACGAAAAAAGGAATTCGGAAGTTTGTGTGACACTCAATAGCGGTAAAAAAGTCACATTATATAGCTTGGTTCCGTATTGTAACCGGTAGGATAAGAGCCTCTTATGCAGGAGGTTGTGGGTTCAAACCTCGGCCGGTTTACGACATTTTTTGAAACTTTTATGTCATCATCTAAATTACTTCCATCATTATTTTTTATTCAGTTAATTGGTATAAATATAATTTTTTATTTCTATTCCTCTGTCACATCCTTTTAATCACTGTATGACCTTTTCATTTGCTTTTTTTATATCCTTTCTCCAATCGAAATTTTTGTAAAAATGAATTTAATTATACAGGGTATTCGGGAAGGAAAGATCAATATTTTACACAGTGATAGTTTAAGCAATGCTGAACAAAAAATGTTATATGAACATAGATCCGCAAATGCTTCGTTAGGGAGGTATAGGTACTTGAAACGAACTTTAATTCAGCAAATTGATCTGCACAACGTAAACTTATACATATTACAACTGGACAGTAACGTGATTTTCTTGAAAACAATTTTGTATCCCGCCTGGAAGGCGGCGTGTGGGTTGGATCAGGAAAAGGTAAAACATGTCGGTACTACTGTATGAATTTAAATCCCCTTTACTCAAACAATAAGAATACATAACTTGCAAGATGGTGCGAAGTTGAAACTAAGTGTCCTGGCTGGCTGCATCTGATGAAAAAAAGGGCAGAATCTGTAGCGGAGCTCGTAGAGCTGCACAGCACCAGCTAGAGGGCGCTGCCGTCGGTTCTCGTGGTAGTGCCAACCTTTGACACTATGTGGCATCGTTACTATCGATACCAAAAACAATGTTACAGAGAAGTACAGTTATGTTACACATTTTACATACTGTTTATTTACTTTCCATTTAGTACATAATGCATTACAACATGCGTCTTACATATATTCAGTTGAAAAAGACGTAATACGTCTTTTACGAACGGCTTTAATACTTATCGTACAGATGTTGTGCGGTTCACAGAACAGGTTCGAATATCCCATCATGAACGTCAATGCACTTTTGCGCTCTTAGCGATAACAAGCTTGTTCAATTGCCTGTGGTTGGTTCCTAACCAATTCAGCAGTGTCCTTGTTGCGACGAAGCAGTTCATCTCGTGTAATTACCTTCACTTTGTGCACCTCTGATTTCTTCCAACCCCATAAACAGAAATCTAAATGTGTAAGGTCCAGTGATCTTGGAGGCCAGTTAATAGCACCGCCACGGCCAATCCAGCGATTAGGGTCGCTGAGGTTGAGATGGTCCCTCACACGTAAGGTAACATGTGGAGGGGCACCGCCATGTTGGAAGTACATTCCAGTTCGCTTAGCTAAAGGAACGTCTTCCAATAGTTCCACAAATGAGTTTTCCAAAAAATGCAGGTGCCTCTGTCCCGCCAATCGCTGATTGATATTAAATGGACCTATCAAAATGTTAGCGATCATGCCGCACCAAACATTTATGGCAAAAGGAACTTGGAAATTGCCATGCACTGAAGCGTGTGTATTTTACCGTGACCATCGATGATTATTGCTTGTGTTGTTTATTCCATGTCGTGAGAACTGGGCTTCGTCAGTAAATAGTATGTATGGAAGCAAATGACTATTCTCAATTACCCAGTGACAGAATTGAAGTCGTTGGACATTGTCGCCAACGTGAAGATTTTGGAGACGCAGTATGTGAAATATATACAGGTATTCCGCATGTAATGTTTCCCATACACGTGTCTGTGGGACATTCACACGCAGGGACGTTCTTCGTATGCTCGTACTGGGACTTCGCTCAAAACTTGCGATAATTATTTCCTGTTCTTGCAAAGTTTGCTGACGTGCACGCTCGTACGAATAAGGCCTACTTGGAAGATTACCAGTAACTACCTCGTTTGTTGTACAAGAAAAGTTAATTTTACAACCAACAAAAGGTATTGGTACTGATAGAACCTCTTGTTGAGCAACTTGGTTAGGTGCAAATCCAAAGCTGTCAACTTTGGTAAACACCCTGCGATCAGGTAATTGTCGAATCGGAAAGGGCCTCTGGTATTCTTCTCTTGCAGCGGTAGCACTACCGCCGCATAAGCCATAAACATACACCATATCTGTGTTATTCCTCATTACTGTAGTCGTGTGGTATTGTCAGCAGCACTTGTACAAACACAGTAAACACCATACACAACACAGCTAACCAATCCGTCGCCGGTACACTATACTGTGCAAACTACACGGCACAAATGCGGAAACAACGGGTGATTGTACTACGTATGTCACATGACCATAATAGTGGTAGGTTGCATAGCGTAAACATGTCATGTACGCGTGCATTGTTTGAAAGAAAATCACATTATGGTCCAGTTGCACAGCGCACACGTTCATGTTGTGCATATCAATTTTGCAGAATTAAAGTTCCTTTCAGTATCCATACCTACCTAACGAAGCATTTGCGGACCTATGTTCATATTACAGTTTTCGTTCAGAATTACTTATACTATCACTGTTTAAAATATTGACCTTTACTCCCCAAACACCCTGTATTTATCTATAATAATATTCGATTATTTGAAAATTCCGATACATCAGTTAAAAAACAAGACTAAATAATCTATTTATATTTGTGCAGTGATCTGAAAAATATATTTCTGTTACTAGATGTGCAATCTTTTACATGGTAATCATCAAACAAACATTAAAAACATATTTGGATGTAAGGTCCGCGCCGGTCGGTGTGGCCGAGCGGTTCTAGGCGCTTCAGTCTGGAACCACGCGACCGCTACGGTCGCAGGTTCGAATCCTGCCTCGGGCATGGATGTGTGTGATGTCGTTAGGTTAGTTAGGTTTAAGTAGTTCTCAGTTCTAGGGGACTGGTGATCTCAGATGTTAAGTCCCATAGTGCTCAGAGCCATTTGAACCATTTTTCTAAGGTCCGCCAGTTATGCAAAACTTCGTTTTCTTCAAGTTCCCAAACATGTTTCAGCACACCTGTGCCATCATCAGTGGGTTTCTGTTTTATTTAACATGTAATGTGAATATTTTTAATAAATGATTACAAAATTATGTGTATATTTAGTTCAAACAACAATTCGTTTCTTTTTGTTAGTACCTTCACAATCGGTTTGCATGGTTTTTCAGAATCACGTGTCCATTATTTATTACAGGTAGCTTGTCATATGCAACATGTAATAGGGAAAATCGTCGTCCTAAAAGACTGCAAAGGGGCGTTCTCCTCGATAGGCGTCAACAAATTGCCGAAAATCGAGGGCCTCTTCCTCCCTCCCTCCAACCACTCCCACTATCCACCTATTTGGGGGAGGGACACAGGCTTCTTGAAACAGCCAGTTGTTCCGCCTATCACCTCGCGGCACGGGCAGGCTGCAGTCCACACTCGGCTTTCTACCACCTGGCTGCTGCCTTAAGGCTATGATTCTAGGCAACACAAAAGGGAAATTTAGTAGCATAATCCAGCCCACCCGGAGAACGCTCCAGATGGCTATTTCAAAAGTTGGCTGCTTGCGCAACATCAAGCCACTTCCGCCTAAAGCGAGCGCTATCTCACGTCGGCATCCCTCAGAACCGTGATAAACGAATGCTGTCCCAACCGAGGGAGAGCCACGTTCTGTTAGGGAACTGCCCGCCGTTCTGCGCTGGACTATTTAACATCAACGCGACGCCTACAATAAAGCAACTATTAAAAAAGGAAAACACATTCACGACGATAATAAACATCCTCTTTCCACGAAAATAGGCGAAGTCTATTTCCTTTTAGTTTTATGAGCAAAATTGGTATAGTTTTTACATCCGACTGCAATCGCATCTCATTATTTTGTGACTTCCAGCGAAGTGTACCGCCACGGGACTATATGTGTGTGTTGTCTTCATCTCGTTTCATTACAGTCGATGTGCAAGTAGCCTAAGTTGTGTTAAATAAAAGAATTGTGACAAGTGACTGAACTTTCCAGAAGGGGACTCCAGGCCAGTAATGCCATGTGCAAAGTTTTTGGTTCTGTTGGCTCTCAGCAGTTCAGATGGGGTCACACTGATATTACATGACATGGCGTGCAAACAGTATACGAATTTCTATAAATATTACGTTATACCACATCACGTATTTTTCACTGCCGTCTATACATTTCCGGTTCTAAGACAGCGGTTTTTTTTCTGTGTATGATGGTTGTTACCCAAAACCAGACTGCCTGCATGTCCGAATCGTCAAAGTCTCTGCATTTGGTGCAGAAGGATCCTAGTTCGATTACCAGTACGTTCTCAGATTTCTTTCTAGATTCACGAAATGTCCTCAGATTTTTTCCAAGGCAGGGAGGTCTGGAACGAGGTCCACACAGCCTCGTGGGGCCAAATGAGGAACTGTTTCTGTAAAGAAGTAGAAGCATTTACTACCAATAACAGTTTCGTTCGAAGTGACTGTGAAATTCCTAACCCTCGTGGCGAGTTACATCGTTACGATCCTTGAAGTTTCAGCAACAGGTCGAAAATGCAGCTGGCGTGCTGGCCGTGAAGTCACAGCATCTGTCTGATTCTCGTCGAAAAATGGCGGTGGTGCAGCGAGGCAACATCAAGTTGCTTTCAGCCCTCTATCGTTTGAGGGCGATAATTAGCCGAATTCGATCCGAATACCGAGAGGCAGGTTCTTGGTCGTTCCTCCACGATAACAACCCAGCCCGCAAAGCAGAGATCGTGCTCGAGTTTTTGGCCAGCAATCGGATCACAGTCCTGAATTACCGGCTGTATTCGCCGGATTTGGTTAAAAAAAATGGTTGAGATGGCTCTGAGCACTATGGGACTTAACATCTGAGGTCCTCAGTCCCCTAGAACTTAGAACTATTTAAACCTAACTAACCTAAGGACGTCACACACATCCATGCCCGAGGCAGGATTTGCACCTACGACCGTAGCGGTCGCGCTGTTCCAGACTGAAGCACCTAGAACTGCTCGGCCACTCTGGCCGGCGCCGGATTTGGTCCCAGCCGACTTCTACTTGAATAATGATAGTTAAAACCAATAGTCGTAATGTAGCCGTTTACTCAAAACATGCTACCTGCAGTCCGGAACCGTGGGACTGCTACGGCTGCAGGTTGGAATCCTGCCTCGGGCATGGATGTGTATGATGTCCTTAGATTAGTTAGGTTTAAGTAGTTCTAAGTTCTAGGGAACTGATGACCTAAGATGTTAAGTCACATAGTGCTCAGAGCCATTTGAACCATGCTACCTGTTCCGACGCCAAAAGAGCGTTATATTCAGGCCCTATGAGTAATATGCCATCAACCTACGAACCAAAATGACAAAGATCAACGGAGTCTTCAAAAGTAAACAGTACAACTAATTAGGCATGTACGCCAGCATTAGCAACTAACAAAGTCGAGTGCAGCACGCCAAAACCAACTGGATTCCATATCTTCGTAGCAATAACAAGGCCAGAAATGGTCAGACGACAAGTCGCATGAACTATTTGAACAATAATAATTAAAAGCAACAGCTGTATGGTAATCCAACGTCGTTTATTGAAAACGCCATAAAGCGTCACCTTGAACTGCCGTCTGAGAAATGGCGGCCTGCTACGAAGATACCGAACCCAGTTGCTTTTTGACCAGCTGCACTCGACTTTGTTGACTGTACATGCCGGCGTATATGCTTAATAAGTTGTAGTGTCTCCATTTGAAGATTCCGTTGGTATTTGTCATTATGGTTCGTATGTTGATGGCACATTACGCTTGGGGGCTGAATATGACCTTTTTGGCGTCGAAACTAGTTGCATATTTTGAATAAACGACACAGGATTACAATACAGATGTTGGTTTTAGTTATCATTATTCAAATACTTCATTTCCTGCTGCTGTCCCACTGTCCTCGATGGATTACCAGAGACAGCTGACTTCTGGCTGTTCCCCAAATTGAAGTTGGCACTGATAGGACACCGTTACGATGCAACCAAAGACATCCAAGAAAATTGTACTGCATTAATGAATGTAATTTCAGAAACGACTACAGTGACTATTCAAAACTTTTTTAAAATGATATTAGCAGTGTATTGATTCAGGGGAAACACTGTTTTCAATGAATACAGTGATTTTTTAACATTATTCATGACTTTTTCATAGCCACAGCTCTAACTGAAATGCGACATTGTGTACTGGGCTGGTCTACAATTCCCACCGTAATAAAACGATTCGTGAACACTTAGAAAACGTTCACACGCTTTCGCATGGATAACACTACGCCGGCCGCGGTGGCCAAGCGGTTCTAGGCGCTTCAGTCCAGAACCGCGCGACTGCTACGACCGCAGGTTCGAATCCTGCCTCCTGCATGGATGTGTGTGATGTCCTTAGGTTAGTTAGGTTTAAGTAGGTCTAAGTTCTAGGGGACTGATGACCTAAGATGTTAAGTCCCACAGTTTTCAGACCCATTTGAAATTTCTGATAACAGTACATACTGACAGCGTACACGTATTCTTTCCCGGGGTAGCGGAGGAGTGTGGAAGGCGGCGAAAACAGGTGGCGAAAAGAAGGAAATCTTGCCAGCCCTTTAGTTATGCGTGGCAGATCAGTTCACAGCCATGTCAACCCCATACAGATGCGATCAAAAAGCAAAAGAAAATTTAAAAAAATATTTTAGCAAGCGGGTGCAAGCGCACGCTTCTCTAGCGAAAGGCGGCAGCGTACTAACGCACGCGTGTTGGGCGACGTGCGGTCGCTCCAGGAACTCCTGGGCAGAGCCGGGGGTTCAAACAGCGCCGGCAGGCAGACAGGCAGGCAGAAGCAGCTATTTGTATTTGTGTTTGCGCCGGCAGCAAACGCGGCAAACGAGCGCCACCGCGCCAGCCACCTGCTAGCAGCGCAGGCGCCGGAATTAGCCGCCAGCGCCTGGCGACGCGTCGCAATCACCGCGCCGCGGCGCGCAAACACGCGCCTAACTACCGCGCCTCTACCTGCCTGACTGATGCCCGGGCTCGTCAGCGGTGGCGGAGACGGTGGCGGAGCTGCCGAGGCTCCCTGTACAAGGCGCCCTACATGGGTGAACAGGCTCAGCCCGTTCCTTGTTCTGTGTGATAACCAGTGTTTGGTCAATTGTTCTCGAAGTGACCTTAATGACTACAGACTAATATGTAGGATGAATAAGAAGGGATGGACATGTACAGAGAATGCTAGAAACTAGAGGTGCTAAGACAATGTTTATAGGAAAGCCCGAAGAGAGAAAGAGAAGAGGTGCATTGAAGATATGGAGAAGGATTTCAAACCAATGGGAGTCAGGAACTGGAGAAAGAAAGCGATGGACAGAGAAGAACGGATACTGGTGATAAAATAGGCCAACGTTCAGCAAGGACTGCAGTGCCAAACAGACGATAGTAATACTTATACAATGATGAGCCAAAACATTATCACCACCTGCTTAATAGCTTGTTTGTCCGTCTTTGGAACGAAACACATCACTGATTCTGCGTATCAGGGATCTGACAGTTTGCTGATAGGTTTGTAGGCGTATGTGGTATTAGATGTCTACTCACAGCTCATGTAATTCGTGCAAATAACGGGCGACTGGTTTGCGTACGCGATGATAGCGCCAGATAGCGACTCAGTTGAGCTCTGTAGGATTTACAGCAGGAGAATTTGGACGCCGAGACATCAACGTGGCTTCACGATAATGTTCCTCAAACCACTGTAGCAGAGGTCCTGGCTCAGAGACACGGACAATTACACTGACGAAAGATGACATCGCTGTCGGGGAAGGCCGGCCGGTGTGGCCGAGCGGTTCTAGGCGCTTCAGTCTAGAGCCGCGCGACTGCTTCGGTCGCAGGTTCGAATCCTGCTACGGGCATGGATGTGTGTGATGTCCTTAGGTTAGTTAGGTTTAAGTAGTTCTAAGTTCTAGGGGACTGATGCCCTCACATATTAAGTCCCATAGTGCTCAGAGCCATTTGAACAATTTTTTTGTCGGGGAAGACATAAAGCATGAAGGGATGCAGATGACTCGCAGCTGTCAGCGTGCCTTCGATACCACCACTGATCCCATGCAAGTGCAAGGGAATGTCTCCCACAGCATAATACTGCTCCCATCAGCCTGTGTCCGAGGCACACTGCACGTTTCGAGTCGCCGTTTACCTCGATGACGACGCTTGTAGAGACGACCATCCAGGCCTTCTAATGTCCTTGTCCATGTGGCGGGCGTCAGCAGGGATGTCTTCCCAATCCTGGACAATCAAGTAATGAAACGGCCAGTGGTGAATTCTGACCTAAACCCCGTCGAGCACGTGTGGGACAAGCTCGACAGACGTGTTCGTGTTCGTCCAGTTGCATCGCATACTCTCCAAGAGCTCTCAAGGAATATCATTGAAGGATGCGAACGGATACCACAGAATGACACCTGTAGAGTTACGCAGAGCATGCTACATATGTGTCAGGCATTGACAAACGATCACGGATGATATAAACATCATTGAAGGTTTCAAACTCGAACGAAAAGCATGCGGGATGAAGGGATGAATGATTGTTTCCACTTTCCTTTCGACACTTGTCGGACATGTCAGTTCTTGTTGTAAATGAGCACTGTATTTGCAACAGCCTCTGCGAAGAGTTCATGGGTTTAAAATTTCTATAGAGAGGAGTTAGACACACGGGACCGTGTACTCAAAACCCTACCACTGTGTGTTATATCGACGATCAGATGAAGATTAAGACTGAATTAAAGATATCTGTGTTGGGAAACTCCTTCTCGGTTGAAGACTGTCTTCAAAGAAAATCTTACAATTAATGTATTAGGTTGTCTTATAGTTATCTTTAGCTATATGATTCACTAGCACCATGATTCACTTCTTTGCACTCCACTTAAATGAGATTTACACCTCTGATATCTTTTCCAAATCCCAAAGATCTGCGAGATACAAGGAATATGAACTGAAAAGTGGCAAAACATCGGGCTTGTCCGTTTTCATTTAAAATAGGAATAATACTCTACCTAGGGGATAGTGAGGAGGCAGGTTTGATAATAACGTTTACAAAAGTGACCTGGACTTCAAATATTAACTACATTTAAGACGGTGCGGGTCGTCTTTTGTTTTTATTTTTGAGTGTGTTTGGGAACACGGTAGAATGCTTGACCTGGGACAGGTACAGTAGTGTCCGACATATCAAAAAAAAGGAGCTTATGGCATCTGCACAGGTAACCGACCTCAGGTGTTGTCTCCGTGAAAGTCACCTCTCTGAGCGAGCTCAAAGGGGGTCAGAGCTCTTGTGAGTTTAAGAGCCGACCCCAGCCTTGCAGCCGAGTAGGGGCCAGGGAAGGAACTTCAATAGTGGAGGCCGGCACTTTCCCGTGTTCTGAAGAGTGCATTCAGCAGCGAACATTCTCATACTATTCTAAACAAACATGGTTTGCAGAAAAATTAAAGCCCAGCCAAAAGCACTGTCTTTTTATTTTCGAAGGTTCTCTGATGCAAGGCTGCTGGGCATGAAATCACATGATTGGTCAAATTGTTTGTGATGTCTCGAAGACAGAACATAAGCAGCAGCTTTTCTTTTTTTAAGAAAGAGGAGTGAATCAAGATGTCAATGTCATTGGGGATTTAATGTGACGTGCTTCCAAGGCGGGAATTTTGTGCAAGAAGGGATCATCCCACTGGCTGGCTGAGTCTTCTTATTCAGCGACTGGAGGGCACATACTATTTGGCAGGGAGAAAAGAGCAGGCTGTGCGATTCAGCTAAAATATAGGGAGTTGGTTGTGGGAAAGATATAGGGAGTTACAGACCTGGTGTGCAGATTAGCTGCACGAGCATCATCGGACAGCCCTTGGTCCGCCTTTGCTCAGATCATTGTGGATATCAGTCTCAAGTCAAGCATTGCGTTAGTGGATGTACGCGTTTCTCAGTCTAACTGTGAGGTCAACAGTCATTGTCTTCGTTGAAATAAAAGCTCTGGAGTAATTTGGGAACATCAGTTGCGCTTCAAGGGCACCTTCCCATTTAACTTCAAGTAACGCTGAAAACCAGCACGTTTACTTGATAAAATTGACCAATAGCAGATTTTATAATATCAGTTAAAGTTCTTTCTTAGCCAGATGCGTTTAAAGTGTGGTTTCACTGAATACATTAATGCGTTCATTTAAGACTTGTTTCTGTCAACTCCTTCCGTTAATATCAAATTTAACACTACGAGATTCTCCACTTTAGGATCAGTAGCTAAGGCCATAAATTCTTCGCGTTACTTTTTTCGCTGTACAGAATCATTTTAGCTTGATTCTTAAAGGGGTGTTCAGCTCTTGATTAACTTCCCGGGTAAGAGTAAATATTTGCAGAGTAAGATAATGAAACAACACTTTCTCAAAATATTATGTGAGTTAATGAATAAATCGTACATTTTACTTTCTAAAAAAATAGAAAAAAATGTGGGATACACGTTGAGGCTCTAGGAGTCTGAGACGTTGGAATACATTAGGAGGCTGTCCATGCTAATACAGGGAGGCACTTCACTGCGAGAAGGGTTACCAGGGAGACCAACATGAAACGACGAGATATTTTGATTGGCTATCAACTATCTGGTGCTTACATTCAAATAAATCTACCACGATGGACTCATCACTCCAAAAGAAACATCTTTCCAACAAAGGATAAATTCTCCAAAGAAGAGCACCATCAGCCACAATCCACCACAATAACAAACCATAGCTAATTGTCGCGCGTGGTGGGGATGTTAAACGACATCAAAATAAATAAATAAATAAATAAATAAAAAATAAAAAATAAAAAAAGGTTCAAATGGCTCTGAGCGCTAAGGGACTTAATATCGGAGGTCATCAGTCCCCTAGAACTTAGAACTACTTAAACCTAACTAACCTAAGGACATCACACACATCCATGACCGAGGCAGGATTCGAACCTGCGACCGTAGCAGTCACGTGGTTCCGGATGGAAGCGCCTAGAACCGCTCGGTCATCGAGGCCGGCTTAAACGACATCAGTATACTGAGTGCGAAAGTAAAGATTCTAGTTGACCAAATTTACCCATTGTCAATTCAAGGTTTTCTAAAAATGGCTCTGAGCACTATGGGACTCAACTGCTGTGGTCATAAGTCCCCTAGAACTTAGAACTACTTAAACCTAACTAACCTAAGGACATCACACACATCCATGCCCGAGGCAGGATTCGAACCTGCGACCGTAGCGGTCGTGCGGTTCCAGACTGTAGCGACTTTAACCGCTCGGCCACTCCGGCCGGCAAGGTTTTCTGCCAGTGTGGGGTTGAACATGGGAAAAGTGATACTGAACACACTTTGACTTGTGTCCAGTACATGTAACCTATCTCATTACTAGGGGAGGACTTCATCTGGTTACCGGAAGAACTCTGAGCCACCTCTTAAATTCAGGCACGTACGGCCGGCTGCATAATGTAGATAAAAGAAAATTTACCTTCTCAACGTAAGCTATGTTTCCAATTAGGATAACGTAGATTTCCTACACTTTTTAATCTGTCTAAATACATCGGATAGGTTATTTCAAGCCGGGAAGGTTGTGAACACGGAAAGGTGACTCCAGAATTGGCGTGCTGTACAGCGACTTCGTTCGCTCTTTGACCCACAACCGAGACAGACAAAACACTGAAGATCCACCTCGTAGAAGTCGCCCGCTATCATGAACACTAGCTCATGAACTCTACTCACAAGTTATGGCTTGTTGGTACCCCATTGGTGCTGGAACACAACTACGGATAACTGTTTTGAAGATAAGTGTGTGTGTGTGTGTGTGTGTGTGTGTGTGTGTGTGTGTGTGTGTGTGTGTTTGTGTGACGGGGTTGAGGGAGGGGGAGACCAGTGTTGTGCCAGATTGTACGCAACCATCTCCATACGATTATCACTTGTGCCGCGAATTTTCCATTACGGACAACAGCACAAACCCCCAATAACGGTGGTGCGTAAAGATGCTGGGCAAGAGAACATCTGGAACATTCTGGATCAATGTCGTCGGGTTCTCTTCACTCACTACTAAAATCTAAAATTAATATTATGTGTGATGATGGTCGTAGAAAAGTGTGGAGGCGGTCAGATAGTAATGCACGAGTGACGCACGCAGTTCTACAGAATCATTAAGAAGGTTCGTCATCTTCTTTTGGGATATTACCGTGTACGTAAGACGGACATCTCAATCGCTTACAAGACTAATCTGAGAGCTGTGAAGTATGAGAATAGCATCCTCCAACCCGTTGTACATCCACATAGTCAACGTTTCGGTGATATTTTCATCTTTCAAGAGGATAATACATGACCACTCCGCATTCGTGTCGTGAACACCTTCCTCTTAGAGGCAGGAATCAACTGAATATAATAGTATATGGTACTTTGGACATGGACGTAACTGAGCATGCTTGGGACCAGTTGACTCTTGCAGTGTCTCATCTCTGGAAAATATAAATAAGCTGACGAATGTCTGGGAAACAAGGTTGCCATCCCAATAGTCCACTTGTCCAAGATTCACTAAAGTGGCAGTAAGGTACAGGCGAGCTTCCAAACTGAAGTGTACTAGAGCTGCATTCTGATGCTATCACATATACTGGCCTATTTGTTAATCCACATCCTCCGATAGAACTGGAAGTCCACACCTGCAAACGAATGTGACGTGCATGGCAGTAGGTACTTCCCATTGTACTAAATTAGGATTTTTTTCCTGTTCCATTCACGAATGGAAACAATGACTGCTTAAATGCTTAAGTGTGCGCTGTAATTATAGTACTCTAGTATCACAGTCCCCACAGAAGGGATTCGTAAGGAGCGGTAGTACATTTCTCACCTAATACTCAGTGTCTGTGTTGTGGTATTAGCTGAGGCCGAACATCCAAACTAGCAGGAAAACTGTTTCCTTGCTACTGTTCCTTAATAATGGCTGATTTGCACTATTACAAACAAATACTTGCTTTATAGGACAGTGTGCCGTGTGGTCCTTCCCTCCGGTGTTTTTGAAATCCCGCCACTTGTCGTGTACGGCGCTGTTGTCAAAATGACGCTCTCTGGCGACTGTTTTCGCGACCTATGTGCAGCGGCCAGAGACCTGGTCTTCTCTCGAGTGACATGGAGAAGGGCGGAACTAGCTTGCGCTTGAGATCGTGGTTTTTACTCGTTGTATCACCGAGGCCTGAAGTCATGTATTTAGAGGTGGTTTTGACGAGATTTCCGTCGTGGCGCCATGGACAACGCACAGATTAGTATTCTTCAGTGTAGCTGAAGTGCTTAAAATATTTTATCCTTTTCTAAACAAAATCGTGGTTACTCATTCGTCGAATGTTGGAGACGCCAGATTGAATTCGTACTTTATGCAGTCTCTAGAAAGAGTTGTTTCTTGTAGGGACCGGCAAGGTTGGTTGATTTGGGGGAGGGGACCAAACAGAAAGGTCATCGGTCCCATCGGTTAAGGGAAGGACGGGGAAGGAAATCGGTCGTGCCCTTTCAAAAGAATCATCGTGGCATTTGCCTGAAGCCATTTAGGGAAATCACGGAAAACCTAAATTAGGATGGGTGTCTTCCAGTCTCTGTCTACCCCTACAGTTTTTACCTATATTGTTCTTGTCACCAACATGTACGGATTAGCTGTTAAGCTGTTTGCGCGACCGTGAATAGTCGTTTGGTGCCACTTCTGCCGAAGATTTCAGAAATTCGGATGGAATGTTATACATCCATTCTGCCTTATAAGATCTTAAGTGTTCCCAAACTCTTTCAAATTCTGAGTCTAGCACTTGCTCCCCTCTCTATTTTCTGTCGACTCCAGTTTCTTATTCTGTCACGTCATCAGACAAGTCTTCCTCCTCGCAAATGCCTTCAATGTGCTCTTTCGACCTATTCCCTCTTTCTTCTGCATGTAACAGTGAAATTCCCGTCGAACTCCTAATGTTAGCGTCCTTACTTTTTATTTCAGCTAAGGTTGTTTGGACTTTCCTATAAGCAGAATCCGCTTGTGTTTTCTTATTTCGTCATCCATGGTTTCTTCAGTTCTTATCCAACTCCTGTGACTGCTCTCTTTAGAGATGCACATTCCTCTTCTACTGTACTGCCTACTAACCTATTCGTTATCGCAGTGTCTATAACCTTAGAGAACCTTAGCCGTATCCCTTCATTCCTTAGTACTTCCGTATTCCACTTCTTTACTCAATGATTCTTCCTGACTCATCTCTTAAACTCACCCTACTCTCCATTACTTGTGATCTGAGTCTATATCTGATCCTGCGTATGCTTTACAATCCAGTATCTGATTTCGGAATATTTGCTGACCATCATGTAATCTAACTGACATCTTCCCGTATCTCCCAGCCGTTTCCAAATCTATCTGCTCCCCTTTTGGCAGTCCCCTCCCGGAGATTTGATCCGGTGACTAGTCCGGAATCTTTTGCCAATGGAGGAATCATAATGACACTTCTTAAACTGCAGGCCACATGTCCTGTGTATACATATTCTCTTTAATCCAGTGGTCTCCAATGCTTTCTGAGTCCTCTTGACGCGGATCATTGCTGATTCTTCCGCCTTTAGTGGCAGTTTCCGACCCGAAGGACAAGAGTGCCCTGAACCTTTATGCGCTCTTCCGTCCCGTTTGACAAGGCCGTTGGCTGATGTCGGAAGTCTTCGGCCATCATTAATGACGTGTTTTATTCAAAATTTAAGTTACGAGAGAGTATGAATCCGAGACAGGAAGTTTTGAATTTGGAATTCGTTGTAGTTCCTATGGAACCAAACTGCTGAGGTCATCGGTCCCTAAGCTTACACATTTCTTAATCTAACTTACGCTAAGGACAACACACACACCCATGCCCAAGAGAGGACTCGCACCCACGACGGGGGGAACCGCGCGAGCCGTGGCAAGACGCCCGAGACACCGCGGCTACCCCGCGCGAAGGAAGTTTTGATTACTAATCAAAGGCGCTACCCCCTTTTTGTTGATCTAATTTTGTTCGTTGCGTTTGTTAGGAGCAGACGTCCCATGACACCCGTTACGTTTTTTATTATTACAGAGAGCTGAATACCCACATAACAGAATATGCAGAACTACCATGCAGGGATCTCGAGACCACGGGTGGCAATGCGGATGTGTGCATAACAAGTTGCGCTCTTGTGTTGTGTCAGGAACAACGGACGTGCGTTCATTATTGTAGTTTTCACAGTTCTCAGTGGGTCTGTTGACGTCTCATCTGCGAAGCAGTACAGCAAGAGCTGTTCTAATTCTTCAGTCAGAAACCTACAGCACTTGTTAAATTTAAAGGTATTGGCGTACACTGAGGTTTCCTATTAGCGTTGATGAGGGTGAAACTTCTTAATAAGTTTTTACTTGAACTGCTTAATGGTTACGTAACCTTCTTAAAGTGCTGAGTGAAATTTCTTAGTTAAACTGAACCTACTGTTGAAACGTCCCCTTAGAAAAATTATACATGACTGTGCTTAAACTGACACACAATAGTTTTAGAGCAACGCAGTACGACCCTCAACAATCCCTACAAAAGAATGGCCCTGACTAACATTAACCTATACCTTTCACAAATCACTTACCTCACAAAAATCTTCGTTACTCGAACTACTGCAATACAGCGAGCGCCACTACTGCCAGCTAAATAAAATATTTAAACTAATGAAGGCACTAACTACTGATAGGCATAGTTAGCAAATGAAAGATTTTGATACAGAACAAACAATGTATTTACCTTAATAGTGTTCAAAAGTCATAATATATACAGCAGTTCATGACATCCATTCTTACAAATGTACTGTTTCTGATGGACACACGTCCAGATCATCCGCTCTCAAAAATCCGCCATCTCACTTCCCCACATCCACCACTGCTGGCGGCTCACCTAAAACTGCGCAACGCTACGCGCTGTTAACAGGCAACTGCCCAGCACTACAATAGCGAATATTACAACAATGCTAACCAGCCACAGACTGCACACAGCACAGCCAGTGATTTTCATACAGAGCGCTACGTGGCGTTACCAATATAAAAACCTAAACAGCCTACTTACACTGTCTCTTTGCTTGTTTTTATAATTTCAACGCTGATGTACAGAATTTTCCCTGACAAATACAGCTCAAACTTATCCTACACATTTATGACCCACAACATGCATGTATGACACAATCTGACTACAAATAATAAACGTAAAGGATTGGCCCTGAATCAGAAGAAATCCTAACAAGAACACATACATTTCATAAGTCACTTACCTCACAGAAAATCTTCATGACTCGCAAATACAGCATGCAGCAACTACAGCCAGCAAAATAAAATGATTCTAACTACTGTAGGCTCTAACTACTAATAGGCACGTGGATAGCAAAGGAAGGATTTTGTTGCAGAGCAAACAATGTGTTTAGCAGTTTTGACCTTAATCATTTGACATACAGTTCCAAACATTATATAATCACCAATAAGAATCGGTGGATACATTGTACTTACGAGAAGACATACCTGGATGACAGAACAGCGGGGGAGGGGGACTGGAAATACGATTCTCCATTGTGATGTGTTTTTTCCTCCTTATGTAATGCGAGAATAATGTTCAGTCTACTAGCTTCAGGCAATAAAGAAATATTATTTGTGGTACGACAAGGCAGTGATTGATATTGAAATGAGAACGACTGACAATAATTGTATCTGGCGGGCCTCTTGAATTTGCGCTCGCAACGAACTAATTGGGGGAACTTCAATGCTAATCAACTCGGAATCTAATTGTTTTCTCAACACAACCTGTTCTGCAACACCATTACAGGCTTTTCAGGCTGTTTCTGACCGCTCTGTATGTATTCGCTTGTGACTAGCGCGGGTTTTTAGCTTCTTCCCCCTTCCAAGAAATCAATCCAGTAACAGATTTTCCTTGATACCCCGTACGATCTTACTTTCGACTATAATTGTAGATATGGTACTGAGCCAGGTGCGTTTTCAAAGTCATGAAAGACATACTGAGTCAGGTGCGTTTTTGAATTCAAGGAAGATAGCATTTATCTGACTGCCTCGACCCATGGCTTCCAGGACGTAAAGACAAATTTACGATTTGGTTATCGACGTCGATGTTCTGGGAAGCCTTGCTGGTTGGTATGGGCGAGATCATTCCGTCCCAGTTTCTTCATTACGCCTAAGCATAGAATTTAAGATTCTACAACAGACAGTTATAAATGAAACTGGACGTTAGTTTTGTGGATCAGTTACACTACTCGCACAATTTTTTTACAGTACTACGGTCTAGAGAGGAGATAAATAAATTGGAAATTCTGGCAAACGACCAGGCAAAGGGGGAAGTAAAATGTACAAGCGAATGACTTCCGCAAGGCGTTCGATACAGTTCCCCACAGTCGTTTAATCGACAAAGTAAGAGCATATGGTCTATCAGACCGATCGTGTGATTGGATTGAAGAGTTCCTAGACAACAGGACGCAGCCTGTCATTCTCAATGGAGAGAAGTCTTCCGAAGTAAGAGTGATTTCAGGTGTGCCGCAGGGGAGTGGCGTGGGACCGTTGCTATTCACAATATACATAAATGACCTTGTGGATAACATCGGAAGTTCACTGAGGCTTTTTGCGGATGATTCTGTAGTATATCGAGAGGTTGTAACAATGGAAAATTGTACTGAAATGCAGGAGGATCTGCAACGAATTGACGCATGGCGCAGGGAATGGCAATTGAATCTCAATGTAGACAAGCGTAATGTGCTGCGAATACAAAGAAAGAAAGATCCTTTATCATTTAGCTACAATATAGCAGGTCAGCAACTGGAAGTAGTTAATTCCACAAATTATCTGAGAGTACGCATTAGGAGTGATTTAAAATGGAACGATCATATAAAGTTTATCGTCGGTAAAACAGATGCCAGACTGAGATTCATTGGAAGAATCCTAAGGAAATGCAATCCGAAAACAAAGGAAGTTGGTTACAGTACACTTGTTCGCCCACTGCTTGAATATTGCTCACTAGTGTGGGATCCGTACCAGATAGGGTTGATAGAAGAGATAGAGAAGATCCAACGGAGAGCAGCGCGCTTCGTTACAGGATCATTTAGTAATCGCGAAAGCGTTACGGAGATGATAGACAAACTCCAGTGGAAGACTCTACACGAGAGACGCTCAGTAGCTCGGCACGAGCTTTTGTTGAAGTTTCGAGAACATACTTTCACCGAGGAGTGAAGCAGTATATTGCTCCCTCCTACGTATATCTCGCGAAGAGACCAAGAGGATAAGATCAGAGAGATTAGAGCCCACAAAGAGGCATACCGACAATCTTTCTTTCCACGAATTATACGAGACTGGAACAGAAGGGAGAACCGATAGAGGTACTCAAAGTACCCTCCACCACACACATTCAGATGGCTTGCGGAGTATGGATGTAGATGTAGATGTAGAAATAATTGCTGACATGGAAAACTTATATGTAACGACAAATGTGGCCTGATGACAGACTACACCATTTTTACATCTCTCTATCTGGGAGAGTTTCAAGTGTTGATAACCATTACTCGTGAAAGCAACCTTGTCAGCTCACACAAAGTACCGAGGTAATCCAGCATGGCCTACGCTGCTAGCAGAAACCACCCGAACTGTGAAGCGAGCCAGTTGCAAGGCTTGCAACTTTTCACAGTGATGCATGGTGCATCATTTGCTCTTACAGAACTACTCTGATGCCGTGCGTGATTGTATGAACGACACTACGTACGATACTCGACAGGGCATCGTTGATGCAGTCCAGTAGATTTTCAAACCTAGCTGCTCTGGTTTCACGTTTACCTTTGTACCCCATCCGTTGATATGAGTGACGTCTGTTTGTAAATATTTTTCATACAGTCACAGTGTTGCTCTTGCCTTAACTCCCGCCGTACAACACACGAGACACATACCTGTGTGTGTGTGTGTGTGTGTGTGTGTGTGTGTGTGTGTGTGTGTGTCTATGTTGCAAACCAACGGTGGAATGCCTCTTTTGTCCACGACAGCGGAATTTGTGACGCTCCATCGGTGGATATGTCGCTAATTACCTGAATTTCCACCGGCAAAAGCTACTCGCAAATGAAGTACCAAAGGTGCAGAAACGCATTCTGGTAGTTATCAGATGACAGGCACACATATGATTCGAAAACTGCGCAGCTTTCACAACTATATGCAAAACTTACTTTTTATTTAAAAATAAAATGAAATATACCTATAGGTGTGTCTGTAAAATATATTACTAGTCCAAATAATTTTATCTTTCAGTCACTTGTAATAATAAGAATATACGACTTTACTTCCTATTTACTCTGCTTTAGAATGTAGATAGAGATGCATAAGAATTTTTACGATCCCTCACGGACGTTTGGATCGAGGTAAGCTGTATCTTTCTCACGAAAATAAACAGTTTTTAGTTTCTCATTTATACTATCCGTAGGAAGCATAGTCTCTATGAACTCGCCTTCAGTTTGCATTATTTTTCACATTACCTTTGTAGAAGGCGTTAAAATTATTAACACTGCTTTTATTTGTCACTTATAATAAATACTTAGCTAGACCATCGAAGTTAGCACCTATGTGACTCAGAGCTACCTGCTCAATTTTGTATAGAACAGATTAATCATTTCTTTCCTACTGAACGTTTCACGAAAAATTTGTGATCTGACCATGACATAATCATTCGAGCACTCTTCCATATGAGTGAAACCTCCATGGCTAAAATGATTTACGAAAATTAAAGACTTACTCTTGCAAGAGTTTTTGAGAGGAAAATGTTCAAAATAAGTACACTGACGCAAAGTCACTATTACTTACTCCGATCCTTTTTATACATTTACTGCCTTTGAGTTCCACACTATTGTTCCCAAAATAATTTAGTAAGTTGGCCTTTCCTGTCGAGAAAAAAATCAAACGAAAGGAAAACTAATTGCTACCGTTATTTTTTTGTAATCAAAACATTCAAGCTACTTCATGTGTTGGCTCCAACGTAACTTAGTATCCCAGAAGAGCTTGTTACACGAGAGAGTGAAATCTCAAGCTAGTTTCTGCAAGGTGAGAATATTGGTGTTCAGTGCTTCCTACAATTCAAAGGGTCCGAAATATCAATTAGTCCAAGTCCAACATTGCTTTGTATTCCATATTAGAGAATGATTTGAGTCAAATAAGTCTCAACCTATGCGGAACCATTACGATACCATCCATTAACCAATAATAAAATTTATGAGTCTCTTTGCTATCAGAATTTTTTATCAATATACACCGAAGCGAGAAAGAAACTGGTATAGGGGTGCGTATTCAAAGAAGGAGATATGTAAACAGGCGGAATACGGCGCTGCGGACGGCAACTCCTACATAAGACAACAAATGTCTGGCGTAGTTGTTAGATCAATTGCTGCTGCTACGATGGCAGGTTACCAAGATTTAATTGAGTTTGAACGTGGTGTTACAGTAGGCGAACCAGCGATGGTACACAGCATCTCCGAGGTAGCAATGAAGTGGGGATTTTCTCGTACGACAGTTTCACGAGTGTACCGTGAATATCAGGAATCCGATAAAACATCAAATATCCGACAACATTGTTCATTACTGTGGAATTAGGTGGCCAGCCGAAGTATTTAAACTAAGGAGAGTGCTCCTTGAGCCACTTTGTAGCAATTATGGATGTGTGGGATGTCGCTTTGTCCTGCTGGAATTGCCCTAGTCCATCGGAAAGCACAAGGAACATGAATGCTTGCAGCCGATCAGACAGGATGCTTACGTACGTGTCACCTGCCAGAAACGTATCTAGACGTAACGGGGGCCTTATCACTCCAACTGCACACATCCCACATTATTCCAGAGCCTCCATCAGTTTGAACAGTTTCCTGCTGACATGCTGGGTCCATGGATTGACAAGGTTGTCTCCATACCCATACACGTCCATCCGCTCGATACAATATGAAACGAGACTCGTCCGACCAGCCAACATGTTTGCAGTCATCAATAGTCCATTGTTGGTGTTGACGGGCCCAGGCGAGTCGTAAAGCTTTATGTCGTGCAGTCATCAAGGCTACAGGAGTGGGCCTTCGTCTTCGAAATTTATTCGCAGGACGGTTCCATTTTATGCTGCTTGCCAGTAAAAATCATTATTTAAAGTGGCAGTTGTTACAGGTGTCTACTAAAAGTTATACATTTTCTCCTTAATTTGCGAAGGCAGCTACTTCAGAGCATGTAGATCAGTAGTCAGTAGTCAATATAGAAAAAGCGATCAACAGTGTAAAATGGTGCAAGATTTTCGAAATCCTCGGAAATACAGGTGTAAGCTTTATGGAAAGATGGGTAATATACAGCATGTCTACAATATACAACATGTCAACAATAAGAATGGAAGACCAAGAAGAAAGTGCTCGAATTAAAAATGTGCAATGCAGAGTCGTAGTTTTCCAGCCCATTTCCCTCACCCCCCCCCCCCCCGCCCCCTCTTCCACTTGGAAGTGGAAGTAGCAACAATATCGAGCACACGGTGTGTTGTGCACCACAACAGCTTTTACATCTACATGGATACTCGGCTAACCACACTAAGTGCCTGGCAGAGGGTTCATAGACCCACCTTCACAATAATTCTGTATTATTCGAAACTCGTAAAGCGCGAGAGAAAAACGAAAACCTATATCTTTCCGTGCGAGCTCTGATTTCCCTTATTTTATGATGATGATCATTTCTCCCTATGTAGACAGGCGTCAACAAAATATTTTTGCATTCAGAGGAGAAAGTAGTTGATTGATATTTTGTGAGAAGATTCCGCCGCAACGAAAAACGCTTTTTTTTTAATGATGTAAACCGCAAATCCTGTATCATTTCAGTGACACTCTCTCTCCTCATTCGCGATAATACAAAACGTGTTGCCCTTCTTTGGACTTTCTCGATGTACTCCATCACTCCTACCTGGTAAAGGCCCACACCGTGCAGTAGTGTGGCCGCCGAGTGAGATCCCAGGTATTTTCTTCGTGCGCTAAACGAACGTATTTAAGAGGAAATAGTGTCAAATTGAAATTTTCTTTGTGTCGTGTACTTGTTGTAGTGTCCGTTCTTGTCGCACAACTGAGTATTAGCGTCTCAGCAGAGCTTGTTCTTGAAATTCGTGTTATCTGAAGTAGCGATAATCGCGACATAACGCGAAATTTTGCGTGACATAAACACAAAAAATTCTATTCAAAATTTCTTGATAGTGCAAAATTCGTAAAAAAACACAGCTACTAGTTACATTGGTGTCTTTTGTAGCAATAAATGTGTAGTTAAATGTTTTTAAATCGTATTCAACTAACACTTTTCGTATTGTTTACTAGTTAGATAGACGCGATCTAGGCCTAAATTTTCCAAGTTATAAACATTTAAAATCCTGACCATACACCATTGATACGTAAATTCTCTAAAAGCAATGTAATTACTAATTCATTGTTCTTTCAATGTATCTCTAGATCAGTACAAAAACAACAACCACACATAATACCTTTGTGTCGTTTTTTGGTTACATACAGCAAATCTCGCGTCCTTGACAAATTTAAAACATTCTTTAAACTTAATTATTCTTTCGAAACTGACCAAGAATGAGAAATGGGGTAGCTGTTATAGGGTAGTGGGTAGAGGGATTTGTTGCCAATGGTGTAGGAAATATTTTCCCTGGGGAGGGGGCAGGGGATGCAGTGGGGAGAATGTTGGGAGAACAGAAGAGGCTCTCTCCTGGAACTGCAGAGTATGCAGTAGGAACATTTTGATTGGGGAACAGGAAACGAAAATCCGTGCCCTTCAGGTGCAGTTGGAGGAAGCAAGGAAGGAACTGATAAGGATCGAGCTAGATAGGGGTGAGGAGGATGGTTGGGAACTGGCAGCCGGTAGGAGGATAGGAAGAAAGAGAACGCGATCTGACAGTTTTATCATCGACACCAAAAACATGTATCTACCACTGCCAGAGTTAAGACGAGCCTCAGATACAACAAGGAGCAGAAAATGTGCAGTTCACTTTAACCGAGGCCAAGAAGCCTAGGAATGTACAAAGTGTTAGAAGAAGAAAGTACTGCTGCTAGGTAGTAGCCGTGGGCGAGGTGTAGGCCTTCAGTTACAGTAAAGTTTAGGGGCAGTGCTCCAGGCCACCAGTATCTTCAAGCCAAATGCAGGGCTACGTCATGTGGTAGAGGACTTGGAGGCTTTATGTAAAGACTCCATGTGGGGCGTGAAACAGTTTGGACAGGGATGGTGCGTATGACATAGGTGGTGACCTGGACAAGATAGCTTACCTAGCTCATGGCACCAACCCGTTCTGGCGTCATGATCGGCCACGCCTTGATGGAGCTGTGAAGCGAATGAATGTGGGGTTAGGGATAACTCTGAGGGCAGCCAACTTTGCTCATGTTTCTCTTTCGCCCATCGGGACTATCAACAGATGGGGTTTTACTAGGCATGGCCTACACCTAAACAGGACTGGGAAGGGAAGATTGGTACAGCTGATTCATGAAAGTATAGGGGGTGGGTCTCGGGCCACACTCGGTCAAATACCTGTTGTCATGGGTAGGAAAAGTAAGTCTTTTTAAGGATAAATCCAGACAACAGGTTCCCCTGCTTGAAGAATATCTCCATCACTTTAAAAAGTGCTGAAACAGTCACTCACAAGACAGATTTTAATACTCCAAATATCACACATACCAGATGTCTCAAAGAAAAACAAACCATTGGAAAGAGAAACATGGGGCATTTCACAGACTTAACAACCCTCCATCAAAACATGCAATCAATAAAAAACAAAATACAACCATTAGGAGTTGATCTCCAATCTTTGAACTGCACAGTAGTTTGTGTTACTGAGCACTGGTGTAGAGAGACAGAAATCCAACTTGAAGTGTTATCATCATATGAAAGAGCAAACTCTTACTGCAGAACTGCTTCAAAGGATGGAGGATCATGCATTTATATCAGAAAAGGAACACAGTTCAATCAAGACATGACCTCAGCACAGAAAGTGAAGACAAACACATTAAAACATCAGCTGTTGAATTAACAGGACTTGATTTCACCAAGAAATTATTTTATGTGTGTATAGATTTCCCAGTGATAGTGTGGACACTTTTTTCAATAAACTAACAGAAATTCTAGATAAAGTCTCAGGTATAAAGGTCAACATAATTCTGTTTGGTGACATTAACATCAACGCCAATATCAAAAATGAATACAGCAGCACTTTCATAAATATCCTTCAAAGTTTGGCATGTTCCTGTTGTTCAATAGTGCAACGAGGGTTACTACAATGACTGCATCAGTAATTGACCACGTGGCCACAAACATGGACAGGGAAAAATGTGATGTAGCTGTAAAAGATCTCGGACTATCAGACTATCTTTATCAAATAACAACAGTAAAATCAGGCATCGAATCATTCCCTAAATTACAAGCCTACGAACGACATCTGTCAGAAATCAATATAAAAGATTTTTCACAGGAACTAGCAAAACAAAGCTGGTATGAAGTGTATAAGGAAACCAATGTGAACAGGAAATTTTCTAAATTCTCCACATTATTTAAATTGAACTTTGAAAAGGAATTTCCAAAAGTTATGCATGTCTGTATCAACATCTCACAAAAACAGATCGATAACAGCAGGTATTAAGAAGTCCTCCCAAACACTTAAATACCTAGCGGACTGATGACCTCAGATGTTAAGTCCCATATGCTTAGAGCCATTTGAACCATTTGAGCTTAAATACCTCAGTTCCATCAAAAAGAGTCGCAATGATCCACAATTCTTAAGTTGATACAAAAAGATCAATAGGAAGCTGCTGCTTGCTGCAAAAAGTCATTTAATGACAAAATAATACATAATGCAGACAATAAAAGCGAAATACTCTGGGATGTTGTAAGAAAGCAAACAGGGAGAGGCAAACAAACCCAGAATAATATACTGCTAAGGGAGGGGGATAAGCTAATAAATGATCCACAACAGTTAGCAAACTATGTAGATGAGCATTTTTCAAGTATTGCAGAGAAATTACGGCAAAAATTCCCCAAAACAAATAATATAACACCTGTAATAATGTTGCACTAAATACAATGATGTTACTTCCAACCACAGAGAATTAAGTCAATTTGTTCAAAAACTAAAAAATAAAAAATCAGTAGGCTTAAATGAAGTACCAATGTGTGTACTGAAACAATGCATAGAGATATACAAGTCCCCTTAACAAATATAGTAAATGAATCTTTCACATCAGGGAAAATTCCAGAGTAGTTAAAACAGGCAAGAGTTGTACTTTTGCTTAAGAAAGGTAATGCAGAAGGCATAGAAAATTATCAGCCAACGTCCCTGCTGTCACCATTCACAAAAATAATAGAAGCAATTATGAAAGACAGATTAATGAATTACCTGAATAAATCTTTTAAGTGAATCACATTTTGGTTTCTGAAATGGCAAAAATATGGAGTTAGCCTTAGTAGAATTCACAAAAGTTTTACTTGATGCTCTTGACAAAGATGAGTGTGTCACAGGCATATTTTTGGATCTTTCTAAGGCCTTTGATACACTTTACCACAAGATTCTGTTAAATAAATTAGAAGTATTAGGAATAAGAGGGGTTGCTAACGACTGGAGATATGGTACAAAGATTAGAGACAACACATACTTCAAATAGATCTAAACATTTAATAAAACACTCATAAGAACCAAAATTTATTAATACAGGTGTTCCACAAGGCAGCATATTGGGACGAATCCTATTCCCAATATACATCAATGACTTTCCCAGTAGTGGTGCTCATTGTGAAAAAATTCTCTTTGCTGATGACATTAACATTATAGTCACTGAGAAAACAAGAGAACTCCTTGCAGAGAAACCAAACGAAGATCTCAGGGAAGTTTATGACTGGTCAGTAAACAATAAAATGACATTGAACATAAACAAAACTAATGCCATGAATTTCAGTTGGAAGAGGGAAAATTACACTGTTAAATAAGGTGTCGATGGCACCTCTATAGACTGTGTAAGAAACGCAAAATTTCTAGAAATGAATATTGATTCTCAGTTGAAATGGTGTGAGAGCACAAAGGTACTTGCAAAAAGAATGACATCAGCATGTTATGCCCTCAGAATCCTATCATCAGTACGTAACATGCAGTGTCTTTTATTTACATACTATTCATATGTACATTCAATTCTTAGTTATGACATTCTTTTTTGGAGAACAAATGCACAAAATATGAACACAAGTTTCAAACTCCACAAAAGAGCCATAAGAATCATAAGCAAAAATGGTAGTCGAGCTCCTTTTACAGATGTGTTCAAAACACTGGAGATTTTAACTGCTACATTTACCAGTCAGTTGTACACATCAAAAATAACATTGGTAATTACTGCACAAAAAGATCTGTCCATGACTATGGAACAAGAGCTAGACTCAACTTACATTTACCAAGAAAAAATAAATATAAAACAAAAATCAGGTTTTCTACCAAGTAATAAAACTGTACAATAAATTACCAAAAGAGATAAAAATTGGTTCAAATGGCTCTGAGCACTATGGGACTTAACTTCTGAGGTCATCAGCCCCCTAGAACGTAGAACTACTTAAACCTAACTAACCTAAGGACATCACACACATCCATGCCCGAGGCAGGATTCGAACCTGCGACCGTAGCGGTCGTGCGGTTCCAGACTGTAGCGCCTAGAACCGCTCGGCCACCCCGGCCGGCAGAGATAAAGAAAATACAAAAATACAAATATTTAAAAAGGCAGCTAAAAAGTACCTGTTATGCAATACATTTTATACACAGAAGGAAGACTTAGGTAAAAAAGACTAGGGGTTTGGTAAACAAAAATGTTACACAAATAAATAATAATAATGGTTACAAAACATCCAACATTCTACATAACACCTTTATACTATGTTTTTTTTCCCTTTTCTAGAAATAGTTACCCCCCCCCCCCCCAATCTATGTATTGCACAATACTAACACCTCTTCCTCTTTTTGAGCTCAACATCTCACTCATGATACAAGGATGCTGACTCAGTTTTTCAGGATAGCAAATGGGAAGTTGTGGTACATAAAATGGCCCAGTGATCACCAGTGTGTGTGTTTGCGTGTTTAGTGAGTGAAGTGTTATGAAACAATGTGTGTATAGTGTGTGCAGTGACTGATAGTGAAATATGAGCGAGCAGTGTCGCATTACATTATTTAATAAGTTATTTGTAAGAAAATTATTGTATACCAGGAGTAAATCTAATGATCGTCTCTAACGAGAAGTCTGTAAATGTGTGTGTATACGAATTAGTTTATTTTAAATTAGTCTAAACTTGTAAATACTTTGACATGTCCTATATCCTTGTAAAAACAGATCTATGGATGAATAAAGCTACTACTACTACTACTACTACTACAGTACTCTAAAAGAGGACAGACAAGCATAGTGTAGGCAGTCTCTTTAGTAGATCTGTTACCTTTTTTGGAACGTTTGCTATGTGTTTCTTCCAATTTAAGTTGTTCGTAATTGTAATTTCTGGGTACTTAGTTGAATTTACGGCCTTTCGATTTGACTGATTTAACGTGTAACCGAAATTTAACAGATTCCTTTTAGCACTCACGTGGATAACCTCACACTTCTCGTTATATAGGGTCAATTGCCAATTTTTTCACTGTACAGATGTCTTTTTTAAATCGTTTTGCAAATTTTTTTGATTTTTCTTATGGCCTTACTAGTCGATAAACGACAGTGTCATCTGCAAAACAAACTCATACGGCTGCTCAGATTGTCTCCTAAATCCTTTATATACATAAGGAACAGCAAAGGGCCAATAACACTACCTTGGGAAACGCCGGAAATCACTTCTGTTTTACTCGATGATTTTCCGTCAGTTACTACGAACTGTGACCTTTCTGACAGGAAATCACGAATCCAGTCACACAACAGAGACGATATTCCACAAGCACGCAATTTCACTGCAAGCCGCTTGTGTGGTACAGTCTCAAAAACATTCTGGCAATCTAGAAATACGGTATCAGTGTGAAATCCCTTGTCAACAGCACTCAACACTTCGTGTGAGTAAAGCGCTAGTTGTGTTTCACAAGAACGCTGTTCTCTAAATTCTCGTTGACTATGTGTCAATAGGCCGTTCTCTTCGAGGTAATTCATAGTGTTCGAACACAATATATGTTCCAAAATCCTGCTACATATCGACGTTAATGATATGGGCCTGTAATTTAGTGGATTACTCCTACTACCTTTCGTGAATATTGGTGTGACCCGTGTACCTTTACAGTCTTTGGGTACGGATCTTTCGTCGAGTAACTTATACGTTACTCATGTTGACAGCTGTTGATTATTTGAATTCTGGAATATTTACTTCGTCTTCTTTGGTGAAGATTTTCAGAAGGCTGTGTTTAGTAACTCTGCTTTGCTGGCACTGTCGTCGATAGTATTTCCATTGCTATCGCGCAGAGGAGGCATTCATTATGTCTTGCCGGTAGCACACTTCACATACGATCAAAATTTCTTTTGATTTTCTGCCAGGTTTCGAGACAAAGTTTCATTATGGAAACTATTATAAGTATCTCCGCACTGAATTCCGCTCTAAATTTCGAGCTTCTGTAAAAGATCCCCAATCTTGGAGATTGTGCTTCTGTTTGAATTGGCGTGTTTTTTTCATTGTTTCTGTAGCAGTGTTCTGGCCAGTTTCGTGTACCAAGGAGGATCAAATCCGTCGTTTGTTAATTTATTTGGTATAAATCTCTCAATTTCTGCCGATATTATTTCTTTGAATTCAAACCACATCTGTTCTATACTTATATTGTTAATTTGGAAGGAGTGGAGATTGTCTCTCAGGAATGCGTCAAGTGAATTTTTATCTGCTTTTTTTAATATGTATATTTTTCTTTATTTTTGGAGGATCTGAGAGTAACAATATTCAGTCTCGCTACGACAACCCTATTTCATTAATCGCTGTATGCGTTTTGATGCTTGTTATTAGCTCAGAATTATTTGTTGCTCAGAAGTCAAGTATGTTTTCACAACTACTGGGGTCATGAATTAACTGCTCAAAATAATTTTCAGAGAATGCATTTAGCACAATTTCGGATGATGTTTTATGCGTACCACCGGATTTAAACATGTGTTTTCGCCAACATATAAATGGTAAATTAAAATCACCACCAACTATAATACTACGAGTCGAGTACGTGTTTGAAATTAAACGCAAGTTTTCTTTGACCTTTCAGCCCTTGTATCATCTGAATTGGCAGGTCGGTAAAGGGATCCAATTATTCTTTTATTCTGGTTGCCAAGAATAACCTCCATACTAACTCACATGTACTATCTAGTTCAATTTCGCTACAAGATAAAGTACTTCTAACAGCAACAAACACGCCACCCCGAACTGTGTTTAGCCTATCCTTTCGGAACACCGTTAGGTTCTTCGCAAAATTTTCGGCTGAACTTATCTCCATTCTTAGCCAGCTTTCAGTGCCTATAACGATTTTAGCATCAGTGCTTTCTATTAGCGGTTGGAGCTCTGGTACTTTACCAACATAGCTACGACAATTTACAGCTGTTATGCCGATGGTTCCAGTATCTATGTTCTTCCTGTGTTCGGGCTGCACCAATTGGGACTGAAGCCCTTTTTGTGTTTCCCCGAGACCCTCTAACCCAAAAATCGCCCAGCCCACTCCACACAGCCCCGCTACCCGTGTAGTCGCCTGCTGCGTGTAGCCGACTCCTTACCAATTCAGAGGAATCCGAAATCCAACCACACTACGGCGCAAGTCGAAAAATCGACAGCCTATGCGATCGCAGAACCGTCTGAGCCTCTGATTCAGACCCACTACACGGCTCTGTACCAGAGGTCCGCAGTCGGTCCTGTCGGCTATGCTGCAAATAGTGAGCTCATCTCACAAGCACACAAGCAAGACTGGCCTTTACCACTTCTGTTAGCCGCTCGAGACCACAGAGAATCTCTTCCTATCCAAAGCGACACATGTCATTGGTACCGACATGAGCCACTACCTGCAGTTGGCTGCACCCTGTGCTCGTCATGGCATCCGGAAGGACCCGTTTCACGCCTGGAATGACTCCACCCGGCTTTCTTCCCCTTCTTGGTAGCCATGTCCCTAAGGGGCTCCATAACGAACTTTACATCGGAGCTACCAATAATCCCACCCTTTGTGATTGCCCGGGTCTTGCAGGCTGGGAGGTTTCCTCTGAAACAGGAGAGGCGACTGCATCAGCCTGAGCTACAGTGTCAGCCAGAGACTGCACCTGGAACCTGTTTGTCAGACTAACCGGGGAGGTGTTAGGTGCGGCCCCTGCAGAGTCTTTCGCCGCCTGCCATGCTCGGATGCGAGTTCCCATTCGATCACTCAGCAGACACCGGTACTGTGTTCAAAATGTATATTGCTTTTGTCAATATTGACTTATGATGAGTGAAGCCGCTAATATTAATGTACATTTTGCCTCTTTATGTGTCAGCTACATTGACGAACCAAAGCTGGTCTGTAGCAATAAATTGGATTCACGCTTCACAAGTCAGCGTTGTGATTCGACGGTGGTCGATGTGTGTAATGTTAAGTAATTTTAGTTGCATTCCTCGGGACAAATTGAATACTTTGTTATTAAGAGGTCTAAATATTCATATACTTTTTCTTCCGTCTGTTAACTTAAAAATTAACAGCATTTACAGCGATATTGAAACTGTCAATGTTTATTTCAGGTTCTATTCGTTAGCTGTTAATTTATAACATGAAACAGAGGTATGTTGTAGGAAAATACAATACAGATTTATCACGCAGCGCTAGGGGACGCAATTCTCCCCCCTCCCCCCAAAAAAGAAAGATAAAATCAAGAAAAACGAAAACAAAAACATATAAGAGATGTTTTCAGAATTTGGCTCTGAGTACTATGGGACTTAACATCTGTGGTCATCAGTCCCCTAGAACTTAGAACTACTTAAACCTAACTAACCTAAGGACATCACACACAACCATGCCCGAGGCAGGATTCGAACCTGCGACCGTAGCGGTCACGCGGCTCCAGACTGAAGCGCCTAGAATCGCACGGCCACACAGGCCGGCTTTCAGAATTTAGTCGAGTTTATAGAAACACATTTCGGTTATTCATAAATAACTTTCGCGTTTATCAACAGTAACAGGAAGCTCTTGCCTTTGAGCATGATAAAGAACGTTCTTTTAAGCACAAAATAATAACAAATTACATAGATATTTTTATGTTTGTAAAGTGCACTTGTATCAGAAGTAATTACAATAAATGAAAAACACCGACGAAAGAGTCTGTTAAGAAGAAGTAATTACTTTGGTTACATAAAGTCGCAGAAGTTACGCTATGAACTAATTTTTATTACTTGCAAAATGCAATTTATGTTGCGTGACGATGTAAAATACAGAGCGGACTGACACCGAATGCTGTGCGGGTCTGTCTCTCTCTCACACATTCATTTATGTTTATTTCCTTACCAGCACTACTAATACTGCCGGTAATCCTAACACATACTACGTTATTTATTTACTGTACCAAAACTAACGTATTGTAGTTTTGGTGCAGCGCAACTCTACGCGTGGACCAAACTTACCATCTGAATAAAGAACACTTTTAACGGAAATTATAAACGTGGCATCTTTCTGATGAAAATCTGGCCCTACAGGTTATAATTAACTCTGTGCTCACAAGGTGAAGTGGAAAACCACCCGCTCGACCTATTTGCCTTAATGCGCATGTGCGATGTAGCTCAGGTCTTCTCCGCAGCTAGTGTATCCTGGGCCGTCACGCTCACAGTACTGGATGGATCGCCTGTCCGTGGTACGTGCTAACCGAGTGGGATTCCACCCGACATTGTTTTTAATGTCCTTCCAATTCACTCTGCGGGCAGAGGGTTAAGAACAACCTACATGGTATGTACCATTATACGATAGTCGTAAGATTTTAACTATCGCCTCGAAAACGTGAAGATACTAAATTTTTTTTTTTTTTTTTGGTATATTTGCAGATAAATTTCTGCAGTCATGGTACACATTGGATCTGCGCATCGAGTATCCTCTCACGTCCTATACTTCATCCAAGGGCTACGTCATTGGCCGGTCTTAGTGGCCGAGCGGTTCTAGGCGCTTCAGTGGGGAACCGCGCGACCGCTACGGTCGCAGGTTCGAATGCTGCCTCGGGGATTGATGTGTGTGATGTCCTTAAGGCCGCGCGGGATTAGCCGAGCGGTTTAGGGCGCTGCAGTCATGGACTGTGCGGCTGGTCCCGGTGGAGGTTCGAGTCCTCCCTGGGGCATGGGTGTGTGTGTTTGTCCTTAGGATAATTTAGGTTAAGTAGTCTGTAAGCTTAGGGACTGATGACATTAGCAGTTAAGTCCCATAAGATTTCACACACATTTGAACTTTTTTTTATGTCCTTAGGTTAGTTAGGTCTAAGTAGTTCTAAGTTTTAGGGGACTGATGACCTCAGATGTTAAGTCCCATAGGGTTCACAGCCATTTGAACCATTTTAGCTACGACATTTTGTTTTGGTCTTCTATCGGCGTGCCATGGTACTGTGTGTTCACACCTGTAGAACTAATGGTGATAATTAAGTCTTTATGATTATTACCGCTAAAACTAAAGCTTCTACACTCCGTCTTGTGGCCACGAGTTGCCTACCGGGACCATCCGACCGCTGTGTCATCCTCAGTGGAGGATGCGCATAGGAGGGCCGTGGGGTCAGCACACCGCTCTCCCGGTCGTTATGATGGTATTCTTGACCGAAGCCGCTACTATTCGGTCGAGTAGCTCCTCAATTGGCATCACGAGGGTGAGTGCATCCCGAAAAATGGCAATAGCGCATGGCGGCCTGGATGGTCACCCATCCAAGTGCCGACCATGCCCGACAGCGCTTAACTTCGGTGATCTCACGGGAACCGGTGTATCGACTGCGGCAAGGCCGTGGCCCAAAACTTCTACAGTCATCATTAATTTTCGAGGCACTTTCGTGTGTGTCTGTGTGTGTGTGTGTGTGTGTGTGAGAGAGAGAGAGCTAGAGAGAGGGAGAGAGAGACAGAGAGAGACAGAGAGAGATAGATCGCGTCACAGCTTAAAACGGCAAGTTTTCGAACGTTTCATCCTCCAATGAAGATCTCCATCATCAGACTGAACTTTATGTACACTCCTGGAAATGGAAAAAAGAACACATTGACACCGGTGTGTCAGACCCACCATACTTGCTCCGGACACTGCGAGAGGGCTGTACAAGCAATGATCACACGCACGGCACAGCGGACACACCAGGAACCGCGATGTTGGCCGTCGAATGGCGCTAGCTGCGCAGCATTTGTGCACCGCCGCCGTCAGTGTCAGCCAGTTTGCCGTGGCATACGGAGCTCCATCGCACTCTTTAACACTGGTAGCATGCCGCGACAGCGTGGACGTGAACCGTATGTGCAGTTGACGGACTTTGAGCGAGGGCGTATAGTGGGCATGCGGGAGGCCGGGTGGACGTACCGCCGAATTGCTCAACACGTGGGGCGTGAGGTCTCCACAGTACATCGATGTTGTCGCCAGTGGTCGGCGGAAGGTGCACGTGCCCGTCGACCTGGGACCGGACCGCAGCGACGCACGGATGCACGCCAAGACCGTAGGATCCTACGCAGTGCCGTAGGGGACCGCACCGCCACTTCCCAGCAAATTAGGGACACTGTTGCTCCTGGGGTATCGGCGAGGACCATTCGCAACCGTCTCCATGAAGCTGGGCTACGGTCCCGCACACCGTTAGGCCGTCTTCCGCTCACGCCCCAACATCGTGCAGCCCGCCTCCAGTGGAATCGCGACAGGCGTGAATGGAGGGACGAATGGAGACGTGTCGTCTTGAGCGATGAGAGTCGCTTCTGCCTTGGTGCCAATGATGGTCGTATGCGTGTTTGGCGCCGTGCAGGTGAGCGCCACAATCAGGACTGCATACGACCGAGGCACACAGGGCCAACACGCGGCATCATGGTGTGGGGAGCGATCTCCTACACTGGCCGTACACCACTGGTGATCGTCGAGGGGACACTGAATAGTGCACGGTACATCGAAACCGTCATCGAACCCATCGTTCTACCATTCCTAGACCGGCAAGGGAACTTGCTGTTCCAACAGGACAATGCACGTTCGTATGTATCCCGTGCCACCCAACGTGCTCTAGAAGGTGTAAGTCAACTACCCTGGCCAGCAAGATCTCCGGATCTGTCCGCCATTGAGCATGTTTGGGACTGGATGAAGCGTCGTCTCACGCGGTCTGCACGTCCAGCACGAACGCTGGTCCAACTGAGGCGCCAGGTGGAAATGGCATGGCAAGCCGTTCCACAGGACTACATCCAGCATCTCTACGATCGTCTCCATGGGAGAATAGCAGCCTGCATTGCTGCGAAAGGTGGATATACACTGTACTAGTGCCGACATTGTGCATGCTCTGTTGCCTGTGTCTATGTGCCTGTGGTTCTGTCAGTGTGATCATGTGATGTATCTGACCCCAGGAATGTGTCAATAAAATTTCCCCTTCCTGGGACAATGAATTCACGGTGTTCTTATTTCAATTTCCAGGAGTGTATATTGTGGTTTGCTACTCGTAACTGCTGCACAGGCAAGGAAACTTACAGACTATGACCAGTGCCCTGTGCATGGACGGAAAAGTGTTGTTAAAAGTTTCACAGTTTCAGAGACTATTGGAACAGCCCATTGCAAGTGTGAACTACGTACATATACCGTACACCGTCACACAGATGAAGTGCACCCACTGCAGATAATGATTCGCTGCAGCATTTTAAATTTTTTATGAAGTCAGACTCCCAGAAGAATTTTATCGAAACGGTCGGTGGAGCGTTCGCGTGGGCGTTTCGACTGAGAACAATTAGCGGCACGGCTCGCGCAGTTGCTATGCACATATATTAGCGCAGGGTGGCCTGAGGGAGCCGGTGGTGGACGGCCGGCGCAGAGCGACGCGAATTTTGTCGGCGCGGCGCGGTGCGGCGGCGCAATTGTCATAGCAGCAGCGTCCGGCTAATTGGGTTGAGCGCCTGTGCCGGCGCCGGACATATTGGATTAGCTGCCTGCTGCCTGCTGCCTGCTGCCTGCTGCCTGCCGGCTCCTGGCGCCGCGATCCCGGCAGGCGCCGTGCCGCGACGCCCCCACCGCCCCTGCCACCCCCGCCGCCCCCGCCGGTTAATTTGAGCGCGTTAATATAATTTCGAGTTTCGCGGTTTTGCAGAAGCCCCGCGGGAGTGCGCGCGTGCTGCCGGATGCCGGGCCGTGACCCGCCTACGGCCAAATTGGCAACCGCGCCAGGGGCGGACTGTGCCGCCGCTGCCGCCGCCACAGCTGCCGCCCTCGCCGCCCTGGACAGATATTTCTGCGGCATGGGTCTGCCATCTCCCGCCCCGAGGACACTGAGGCAACAGAACTGTACCGAAGTGACCGTGCGCCCCTTGCAGAAATGTCAAAAATCCCACACACTACTCCAATAAACTCCCTAAAAACTACCTTTCTTCACTATAAATCAAAAGCACATTATTGTGGCTCCTCTACAGTACCAATTTATTTTGTTCTTAACCTGTTTTCGGTTTACATGGCCATCATCGGACTTCAACGGAATGTCGCTGTCAAAGAGGGTACGTTTTCCTTCTTCACTTCATGTTTCAGGCAATATTTAGTTACTAGTAAATAAAATTGAAAAAGATGTAAAATAGAGACTGATGTACAAATATTGAGTAATTGCCATTTTTTACAGTAAATCTAAATGTCGTGTGACTAGGGCCTCACGTGGGTTAGACCGTTCGTCGGGTGCAAGTCTTTCGAATGGACGCCACTTCGGCGACTTGGGTGTCAATGGGGATGAAATGATGGTGATTCGGACAACACAACACCCAGTCCCTGAGCGGAGGAAATCTCCGACCCCGCCGGAAATCGAACCCGGGCCCTTAGGATTGACATTCTGTCGCGCTGACCACTCAGCTACCGGGGGCGGACATTTTTTACAGTGAGGTGATAACGTAACTAAAATGTTAAACAATAAATAAATATAAAGGGGATAAACGAGGAAGACATTAACAATAAACTTCGAAAAATTACACGTTTATGCAACAATCCAATTAAACTAACAATCAATAAAATAAAATTAATACAGCACAAGAGTACTGATGAATAGCTCGGAGAGGTATGCAGGAACAGAATAAAAGATGCAACTGATAACTGAAACAGGAAATGTATAAGAAAAAATTATTTATCAGCGGTAGAGAGAATTTTCGTTACTGCAGGCAATGTATCATATTACGAAACAACACAATATATGGAGTACATAGACAATCACTGTGAAATAAATAAATACCAAAAAATAGAGGAATAGAATGGAGCAAACAATTTGAGAAGATTTAAAGAAATTTATGTCGTTTATCTACTAGTTTCAGTTTCATATTGACAGTACACTGTAAAGCACGCAACCGGGACTAGAAATTAAACGATGTATAATTTTTTTTATCAATTTCGATACAGTTGCTGGATTCTCTCAAGACAAATACGTGAGCTGTAGTGAGTGTGAGAAGTGCGGAAGAAATGTAATGATTAAATGAAGTTTAGATAAGAGTAAGTATTGAGCTGTGTTTCGTCACTTAACCCTACAGAACTAAAGGGTGAAACAGTTAAATTGCTACCATCGTAAATTTTAGTATCCCAAATTTTATCGAGGGAAGTGATAATTTATAAGTTATCTACTAGTTAATTACAGTTATTAGACTTCCTATGGTACGTTACATACAAAATAAGTACAAAATGGTAATTTTACTGCTGAAAATGTTGTTGGAAAAGAAGTCATAATTCATGTTACGCTCTAGGTACAAGTTACTATAATTATTAGAACTTCAAAAGTACGGCATTCTTCACACAAAACGATTAGAGTCTTCTGCTTTAGACGCTATAATTACAATTTAAGCAAGATCTAGTTTTCTATTCTGCACAAATTGCTCTTGAGCAATAGTACAGATTGTCGCCATTCTTCATTCGCTCGAAGGACAAAATGAACGTACTTTTCTCTGCTGAGGTGGTTGTACGTCCTGTTATTGCTATTGCTGCTCAGGTGAAGTTCCCCTAGCAAAGCACCCAGTATGTAAATGTCAAAATCAGACTCAATACCATCCATACTGTTCTCATTTCAGTGACGAAAGATGAGATTAACGCTAAAGAGGGCCAATCTGATATAAACTAACACTCTTCTAACTTTGACTGCTAGATATTTTACTCAGAATGACGCACTAAGATAAATTCTAAGCAATAAGACAGATGTGCCGACTATTACAAAGCAGGCACACCATTACCAAAAATTCGCAGTATTTACGACAAGAGCACCATTGCCAGCAAACCGCTGGATCAGGCAATAAATAATTCAGCCATTGTTAACAACGATGTTTGGCATGAAGATACTCAAGACTGCATGTCGCTCATGTGTCCAGATTGGCGAGAATCACAAAGAGATGTCAACTGCAATCGTAAATTTTACAGAGGTTTATTATTCTAGGGTTAATATTAAATCAGGACTGTCTGCCAGATTTGAAGGGCTTCAATAGATTAAGTTTTCGGCCTTTGTTTGCTAAGTGGAGGACGTGGGACTATCTCTGGTAGCTGTGTCCCTCATTCAGTACATGCTCATCAAGTGTGGAGTCGTAACTGTGCAATCTCCAATTATGTTCGTGTTCAGCCGAGCTAGTTTTATGTGTAGGCCTGCTTGACCAATATAAGACTTATCACTATCGAGTAATTCTATGTGCCCCCCTGTTGGGTAATAATTATGTTTTTGTTTACTATTGAAAACACAATGGGTCATGATGTTCCTCAAATAGTCAGCCATTTTTACTAGGCATATTTAACCAATTTCAGTTTTGAAAGCAGTGTGACGCCACCACTATTTTTCGGCGCTACAGAAAAAAAATAGCAGTGCTGTCACAACTGTTGCAAAAGCCCGAGGGAACAGACGAGTGCAGAGCAGACCAGAACACCATTACGTTAGGGATAGCGGTTGTCGCTGAGATAAGAATTTTAAAAGTAAGCACATGGTGATTTAACCGATTCTCATATTGCATTATGTCTTTTCCTTAATACAGTTTAATTTCTCGTATTACGTGTTGTACCAAGGTTCTGCCATCTGATGATGTCGAGGTTGCAGAGCAACAAAAACAACTTTTTTTAGCAGCTTTTTTTTATCTTTTACAACAAAACATCTCTTATGGAAGCTGCGCGGCACCATTTTTAATAAGATATTGTGATACCGACAAACTTCGAGAGGTTGTGGAAAGCGGTTCACTAAACAAATTGAGTATCGGAGCCCACGTCCCTAAAGTCATGGAACGAGCTACAGAGCATGAAACTTACAAATGTAGCCTCTGGACACTGGGCCATCCCTTTGACAACAAACGGAAGCCTGTAAGCATACACTCCAAGCACGGTTTCCGTGATCTAACAATACACATGCTGTAAGACCCAATGCGATAAGGTCCGCGTATGATTCGTTGGCGAAAAATCTCACGTTTACTGCCAAACAGGTGGCCTACATGCAGGCGTTTGCCGTTACAACTGCTACTATCGAAGCATGCTGTTTCCGGACGTGGATTCGTATCCTCTGTTTTTCCTCAAGACATCCTCTACAGTAACTTTGGTTTCTTCAGTACACACTGGTGTCTAAAGTTAAAGCAACAAACTGCTATTCGTCGTCCTATATCTAATTCACGATATAATCATACAAACTGTGAACAGACGTTGTTACGATCGTGTTCTGCACGCAAGATGGCATTCCGATCAACGGACAACCACAGCAGCAACGACTTCAGGGCACCTATCAAGCGGGGCAGTGTTTGCAGGGTAGTCCTACATCCACCGTATGGCACAAAGAAGAAGCCTACAAACTCTTTGCTGTGGAGGGCTGTAAGAAGAATGGAACCATGAAAGTAGCAAACTGATGGGCCCAATGGCTTTATGTGAATCGCTCTGTTGTTTCTCGGATGAGGAGACAGTTTATAGAGACCGAAACTGTATCCTATAAACCAGTACAGGACCGAAAACATGTGACATCAGAAAGAGTGGACTATTATTTGGCTGTTGGGGCACAACGGTACCGCCTTACTACTGTACAGCAACTTTCATATGACCTCGCAGCATTCGCCGGACGTGTTGTATCCAAGCCAATGGTGTACAGAAGACTTCAGCAGATTTACCTTTATTGTTGGAGACCTGCTGGCTGTTTAGCTTTGCCGTGTCTTCACAGAAGGGAACGTCTAGAGTGGAGCCGTCTACTGCCACCTGGACGGTCGCACGGTGAGCCAATGTTCTTTTCACAAATGAGTCCCGATTTGGTCTGGAGAGTGATTATCGATGTATTCGCATCTGGAGGGTAGGTAGAACGCGACATAGGGACCCAAAAATTGTGGAAAGAGACCTATATCGAGGAGGACCCGTAATGGTGTGGGCAGGGATTATGTTTTCCACTCTTCATGAAATTGTACGGGTGAATCAGCAAGATTTAACTGCTGTCACGTACCGTGAGGAGAAATTGGGATCTCATGAGCGGTTGTTGCGCGGCCTGCTGGCTCTCCCGATTTGAATCCAATAGAGCGTGTCTAGGATGCCCTAAGAAGACGGATGCATCACGTCAGCTTCCACAAATCACCCTCTAAGACTTGCGAGCAGCTCTGCAGGAAGAATAAGCGTTATTGCCTCAACATTCACAGTATGTCCCGTCGTTGTCAGGCCTGTATTGGTGCCAGAGATGGTCACACAGCATACTGAGCACATTAACCAGTTGTCACAATGTGTGTGCAAATCCGTTAAGTTGGAAAAATAAACGGAGAATATTTTTGTCTACCGTTATGCATGTTGCAGTTGATTACGCTCTCCATTCTTTATATTGTTTCTACTTTACTCTCACCTTTTTATATTGTTTTGCGGCAAAATAAACGAAACTTTTGCAAAATTTCCGTTTGTTGCCAGTGTAGTTTTGTAATATCATGCATATCTGTAGTAGGAACTTTGACTGAAAGTGCAGTACAAGCAATGCATTTCAAATTACGCTTACGCAGGCTGACAAAACAGTGAAGCACCCAGAAGAAATGGTCGGATGTCAACGTAACTTCGTACGCATACACGCCATCTGCGGGTATGTAAATGTTTAGAGTTGCAATTCTCTCTGACAGGTAGAGAGCCCACCAGCTTGAACTAGTGTTGTTACCAGATCTGTTACGGCCTATAAGAGTCGTAAACAACGTAAGATATTGATTGATCACTGTGAAGGACTTAAAGTACCTGAAAGAGTTTGAATGGAGCCTCATTTTGGATTGCTATTTGGTCGAGTCGACGAATCGTGTAATATCCAGATCTGTGGGGTATTCGGATGTAACAGCGGTCTGACGCTGGACTGCACGAGGACGTGAGGGCGGGCATATTCGTGCGTCAGTGTTCCGGTCGACCACATCTGACCATCACAATGGAGGATCACCGAACCAATTACGAAGCACATCGTAACCTCTTCACATAGATGCCTGCCACCCGAGAACAAGTAATGGACTCCCTCCAATATTACGTACCATTTCGCACCATTTGACGGAGATCATCAGCAGCAGGAGTAGGGAATTACCGCCGCTTCCGTAGGCTACCTCATACCACAGCAAAAAAATCTGTGTTTGGAGTGGTGCCGTGGTCTGGAAGCATGGACTCCTGATGAATGACATCACACTGCCTTCAGCGATGAATCGCGGTTCCGCACTGCTCCCGATGATCGTCGGTGGTGCGTATGGCGGTGATCTGGGGAGAGGTCCCATTCTTCTAAGGTTTTGGAGAGACTCATCGGTGTTGGTCCTGGCGTCATGATGTGGAGAACCAACGGGTATAATTTCAGGTGACGGCTAGTGTTTGCTGACGTAACTCTGTCGGCACAGGAGTATATCACGGACATCATGTGTCCTCGTGTGTTACCTTTCACGTCACAGAATCGTAATGACATTTTTCAACGGGGTGATACTCGTCCACAAGTGGCACATGTGTCTCTGCTGCCATGGCAAGCAAGGTCCCTAAAAGTGTCCCCAAAAGACCATGAATGGCTCCAGCTCGGACGTCAACACCACCCCAGTTCCATTACCCATGACATCAGGGACCAGCCATAAAAGTTGTGGGTCAAATTGTCCCAGGTGACGCAACGATGTTGTGACATCCTTCCCAACACCCAAACTAAAAGAAAGAAAGGAAAAACAAAAACGAACCAGTGCTCACCTCTAGGTCAGAGGGGATCAAAGTCGAAATTGAGCCATGTTGTTTAGAAATTTCGCTCGATTTTGCAGTCAATGAAATAATATCACATACTCTCTCAATCCGTGAAATTTCAATTTATTTCCTCCCATTCTTTCTGGGTGTCTCAGCTTTCTGTCAGAAAGTGTAGATATTCCTAATACCTTACGTATATTGACTTCATGATGCAGATCAGTTAACGTTTCTTTGTCAAAAGACCCGTTATGAGAAAGATGAATAACATGTCGTAGCCTCATTACTACACTGCTCAAAATAAGCAGAAGATCAAGAAATCGGGCGTCTGCCATACGTCGTTGAGCAGTAATTATGGACTGAGTACGTTAGCACATCATACCTTTATCTTTTACAAACGAAGCACACAACAAGACATCTTTTACAGGCTCTATCGTTTTGCATCAAAAGAAATGAAATGTTCAATAGGTGTCGAAAACAAATAGGAAACAATCATTCATACCGTCTTCCTGTGTGCTGCCTTTCATTGGACATTGAAGCTCAATTAACGTGTACGTCCACCCTGAGCGTTTATCAAAGCCTGACAACGATGTGGCCTGTTCCATATTAAAGCGCCTCTCTACTTTCATATAAGTCTATTGCGGTCACCCTGTCGTACCCGTTCCCAATCTTCAGTGAAAGCCCATCAGACTTCTTTGAGAGTCTGTGATGGAACAGGACGACCACAATCACTTCTGTCAAGCATGTCCCACATATGCATGATGAGATTTACAATGAAGAGCCAAAGAAACCTCTGCACCTGGCTAATATCGTGAAGGACCTCCCAAGCAAGCAAAAGTGTCGCCGATCGGTGTGGCCGACCAGTTCTAGGCGCATCAGTCTGGAACCGCACGACCGCTACGGCATGGATGTGTGTGATGTCCTTAGGTTAGTTAGGTTTACGTAGTTCTAAGTTCTAGGGGACTGATGACCTCAGATGTTAAGTCCCATAGTGCTCAGAGCCATTTGAACCATTTTTAAGCAGAAGTGTCGCAACACGGCTTTCCTTGGACTCGATTAATGTCTGAAGTAGTGCTGGATGGAACTGACACCATGAATCCTACAGGGCTGTCCATAAATCCGTAGGAGTACGAGGGAGTGAATATGTCTTCTGAACAGCACGTTGCAAGGCATGCCAGATACGATCAATAATGTTCATGTCTGGGGAGTTTGGTGGCCAGTCGAAGTGTTTAAACTCAGAATGGTGTTCCTGAAGCCACTCTGTAACATTTCTGGGCGAGTAGGGTATCGCATTGTTCTGATGGAAGTCCCAAGTCCATCGGAATGCACAATGAACATGAATGGATGCAGGTGACCAGATAGGATGCGCACATACGAGTCACCTGTCAGGGTCGTACCTAGATGCATAACGGGTCCCATATCATTCCAACTTCACGTGACCCACACAATTACAGAGCCTCCACCAATTTCAACAGTCCCCTGCTAAAGTGCAGGTTCCACGGATTCATGAGGTTGTCTCCATACCCATACACGTCCATCTGATCGATACAGTTTGAAACGAGACCCGTCCGGCCAGGCAACAGGCTTCAAGTTATCAACAGTCCAATATCGGTGTCGACGGCCCCAGGCGAGGCATAAAGTTTTGTTCAAATGGTTCAAACGGCTCTGAGCACTATGGGACTTAATTTCTGAGGTCATCAGTCCCCTAGAACTTAGAACTACTTAAACCTAACTAACCTAAGGACATCACACACATCCATGCCCGAGGCAGTATTCGAACCTGCGACCGTAGCAATCGCGCAGTTCCGGACTGAAGCACCTAGAACCGCTCGGCCACCGCGGCCGGTTAAAGTTTTGTATCGTGCAGTCATCAAGGGTACGTGAGAGGATCTTCAGCCCGGAAACCCCACATCGATGATGTTTCTTTGAATGGTTCGCACACTGACATTTGTTGATCGCCCAGCCTTGAAATCTGCAGCGATTTGCGGAAGAGTTGCACTTCTGCCACGTTGAACGATTCTCTTCAGTCGTCGTTGCTACCGTTCTTGCAGGAAATTTTTCCGGCCGCAGCAATGTCGGAGATTTGATGTTTTATCGGATTCCTAATATTCACGATACACTCGTCAAATGCAATTCATCCCTACCTCGGAGTTGCTTTATCCCATAGCTCGCGTGCTGACTACAACACCACGTTGAGACTCACTTATATCATGATCACCTGCCATTGTAGCACAGTAACTCATCTAACGACTGCGCCATATACTTAGTTCAAATGGTTCAAATGGCTCTGAGCACTATGGGACTTAACAGCTGAGGTCATCAGTCCCCTAAAGTCAAATGGTTCAAATGGCTCTGAGCAGTATGGGACTCAACTTCTGAGGTCATCAGTCCCCTTGATTTAGAACTATTTAAACCTAACCTAAGGACATCACACACATCCATGCCCGAGCATGATTCGAAACTACGACCGTAGCAGCAGCGCTGTTCCGGACTGAAGCGCATAGAACCGCTCGGCCACAACGGCCGGCCCATATACTTGTTTTCTTGTACTGGAGTTGCCGACCGCAGCGCCGTGTTCTGCCTGTTTACATATCTCTGTATTTGAATACGCATGCAAATATTAGTTTCTTCGGCGCTTCAGTGTACGTTCGGACTCACCGCTGTCCATTTCATTACTTCAGTATCCAGAATTCGCAAGACATTCCTGTTGACGCTCGCCACATAGGCCCTGGTATTAGAAGGAAATCAGGACTACGGCCGTATGGTCCAACAGGATTTGTTCGACGTACTCCCTAGCGGTAAGGCGATTATGGACAGCGACAAGATCCGTATGGCTGTCTGTACTGAAGCCTCCCAACAACATCACAGAACCAATCTGTCAATTTTCTGGACAACATTTGGCAGGTACCATTCGCCAAGAGTCTCCGCACACGAACACGGCCATCACCTTGCGGTAGAGGATATATGGACTCGTCTGTGAATAATACGTTTAGTTGAGAATTGACATGGGAATGGGAGAACTGAAGGCAAGCTGCTAGATATTGTCGTGTGCAGCGAGGTATTCGAACGGGACGTCTGGGTCGTCAGGTCCTTTCTCGTAACCTGTTCACTACTGTCTGATCGGACACATCTGCTACATTGGTACTTCAGAGATCGCCTTTCAGTGCTCTGGCGGTATCCTTAGACACCGCAACGGAGAGATAGCGAGATATCGGTCTTCACGTAGGGTTGCAATGCGTCGGCGACCTTGTTCGACTCGCCTTATGTACTGACCTGTCTCCGTGCGGTGTATGCACAACGTATGGTTTACAGACGGAGAGGCATTGGCATCTGCGGCAACACGACCGAAAGTCCATCCTTTTTGTGTCGAATAGACCACTCTTGCAACATGCAACGCATTACAAAATTAAAGTATTGTATACCAGGAGTAAACCTAAAGATTATCTCTAGCTAGAAGTCTGTAAATATATGTGTATACGAATTAGCCTATTTTAAATCAGTCTAAATTTGTAAATACTTTGACATGTCCTATATCCTTATAAAAGGAGATCTACGGATGAATAAAGCTACTACTACTACTACTACTGCTACTAGATTTTATATACCGGACGTTAACGTAATTTCTTTGAGCAATGTATAAGATGGTTCAACATAGACACTAAGTGATACGACATTAGAAATGGTAGGACGACGCCCATAATCATCAAAGTGAGCACAACTGTTAATTTGCAAATTTTGCAGCCCTATCCTTGTGTTGTACTTGGTAACAGAAATGTTAAGTATGTTCTCCTCCAACACTTTTCAGAGTTAGGAATCTTCATCGCGGTATAAGGTTTCAGTCTCTCCTTTCGTTTTGGGTGTCAATCACGAATACGTTGAAGGAGAGTTTAATTAACCAAATGCTTACTACTTTACAAAATGTAAGAAGTCTGTATATCTATTTAATAAAGCAATCCAATAAATTTTAACACTTTCTGTTAGACTATCAATAGGATTTCGCATCTCTTTTCGGACGAAAAAATGTTAAGCAAACCATCTTCGCTGCCTTAAGCTCTGCTGCTAACACAGATCATAAAAACGACGTGCGGAAGTAGACGTGATGGATCACACACAGTACTCAAATGGTTCAAATGGCTCTGAGCACTATGGGACTTAACATCTGAGATCATCAGTCCCCTAGAACTTAGAACTACTTAAACCTAACTAACATAAGGTCATCACACACATCCATGTCCGAGGCAGGATTCGAACCTGCGGCCGTAGCGGTCGCTCAGTTCCAGACTGATGCGCCTAGAACCGCTCGGCCACAGCGGCCGTCTACACAGTTCTCCAACTAATTTTCCAAGAGAGTGATGATTACTGTGATCAGACATATACAGGGTGTTACAAAAAGGTACGGCCAAACTTTCAGGAAACATACCTCACACACAAAGAAAGAAAATATATGTGAACATGTGTCCGGAAACGCTTACCTTCCATGTTAGAGCTCGTTTTGTTACTTCTCTTCAAATCACATTAATCATGGAATGGAAACACACAGCAACAGAACGTCCCAGCGAGACTTCAAACACGTTGTTACATGAAATGTTCAAAATGTCCTCCGTTAGCGAGGATATATGCATCCACCCTCCGTTGCATGGAATCCCTGATGCGCTGATGCAGCCCTGGAGAATGGCGTATTGTATCACAGCCGTCCACAATACGAGCACGAAGAGTCTCTACATTTGGTAGCGGGGTTGCGTAGACAAGAGCTTTCAAATGCCCCCATAAATGAAAGTCAAGAGGGGTGAGGTCAGGAGAGCGTGCAGGCCATGGAATTGGTCCGCCTCTACCAATTTATCGGTCACCGAATCTGTTGTTGAGAAGCGTACGAACACTTCGACTGAAATGTGCTGGAGCTCCATCGTGCATGAACCACATGTTGTGTCGTACTTGTAAAGGCACATGTTCTAGCAGCACAGGTAGAGTATCCCGTATGAAATCACGATAATGTGCTCCATTGAGCGTAGGTGGAAGAACGTGGGGCCCAATCAAAACATCACCAACAATGCCTGCCCAAACGTTCACAGAAAATCTGTGTTGATGACGTGATTGCAAAATTGCGAGCGGATTCTCGTCAGCCCACACATGTTGATTGTGAAAATTTACAATTTGATCACGTTGGAATGAGGCCTCATCCGTAAAGAGAACATTTGCACTGAAATGAGGATTGACACATTGTTGGATGAACCATTAGCAGAAGTGTACCCGTGGAGGCCAATCAGCTGCTGATAGTGCCTGCACACGCTGTACATGGTACGGAAACAACTGAGTCTCCCGTAGCACTCTCCATACAGTGACGTGGTCAAAGTTACCTTGTACAGCTGCAACTTCTCTGACGCTGATATTAGGGTTATCGTCAACTGCACGAAGAAGTGCCTCGTCCATTGCAGGAGTCCTCGTCGTTCTACAGTAGGTCTTCCCCAGTAGCGAGTCATAAGCTGGAATGTTCCGTGCTCCCTAAGACGCCGATCAATTGCTTCGAACGTCTTCCTGTCGGGACACCTTCGTTCTGGAAATCTGTTTCGATACAAACGTACCGCGCTACGGCTATTGCCCCGTGCTAATCCATACATCAAATGAGCATCTGTCAACTCCGCATTTGTAAAAATTGCACTGACTGCAAAACCACGTTCGTGATGAACACTAACCTGTTGATGCTACGTACTGATGTGCTTGATGCTAGTACTGTAGAGCAATGAGTCACATGTCAACACAAGCACCGAAGTCAACATTACCTTCCTTCAATTGGGCCAAATGGCGGTGAATCGAACGAAACTACAATGAGTTCTAACAAGGAAATTAAGCGTTTCCGGACACATGTCCACATAACATCTTTTCTTTATTTGTGTGTGAGGATTGTTTCCTGAAAGTTTGGCCGTACCTTTTGGTAACACCCTGTATAATTACTCAAGAAGACCACGGCCTTACAAAAGGATCCCCAGTGTTAGTAGCGTACAGTAGGCCTCACGCTTGTGATGGCAGGCGTACTTGCCAGTATCGTCTCTTAAGAATTTAGGGTAGTCAAAGGTAACAATTTTCACTCTCTTCGTTATAATTTAATGCTTGACAATAGAGCACAGTGCCATTACACATTCTGCCCCCTATTATCCATCTAGCCGTGAGGAATGTATGTTACGTCTCTGGTAAAGAGCGGATTGAAAACTGAATGTTTCTTCACAGTTGATACTTACGTGGTTTTGATAAAAATGAAATGTATAGTAATGTATAATTTTCTTTCTTTTTACTATGAACAAAATCTCCAGTGAATATACCAATAACCAATTAATAACGCGCTCACATTGAAACCTAACTATGCAACAGCACAAACATTAAACAATAATGAAATATGTGTTTGGGAGCAAGGAATAACCCCTCAAAGAACATCTTACATACTTAAGAAGACTACTACACTGGCTAAAACAAGTTGAAAACAGATTGAAATACTAAACAGCAGGGTCAAATATGCCCATAGTATTTGTAAGCCCTTTCTTGGAATACGGCACGCAGGCTGTAAGGTGGTAGATTAAATGAATATCAATTTTGCACCATGCATGAGAGTTTTTATACATCATAACAGTAAGGTGAATATGTCACCTATGAGCAGAATGCCTATTAAAATGAACAGTACGCAATGCAATCGACAGTATTAACACACCAAACCTAAATCCTGCATGTCAATGAACAATAAGTGAAACAAGCTGCTGGCACTTAACTCCTTCCTAGTTCGTGTCCGACATTTTGTGTCCGCTCCAGATGCCTAAAAGTTACATGCGTACATCATGTGCGTACCACGCGCAGTTCACGTGATAGACAGTGCCACCGGTTTGTTCACATCCATCTGGAAACGCCCCAATGCAGTTTTCTAAAGATTCTTTCCGGTGACCCGCTACTTGCCCTCCTGGATGAGTCACCTGGCCTGTTCACTGTCCCGCACAGCGGGTCGCTTTAAGAGATTTCCATTGTACTCCGCCCATGATGTCACCTCTTGCATCTGCTCCCAAACGAAATGTTTCCTCCAGCAGACTGTTGCACCTCTTGTTCATTGACATGCAGGATTTAGGTTCAGTGTGTTAATACTGTCGACTGTTTGCCATCGCTTTCACCTTCCTGTTATGATGTACAAAAACTTTCATGCAAGGTGCGAAATTGACATTCATTTAATCTGCCACCTTACAATTGTAAATGTCCATCTTTTCAATACAAGTAACAGTGATAGTATTTTTGCCTACTGAGAACTGTACAGTTCTCTAACAAATTGTAGTACCATTCATATGGGGAATACAGCATAATTATTACGACTTCAGTAATATTTTACGTGAGGGAAAAAACATAGAACCAGTTGTGGGAGTGAAACCTATTACCAGAGCACAGGTTTTGGTCTGCTAACCTTTGCTTAAGCATCTTGGTTATATCATGGAGCCATGTGCTCCGTAATTCTGGTTTCTGTCATGTAGTACACCGATTCATGCTGTATTGCAGATGTACTGTCATTGATATTGTTAACAGCGCGTGATTTCAGGGGAATCTGTGACTGTACAGAATTAGACTGGTTGTATACTAAGTCTTCAATCTGCAATTAGATCACTCCAGGGGAGATTAAAAACAGCAGAAAATCCTAAACTTATTTTTCAGTCTGTTAAATCTGTCTTTTAAATGGTGCAAATTCAAAAATTTTCTCTCTCTCTCTTCCAGACCCCGAGGTAGACTTCTGATTTTCGAAAGAATGGAGATTTTGGAAGGTCTCAGTGATATAAAATTTATAAGTGAAACAGTTACAAAAGACCTGAAATTACTCAGTACGTACATATTGCACCCTGGTGCTACTGAACACAGAAGTTGAGGGTGCTGGATCTTTTTCCAGTGGTCTATTCCCTAAATGATAAAAGGCATGGGATACCTTCTTATATCGTGTCCGACCCCGTTTTGTGTGGTGTAGTGCAGCAACTCGAAGTGACACGGACTCAACAAGTCGGAAGTCCCCTGGAGAAATATTGAACATGCTGCCTCTGTAGTCTTCCATAATTGTGAAAGTGTTTCCGGTCCAGGATTTTGTGCGCGAGCTAGATTCTCATGCCTCAAATTTTCGATGGGCGAATGGGTGGGCAAATCATTTGCTCGAACTGTCCAGAATGTTCTGACACGTCATATCGTCATACATAAAAATTCCATCGTTGTTTGGGAACATGAAGTCCACGGATGGCTGTAAATGTTGTCCACGTGGGCAAATACTACCGTTTCCAGTCAATGATCTTTTCAATTACACCACAGAAACTAGCCCATTCCATGTACACACAGCTCACACTATTATGGAGCACCACCAGCTTGCACAGTGCCTTGTTGACAAGTGGGTCCATGGCTCACGGGGTGTGCGTCACACTCGATACCTACCATTAGTTCTTACCAACTGAAATTGGGACTGATTTGACCAGGCCTCAGTTTTCCAGTCGTCTAGTGTGCAACCAAAACGGTCACGAACCCAGGAGAGGTGCTGCAGGTGATATCATGCTACCGGGTGATCAAAAAGTCAGTATAAATTTGAAAACTGAATAAATCACGGAAAAATGTAGATAGAGGGGTACAAATTGACACACATGCTTGGAATGACATGGGGTTTTATTAGAACCAAAAAAATACAAAACTTCAAAAAATGTCCGACAGTTGGCGCTTCATCTGATCAGAATAGCAATAATTAGCATAACAAAGTAAGACAAAGCAAAGATGATGTTCTTTATAGGAAATGCTCAATATGTCCACCTTCATTCCTCAACAATAGCTGTAGTCGAGGAATAATGTTGTGAACAGCACTGTAAAGTATGTCCGGAGTTATGGTGAGGCATTGGCGTCGGATGTTGTCTTTCAGCATCCGTAGAGATGTTGGTTGATCACGATACACTTGCGACTTCAGGTACCCCCAAAGCCAATAATCGCACGGACTGAGGTCTGGGGACCTGGGAGGCCAAGCATGACGAAAGTGGCGGCTGAGCACACGAACATCACCAAACGACGCGCGCAAGAGGTCTTTGACGCGTCTCGCAATATGGGGTGGAGCGCCATCCTGCATAAACATCATACGTTCCAGCAAGTGTGTATCAGTCAGGCTGCGGATGACGCGATTCTGTAACATATCGGCGTACCTCTCACCCGTCACGGTAGCAGTTGCAAAACCGGATTCACGCATTTCCTCGAAGAAAAAAGGCCCGATAATGGTAGATGCTGTAAATCCAATCCATACAAACTATCTCGTCGTGCAATGGAGTTTCCACGACAGTCTAGGATTTTCGGTAGCCCAAATTCTGCAGCTGTGGGCGTTGACAGACTCTCGGAGCGTGAAATGAGCTTCGTCGGTCCACAACACGTTACTCGACCAATCGTCATCTTTCGCCATCTTTTGAAACACCCACACCGCAATTGCCCTCCGCTTCACTAAATCGCCAGGTAACAGTTCATGATGCTGATAGATTTTGTAAGGATAGCATCGAGGGTACGACTCAGTGCCAACCAAACAGTAGTGTATGGAATGCCGGTGCGACGTGCGACTGCATGAGTGCTGACTTCCCCGTGCATAGACGAACCCGCTACAATCTCCATTTCTTCCTGAACTGTCTCTGCAGCATTACGCCTTGTGCTCGGTCGGCCTCTACGGGGTCTATCGTCTAAACAACCCGTGGCTTCGAACTTCGAAATCATTCTCGCCACAGCTGTATTTGTCAACGGACCTTTACCCATTTGAATCCCCTTTCTATGGCGATAGGGTCGTAACGCTGAACTAGCACATTCCCCATTCTGATAACACAGCTTCACTAAAAGCGCCTTTTCAGGTACCGTCAACATGCTGCGACTGCTGGCGCATCTGATTCTCTCTCTCATTACAGCTCCTTTTATACACGATTGTCATGCGCAGTCACTGATGTTTTGCTGTCCAGCGCCATCTGTTGGACATTTTGTGAACTTTGTTTTTTTTTGGTTCTAATAAAACCCCATCTCATTCCAAGCATGTGTGTCAATTTTTACCTATGTACATTATTCCGTGGTTTACTAAGTTTTCAAATTTATACTGACTTTTTGATCACCCTGTATTAGCAAAGGCACTCGCGTCTGTCGTCTACTGCCATAGCCCATTAATGTGGCATTTCACTGCACTGTCCTAACATATACATTCTTCCTACGTCCCACATTGGTTTTTACGGTTATTTCACGCTGTGTTGCTTGTCTGCTAGCACTGACAACTCTACGGAAACGCCGTAGCTCTCGGTCGTTAAGTGAAGACCGTCGGCTACTGTGGTGTCCGTGGTGAGAGGTACCTCCAGAAATTTGGTATTTTTAGGCTTATGCCTGAAGTTCCGTAATGACAGACACCATATAAACGACCTTCCTGGCGTGGAGCTAACAAGTTATACTTCAAAAGTGGCTACAGTTCCAGCGGCGTATGGGTCTTGGGAGCGTCGGAAGTCAATGCAGGTCTTCGTGAATGGCTCGAAGAGTCGACAGAAATATTAAGAGTATCATCCGTCGTTGGTCGTCCTGTAACTGCGCGCTCGGTTTACATGCAGCCAAAGACAGCTGTCTCGAAGTGTTGGGGACATCTAGAAGTTGGCGAGGGGCTCCTGGGTGAAGTTGCTGCCCGGCAGATTTGCGTCGTGGCAAGTAGCTGCGGCGCGGTGCGGCGGTCGGCGCAAGTGGGCTGGAAGCGGCTCGCCGTTTGAGGCGGTGTTTGCGCGTGCCGAGGCGCGGCCGCGACCGCAGCCGCCGCCGCCGTCTCCGCCGCCGCCGCTCCCCCTCGCCCCCGGCAGGGCCCGCTAATTTGATAACGGCGGCTCTTCTGCCGCAGCCGCCTGTTTACCTTCTGCTCTCCTCCAGGAAGGGACGCGTCTTGCAGCCCAGCAAGGGGCCGCCCTTTGAGCGGTTGCGAGAGACCGCCAGAATCCTGCAGCCGCGCTCCCTCAGATATCTCGCACAGATGCGGAAAGCTAAATTTCGCAAAAGCTTTGAGCAATGCCTTCCGACCGACGCGCAAGTGTAGCCACTTAAAGGAGCAGTTGAGACGGCGGGTCGAATGTCGGCCAGCTGTTCGTAGGAGTGTCACTGGCATTCAGAATACGTACAAGGTACGCCTGAAACGGTATGGGAATGGATCAATATCCAAAAGGCAACTCTCATTAAAAATGCATCCATCCGCATGGAGAGGAGCGTCTTGTGAAGTAGAACATACTGTGCTGAAGCAGATTTGTCTGCAACCACAAATCGACTGTACTAAGTGAGAACACGTGCATCGGCTTCTCTAACATACGGTATGATTCTTATGAAAGTTTAAAGAACCCGTAGTGAAGCTGAGACAAGAAATTTAACACAAGACAGAAGGGGACTCAAATGTCGGGGAAATTTTCCAAAAGTGGATGACAGATGTTGAACATGTGACATCACATCAAAAATACGGAGGGTATTTTCGAGCCCGTTCTTCAAGGGATGATTGAGCAATGAAGTACTAGCATTCAAGCAAACGGTGCAAATTTCGAACACCTTTTGTAAATGTGATCTGTTGTAAACGTGGAAGTTACAAAAGTTCTCTGTAACCAAGCAAAAGCTGTTGACGCTTCGTGTTTCTTTTCTTTTCTCCCTTCTTTTTTTGTTTACAGGAAGTATGTAGTATAGAAAACGTAGGTCACTTACTGGTGACGCAATTCGTAAGTTTATACAAAAATGTTCAAATGTGTGTAAAACCTTATGGGACTTAACTGCTAAGGTCATCAGTCCCTAAGCTTACACACTTCACCTAAGTTATCCTGAGTCCTCCCATGCCCGAGGGAGGACTCGAAGCTCCGCCGGGACCAGCCGCACAGTCCATGACTGCAGCGCCTGAGACCGCTCGGCTAACCCCACGCGGCGAAGTTTATACTCACGTACGCAATACGGTAGTATTTGTTGTACTGTACTTTACAATAAAACAGCGGAGCTCCCGATACCATAAATAAAATAATGAATGAATACCTCAATATAAACATATAGCTGTTCCACACAGTGGAAAATATACTTCCTGCTATGCGCATGTCTCGAAACTTATCCCCACTCGCTGAAGTCGCGCAAATAGGCAAAGAGCCAACGGACGTGGACACTTGGGTTGGGTGATCAGCTGTGACAGACCGATAGGCTCATACGCTGCACGTGTGGCGAGGTACGTCTTCCGGTGACATCACATGTGTAATATTTATCAGCTATTTTTCGGTATTTTCCTACTTTTGCAGTTCCATCTGTCTTATATTAAATTTCTTGCCTCAGCTTCATCTATGTCGCTTTCGATGTTTTTAAAATTTGGAAATTTATGGTAAGGTCTTATGGGACCAAACTGCTGAGGTCATTGGTCCTTAAACTTACGCACTACTTAATATAATTTAAACTAATCTACGTTAAGGACAACATAGACACCCATGCCCGAGGGAGGACTCGGACCTCCGACGGGGGGGAAGCCGCGTGGAAGGTTTTTAAACTTTAACAAGAATCAGACTGTATATCGGGAAGGCAGGGCAGGATTTAGGAGATAACACTCAGTTTAGGCCTTGCTTCTTATCAACCAAGTCCCAGAAATCTCCAGTTCCAAATTTGGAATATTTGGCAGGAAATACTCGTGTCTTATTTTTTTCCCTCTGCCTAAACGCATAGAGTGGCCAGTCCTTCATCCGACCGGCTATAGAGTCTATTTCAAATCAGCCAAGAAAAACCGATGAAAAAGTCCAAAAACCGTGACTGGATCGGGGCAATTGGAGCTAATTTCAATTTATTACTGGAACTTTGAAACTCCATAATAGCAGATTACAGTAGAAGATGCAATTCTCATTTGTACGTACACGCCTAGTTACGACTTAACAGGTGTAGTAACGTAGTTTGTCTGCTGCGTTGAGCGAGCTAGCGAGCACTGGCGTACCTGTCTTCCTCGTAAGCCTCGGTGACGTCAGAACGCGCGCGCTGCACAGACACTTGGCCGAGGACTCTGATGCGTGTTGCGTGCTATGTCAGTGTGAGGAGAAGTTTTAATTAGTGGCCCGATAGCAACTGACCAGTGTGGACAGATGAATGGAAGCTTCATTCACATCAAAACCCTGCTCCGTCAATGGTCTTTGCTAAGTTCATCTGTGCTCTCAAGTTTTAGTTTTAATAATAATTACTGCTCATTATTACCTGGTAGATCTCATGACCATTCGTGTTACTGAAACAAAGCGAGTGTCGTTTATTTGAAAAGAAAGAAATGTATAAAAATTAATTTCGTTTCTAAATTTTTTAATAATTTTGAAAACAGAAGTAAAAGCATTTTTCAATGTGCCGCATTAACTTCATTGTTGAGATAAATATTGTTTAGACCAAAGTTATTCTTGCAGATCAAAAGTAAATTCAATTATCTGAAAGTAAATTAGCTCCTGACACTTCAAATTAAAGATTTTATTTAAAAGAAAACAATTATTCAAACTTGCTAATTTTATGTAAACTTTTGATGCTGTTTTCTATGTTGGCCTGGTTCGTATTTCGTCGTTGCAACTATGTTCGTATTCGTGGTAGTTCTTTTATTAAAATAATTTATTTAAATGAAGTCAACTGAAGTTTTCTATCGTTTTTCATTGCCAATTCCCAAGTTGCAAAAGTGAGTAAACGCTTCTGTGAGGTCACGAAAATATTTAGCATAACAGTGGGCAGCCTCCAGTTAATCAGTGGGAGAATTATTTACTCCAAATTCATGTCACTGTGTTTAATAATGAGTAGAGTAAAACAAATTCCTTCTCATTATTATTTCGTGAATTGTTTTGTCACTGCAAACGTGTGTGTAGCCTTCTGTTGCCTCGCTTATTCAAATTATTCCTTACTCATTGCCGTACAAAATTTTAATTACTTAGTGAACAGACAATGTCCAGTTGGGCTGGCAACATATTTTTTATTTATTCCAAAAGTATTAGTAAAGTTTATTGTTTCAAATCCCGAGTCCCGTGGTATCCCTTTTCACTGGAATAACACGTGAGCGATAGCATACAGTTTTTGATAATTGACCTCAATTTATCTGAAAGCAGAGTAGGCGGAGTAAGTTGTCCTCAGAGGTAACGTGTTGTAAATCTCTCACTCACTAATCGGTGCTACATTTTCCTTCGGAAGCGGTAGCCTTATCAAATTTTACTTTCTGTTAGGCACACGCGAACACTGCCAAACATATTTTCGCAAAAGCCGGTTATGTAAATGGGGACGTTACATAAAATTAAGACATATGACATCGCCATAAGACCACGGTAGGCACATCACAGTACTTTTGCATCTCTCTAAGGGTTGTTGCGTTACTATGATTTTGGTTGTACATTACTGGCTTTTTCACTGTTGTGGAGCTATTTTCACTGAAACGGAGGTAATGAGAGTAACAAACCGACTACATCATAATTATTTTATTACTCTATAATGAGCCACCGGAGACCACGGGTCCTTACGCCGAAATACTCAGAAAATATACCTGACTAACTTCGGAAATTTTTTCGGTGGAATTCGAGGAGGTGGAGAGTAATGTTTCGCCTCCCGTCGACAACGAGGTCATTAGAAACGGAGTATAAGCTCGAATTAGGTGAAGATGAAGAAGCGAAGATGCCGTAACGTTTCGAAGGAGCCATCACGGCAATTGCCTTAAACGATTTAGGGAAATTACGGAAAACCTAAACCGTCGTCCTCCCGAATGCGAGTCCAGTGTGCGGTGGAGTTCAAACTTAGCCTGTATGTGTAATGTTATTTTTATTCATGGATCGCTTGAAGAAGGTCACAAAAGATAAAAACTAGAATCTTAAGATAAAACAACAAACAACAACAACTTTCATGAGTACTGGCTCTGAGCAATATGGGACTTAACATCTGTGGTCATCAGTCCCCTAGAACTTAGAACTACTTAAACCTAACTAACCTAAGGACATCACACACATCCATGCCCGAGGCAGGATTCGAACCTGCGACCGTAGCAGCCACGCGGTTCCGGACTGAGCGCCTAGAACCGCTAGACCACCGCGGCCGGCTCATAAGTACTAATCATATCGTTCCTGGAATATGTTTAAGGTGCAAAGTACAAAGCTCATGGAGCGGCGCTGTGTATTGCCGGAAGCCTGTGTGTCAAAATTCCAAAAACTCACATTCCAGTTCTACTTTAAATACAAACTGCTTCCTCCAAGATACGCTTCTCATAATGACCACAACGGTTAAATTATAGAAATTCGGATTGATATAGCATAGCGTGGACAGTCTTTCTTCCCATATACTATTCGCGAATGGTATAGGTAGGGGAAAAAAGTTATGCTATACCACATAGTCTCCACTATATTGCAAAATGTGGCCTACTGGGCAAAACTGTTTATGTACTCGAGAAATTAAACAAGGTTAAATTGCGTAACGCATAAAACTTTATTGTAATGTCTGGATCATTACAGTTTGTATAACAAAATGTGTAGTGATCTAGCCGGTACTGATGTTGAAAAAATCTGTCACATATGCCTGCAGGAGGTAGTACTGAACTAAAAGAAAAGTTCGGATAACGATGTGTCCGGAAACCAGTACCTGTTGAGATATGGACATATCTATTGTTACCATTTGTCTGTTACGTAGAAGTAGGTGCTATTGGTGATCCTGCACGTGGTTACCACGCATTCCAACACATCATCCAGCTCTTCTTCTCAATGAATCATGCTCTCTTAGCCATACACCTGGCTCCATTCGGACTGCGTCACATGCATGGGCCATTCGCTCTGTAGCGTCTGAACATTGCCAAAGAGCCGGGCAGTGAATCCAATGGATTCATTTCCGGTGAACGGGGACGCTATGCCACCGGACCTCTGCGACTAATCTACCGACCATAAAACTTAAGAAGAGGTATTGTGGCACTATCCGTCCAAAATGAGGTGATGCTCCCCAGTGCATAAAACACAGTTGTCTTTCAGCGAAGGCAATGGTCTCTAATACCTCTGGTCATTCATCGTGCAGAAGTCGGTGATAGCATTTGTTAATGTGTGTCTGTTAGTGTCAATTCCAGCCCACACATTTATAATGAAGCAATCCTGATGTTCGTATGTGGTAATTTACTATTCCATCTTGTTCCGATTGGCCATACTTTCTAGTTGGCATGAGGATCTTCGTCTTGGCGCTGTAGCGTCCCGGTAAGTAGTTACTGGGAACAGTGCCCGGAGCGGGCGAGGGGGGGGGGGGAGGGGGAGGGGGGGGAGGGTATTCTACTGCTCTACTGTGAGTCTACCACTACGAAGATACTAGCAATAGTTGCAAACGACCGGGTGCTGTCAGCTGGTGGAGCCACAGGAAGTGTGCCACGGTGTAAATCTGATTGTTGGCCACGTTTTTTGCAGCACGTTGTTGGTTTACATTTGTACGGGAATCCGGATTAACGTCCAGCACTGTATGAATTTTAATTATCTACGATACCTAGGAGTATCATTCGAGTAGAGCTAAACTTCCAGGACGGTAAAAAAATTTTGTAAGTTGATACACGGCATTCCAAGGAAAATTAAATATAATCAGTACATTTTTTTCTGATACTCAAAGTGGTTTGTTTGATCTAGAATGTGCCCGAGATGTACTTCAAACTGACATCTTTCGGTATATCGTTCCTGAACTCGCGTGTTCGGCTTAAGGGGCGTTTACACTGAGCTCAGAACATGTTTTTGTTGGGAACATTGTGTGCAACTTGTTCCCTCAATATGTTGGCAACATTGTTCGTTGTTCGCATTCCCGTTTACGCTAGCGACCAACATTCCTACGTATTCGCATAGTCTGCTGCGGTGAACTGATAGGTTACTTTGTGTATTCACATCAAGAGATGCGCTATATCAAGCGAAGGGGAAGAATTAATGACATTTGGTGCTACATTAATAATACTTAACGAAATGAACAGACGAAGAAAACGACGTAGTCGTCGTTGGTGGACCAAAACATACTATAGAAGACGTGGCGGGAATGACATGCTTTGTGAGCTGAATTTGGAAGACGGTTCTGGCTTTCGTAGCTTCACTAGGATGTCGCCGTCAGATTTTGAAATGTTGTTGAATATTATTGGACCAGTTGTTTCAAAAAAAGACATGAATTTCAGAAATACAATCCCTTTGGAGCAAAGACTGTTACTCTTCGTTTTCTGGCATCAGGACACTCCTATCAAAGCCTTGCATATTTATTCTACATTTCAAACCCAGCCATATCTCAAATGGTTCCGGAAGTTCGTGAAGCTTTGGTTGAAGGATTATGTAAAGGTAATTAAGGTATGTTAACATCACTGAAATACATACCCCAGCAAGAAAAGTGACACAACTCGAAAATGTCATTTTAAGTTTATGTCACTGAAAAATATGGGTACAATTACAGCATTACTTTTGTATATAATATAACAGAATATACTACCGTTAAATTCTTACTTTAATTGTAAAAGAAGCTTGTACTACTTCACTATAAGTTTCGTATAATTCTTTAAAATTATTTTCTCAAATATTGCATTTTTGAGTTGCGTCACTGTTCTTGCCAGGTTGCGACGTATTTAACTGACTAGATATTTATTTTTATATTAGCATTTACATATTTGCATCATTCCATGAAGATAATTTCCTCGGAATCCAAATCAGATATGCTGCCAATGAATGTAACAGGGGATTCTGCAGTTGAAGTTGACGCTGAAGATCCTGCTGCGTCTATGTTTATTACTGTATGCTGCTGCTTCCTCAGAGCATTCAGTTTTTCCTCGTACAGCACATCACTTATTCGTTTTGTAGCCACTGCCCTTTCACCTGCCGGAAGCTCTATCAACTTAGTGGCAACAAATTTTCCGAAATCTGTTGCCGTGTCCTGTTGCTGTCGGCGTTGATGTTGCTGCTGCATAATATTTTGCAATATTTCTGATGCATTAAGTATGGGGTCGCTTCTTAAAACCTCCAACCCCTCTCTTGGCCTGTTTTTGTGGAGGTGGTGTGCTGTCCTCCTCACCTTTCTCTGCAGATTCCTCTGTTTCAGCTGCTGCATGTTGAGGTAGCTCTTCCGAAACCTGAAGCCAAATTTACTTGTTTCAGATGCCAGCTACTGAAGAGGAATGGCGTTCAAAAGAAAGTGTGTTCCGCCAGGCACTCAACTTCCCTCATTGCGCGGGAGCAATTGATGGGAAGCACATTGTCCTACAGTGCCCTGTTGGTAGTGGGAGCGAGTTTTATAACTATAAAGGATTGTTTAGCATTGTGTTGCTTGCTGTAGTTGACGCCAACTACAACTTTTTATATGCTGACGTTGGCTGCCAAGGGAGGATTCCTGATGGAGGTGTTTTCAAGAATGCCTCCATAAGTGAGCTAATTCATAAAAACAAACTGAACTTGCCACGTCACGAGTGTTTACCTGGAGGGAAAAAGCCACTACCATACGTATTCATGATACTTTTCCATTAGGAAAACATCATGAAGCCGTATCCAGGTAGGCACAACAGAGGCTCGAAAGAGAGAGTCTATAACTACAGATGGTCAAGGGCAAGGATGTGTGTGGAAAACACATTTGGTATTATGGCTTCAGTATTTCGTGTCTTTGGCAAACCGATGCTATTACAACCAAAGAAGGCACAAGCTCTCCTGTAGAGGAGGAGACCTCCTTTACAGTTTGGAAGGTAGGACACGAGGTACTGGCAGAAGTAAAGCTGTGAAGACGGGGCGTGAGTCGTGCTTGGGCATTTCAGTTGGTAGAGCACTTGCCCGCGAAAGGCAAAGGTCCCGAGTTCGAGTCTCAGTCCGGCACACAGTTTTAATCTGCCAGGAAGTTTCAGATACTAGATACATTTGACTCTTAGTGAACCAGCCTTTATTGAAAAAGCCAAGACTGCCCATAGGAAAACCAAAAATGTGGCATGCTGAGAATTTTAAGAGCTCACTTCCAGCACCTGCTTGCTGAAATTCAACTCCTGAAGTCCGCATCTCTACCACTAAAAGGGGTTGTAGATGTAATCTCCGAGGTGCAGATTTCTCTGGAGGAAATAGCCGGTTTAGTGGGAATAGCAGGCGACACTAACTTGAGAAATATTTCACGGAGGAACCCTGGATATGAAGATGCGATGAAAGTGTCCGCCATTATTCAGGGAAAGAATTTCGAAGGTGGTTTGTACTGGGGCCACAAGTAAGCAGTTGTGTTTATGAAATATGCACCAGTAGCCCCTCTAGCTGTAGAGAGCTCTTTCTCAGCGTAGAAAAATGTACTGACACCAGAAAAACTTTAACTCTACAAAACTTAGGAATGTGGATAATTTTGTACTGAAACATAAAATTGTAATATAAAATTTCTTTTTTAACTGTAGTGTTACGCTACTGAATGTCGTCGTACACAGGTACACACCTCAAGTGTGTGTTTACAAGAGTAGTACATGAAAACTATTTTTTATTAAAAGACTTTTCATTAAAATATTATAAGAAGAGGCAATAACTGTAACATGGCCAAATATCTCAATAGTTGAAACTTTACTGGCAGATTAAAACTTTGTGCCGGGCCGAGACTCGAAGTCGTTACCTTTGCCTTTCACGGGAGTGCTAGTCCTGCAAGGTTCGCAGGAGAGCTTGTGTAAAGTTTGGAAGGTAGGAGACGATGTAATGGCGGAAGTAAAGCTGTGAGGAGGGGGCGTGAGTCGTGCTTGGGCATTTCAGTTGGTAGAGCACTTTCCCGTGAAAGCCAAAGGTCCCGCGTTCGAGTCTCGGGGCCCTGCACACAGTTTTAATCTGCCAGGAAAGTTTCATATTAGCTCACACTTCGTTGCAGAGTGAAAATCTCATTCTGATCTCAATAGTTCTTGCATTTTTTCGAGTGTCGATATAAGCAGTAGTTAACTTTATTTTTCACACATACCTAGAGTAACTGTGTCAAAATTACAGTAAAATCTTCTATGTTAATATTACTGTTCACTACATTTTTCATTAAAAGACTCAAGACTAAAATAGTTTGTTTACACCTGAGAAGGTCTATTCCAAAAAATTAATGGGCAAAAATTAATTTCATAAAATTAAAAAAAATCTGGGCTCTAGTCATAACTTTATCCATAACAAGGCACAGTTTATAGAAGTCAGGGCATATCAGGATTAACTAGCAATAGTAATCCGAACTTTAAAACAGAAGAGACCATAAAACAACTTTCAAAAATGGTTCAAATGGCTCTGAGCACTATGGGACTTAACAGCTGAAGTCATCAGTCCCCTAGAACTTAGAACTACTTAAACCTAACAAACCTAAGGACATCACACACATCCATGCCCGAGGTAGGATTCGAACCTGCGACAGTAGCGGTCGCGCGGTTCCAGACTGAAGCTAAACAACTTTAAATGAGTATTTATTGCAGAAGGATACAGCATCCAACAAAGCTGCTGCTTTGTAATTTATATCCTCTTACTAGTTTCTGTCTTTGGCCACTACCAGGCACTGCTTATACAGGGTGTTACAAAAAGGTACGGCCAAACTTTCAGGAAACATTCCTCACACACAAAGTAAGAAAATATGTTATGTGGACATGTGTCCGGAAACGCTTACCTTCCATTTTAGAGCTCATTTTATTACTTCTATTCAAATCACATTAATCATGGAATGGAAACACACAGCAACAGAACGTACCAGCGTGACTTCAAACACTTTGTTACAGGAAATGTTCAAAATGTCCTCCGTTAGCGAGGATACATGCGTCCACCCTCCGTCGCATGGAATCCCTGATGCGCTGATGCAGCCCTGGAGAATGGCGTATTGTATCAAAGCCGTCCACAATAAGAGCACGAAGAGTCTCTATATTTGGTACCGGGGTTGCGTAGACAAGAGCTTTCAACGGCCCTCATAAATGAAAGTCAAGAGGGTTGAGGTCAGGAGAGCGTGCAGGCCATGGAATTGGTCCGCCTCTACCAATCCATCGGTCACCGAATCCGTTGTTGAGAAGCGTACGAACACTTCGACTGAAATGTGCAGGAGCTCCATCGTGCATGAACCACATGTTGTGTCGTACTTGTAAAGGCACATGTTCTAGCAGCACAGGTAGAGTATCCCGTATGAAATCATGATAACGTGCTCCATTGAGCGTAGGTGGAAGAACGTGGGGCCCAATCAAAACGTCACCAACAATGCCTACCCAAACGTTCACAGAAAATCTGTGTTGATGACGTGATTGCAAAATTGCGTGCGGATTCTCGTCAGCCCACACATGTTGATTGTGAAAATGTACAATTTGATCACGTTGGAATGAGGCCTCATCCGTAAAGAGAACATTTGCACTGAAATGAGGATTGACACATTGTTGGATGAACCATTAGCAGAAGTGTACCCGTGGAGGCCAATCAGCTGCTGATAGTGCCTGCACACGCTGTACATGGTACGGAAACAACTGAGTCTCCCGTAGCACTCTCCATACCGTGACGTGGTCAACGTTACCTTGTACAGCAGCAACTTCTCTGACGGTGACATTAGGGTTATCGTCAACTGCACGAAGAAGTGCCTCGTCCATTGAAGATGTCCTCGTCGTTCTAGGTCTTCCCCAGTAGCGAGTCATAGGCTGGAATGTTCCGTGCTCCCTAAGACGCCGATCAATTGCTTCGAACGTCTTCCTGTCGGGACACCTTCGTTCTGGAAATCTGTCTCGATACAAACGTACCGCGCCACGGCTATTGCCCCGTGCTAATCCATACATCAAATGGGCATTTGCCAACTCCGCATTTGTAAACATTGCACTGACTGCAAAACCACGTTCGTGATGAACACTAACCTGTTGATGCTACGTACTGATGTGCTTGATGCTAGTACTGCAGAGCAATTAGTCGCATGCCAACACAAGCACCGAAGTTAACATTACCTTCCTTCAATTGGGCCAACTGGCGGTGAATCGAGGAAGTACAGTACATACTGACGAAACCAAAATGAGCTCTAACACGGAAATTAAGCGTTTCCGGACTCATGTCTACATAACATCTTTTCTTTATTTGTGTGTGAGGAATGTTTCCTGAAAGTTTGGCCGTACCTTTTTGTAACACCCTGTATATGAAATAACGCTAGGGTACGTATGTTGTCTTTTGTGTTAACGTGCTGCCTACATTTACAAACCAGAGTGAAAGAGGCTGTGCAACCCCGTAGACGTCTGCAGTTCAATAAACACTCCACGTGCGACACCTGCACTGCGACGTACTTGCGGAAGCCGTGACAGACGGCTGGTGGCTGGCGTTTGGCGGCCGCTCCTGAGGTGAGCTGGAACCGTGTCGTGACGTACAAGCGGGCATGAAAACTGTCGCGTTATCGGCACGGGGGCGCAGGCAGCGAGGCGCGCGCGGGGTTAACTTGACTGATTCATTCTCCCCCGCGCGCCGGCGCGACCTCTCACTCAATCCGAGGGCAGCGAGTGGAAAATTGGCGGCTCTGATGGATCCTCGTGTCCCGTTTAGCCCCTCTCCCCCTCACCTTCCCCCCCTCCCCTTCCCCTACCCACGTCACACGCCCAACCACCCTCCCACAGCTCTTCTCTCATATCCTCCGTTATTTTAACACGTCCGTCTCACCCCTTTATCCTCGTCCATCTGGCCGACTCTCATGATAAATTATGCTCCCCAGCCCGAGCGCCGGACTCTTTGATTCCCGTTCCTGGAGACTGGCTAGCGTTAGTCACACATGTCAGGCTTCACTTGACGGTCCCGTACATGAGAAGTCCGCCGTTGTTCTTCCTAATCTTCAGGGAGGTGGAGCATTATTAAAGGCAATGGACTCTTGATCAAATCCCCGTTCGGCAAGCTTGGTTTAGGCTCTGTATCTTCTTCAGACAGATTCCACGATGACTCTTACGACAAGGAGAAAGTGGCCACTACATTAAAACATAAGTAGTAGTACATAGAATTTTAAGACTACAATAATGGTTCAAATGGCTCTGAGCACTATGGGACTTAACTTCTGAGGTCATCAGTCCCCTAGAAGTTAGAACTACTTAAACCTAACTAACCTAAGGACATCACACACTCCTATGCCCGGGGCAGGATTCGAACCTGCGACCGTAGCGGTCGCGCGTTTCCAGACTGTAGCGCCTAGAACCGCACGGCCATCCCGGCCGGCAAGACTACAATACTGATGCCCGGAAAACATATCTCTTTGTATGAAATTTGACTCATAAATCACTCGATCTGATTACATTTAATAAAATGTGATCTTAGTGCCATGTTTTCCAATTTTTTCAGAGCTTTTGGGTCCCCTGTCTACCCATGTTGTTTCCGTGGCTCCCCTGTAGGATATCTTGTAAAACCAGAAATAATTAATTACAAAAGTTGCAAGTAAAATAATACTCCCCACATTACTCCACTTGAGCTTGCTTCTTCCAAAGCAATATGTCAAATCTTGGCACCAAGTGAGATACACCTACACTCATTTCCTTCTCCACACGAAGTCGTGATCTGTACTTTGTTTCAGTGACAGCACTGCCAAAAACCCACTCTCTCAAAGATAGGAGGTTGCGTGAGGAATAAATACTTTCAATGCTTTCTTCCTCATACTTTTCTTACTGAATACCAAAATGTTGACTATGTCATTGATGAAAACTTCACTTATAGTGAAGAATCTGGTGAAAGGTCTATCAACCCTTTCTCCTCTGCAGTATTGAACTCAGAAGCAGGTCATTGCTGAAGAGATTTTGGAGCCATTGAAACCTATCAGTTTTCAGGGAAGTATTTTTCAAAATGAACATAAAATTGAGGTAAATGCCCTTCAATTACAGAAAAGAATATCTGCAGTAAGACCTATCTTATTGTCGTTTATAAAATATCAACATGGAAAATAGTTCCTTTCTTCTCCGTTGGTCATTTTTTTCATTCCAAAGAAGAATATTTTTGATAACTGAAACTGTCAATCTGGATGAAATGAGTTTCACTTCCTTGCAGTGACTTATTCAGTGATTTTAACTCCTCATATAGCTCACATACGTATGCGATCTTTAATGGAAAGTTAGTGTCTAGGAAGTACCTAGCACTGACATCATTTCACCATTTCCGTTAAGAAGAAACTTATTGCTTTCAAAAATGCGTGATAATATACATTCCCTGGAAAGCAAACGAGTGTTGCTATAAAATAAGAGAGATGTATGTTCATCCCACATATAGTGACACATTTGTCCAACTTATCTATCATTCTGAGCACGTATTTTAATAAAATTCACCAGTATGAAGTACTTGATTCACTCAAATGTTGTGAATCATGTGCTTCTCTATGGATAATTCACTGGGTCCACGTAACAGCAGGAGCTTTGCCGCGAATAAATGATCACAGACCACTGTAACGTGTCAACATGTGCACTCTCCAACACAGTGAGGCCAGTTAATTTGATTTTCTGTCATGAATTAGTCCTCTGTATCGAAAAAATCTTTGCCTGTCTTACTTCCAGTTACTTCTTTACCAAAAAGAAGATCTTCCATGATTTCGCCCACAGCAATGGTCTCATCAACATGCAAACCAAAATCCTTCAATCTAAAGGTTTCTATAATTTTTTCATGAGGATCCTCTCCTAAAACTTGATTTCGATAAATAATTACAGCATCAGAAAAAGGAATGGGCAAAAGCTGTGACAGAGCGAGGTGGCGCATTGGTTAGTGCACTGGACTCGCATTCGGGAAGACGACGGTTCAAACTCGCGTCCGACCATCCTGATTTAGGTTTCCCGTGATTTCCCTCAATCGCTTAAAGCGAAATCCGGGATGGTTGCTTTGAAAGAGCACGGCTGCCATCTTTCCCCATCCTTCTCTACTCCGATGGGACTGATGATCTGGCTGTTTGGTCCACTACCTCCAAAGCAACCAACCAGCAAAAGCTGTTTTTCGATCTTCAAGCGTAAAGGTCATTATGTTGATGGTACACAATAGAAGTACTTGTTCTGCAACCGTATGGGTTTGCTTACAATTTGCTACTAAGCAAGCTACACTGTAGGACGCAAAAAGTGCTTAATTCGAGATTTTCGCCTTCTTAGAAAGCGATGATTTTTTGTTCTTTCATTTGAGTCAGTATTCTAGATGAATATCCTCTTGGCTTGACCATACCACCTTATGAACTCTTTCCAAATAACTCTTTAATTTGCTAGTTGGCATACAAATAACATAAAGTGCTCTCAAACACAAAACACACTGTCGACCCTCTTCATTGTTTGCAACAGTGCACATGAAACCAAAGTCTAAGTAGCTATCATCGTATCCTCTATATTTGCGTTCCCTACCGCAGTACCACTTTCCTTGTTGTTGTCAGCCAGTTTTTGCTTTTTCCCTTATTTCCAGTTAGAAAATTTTAAAACTTTTCCAAAGTTTATCGCCTTTATAAACTTTATAACAAAGTCACAATACAATAAAAACTGATTCCAAACACATCACTGCTGGTGCATAGTGTAACGTGCGATAGTTCGACTTCGAGGTTAAGATTGTTTAGGCAGGCTGGCGAACAGGTAAATGGGAATTCCTCCAAGGCCACACAGAGTTGAATTTAAACTGTTGTATTATTTAAAAAGTGGATACATAAGCTCATGGGAAATGCAGACAAATGTCATCCTACAGACTACGTGCCCTCACAGAACCACAAATTTACAAAAGACAGGAAAACAACCCCCTATTCATGTAATATTATTTCCTGAGTCGGAAAGCAGTGTGATAAGCGACTGGTGTAATCATACGACCCAATGAAGGGTAGATACTGATCACCACGTATTCTAAGAAAAGACGGGAATCAAACAAACTGCTCACATGAAAGACAATTACTAGAAAGCATGTTCCGTGAATGAACCTGAAAAATCACGTAACATGCAATTAAGCGAGTGCAGTGTGAAAAAGCAAGCATCCCACCAATAATCCACTACGATGTAACTTCAATGTTCCCATCTCAAAATTACTTTACAATTAATTTACTCAAAATTACTTTACAAGTAGGCAGCAGACAGAAGTAGTTCACATCTCCAAGCGAAAATCAAGAGTGAATGTCTGGCAGACCACGTTGTCCTACCGAACTCAGGTTACCATGCCAAGCAGCACGACTGACTAGGTAGATTCAGCATTCAAGGTTCTGGGTAGAAAAATGCTTAGTGGTTTCGAACCAGAGATAAAGCTACTATAGTAGATGGAAATATTGGCTATAGGGTCTTCGAATCACGTAAGTACTTAACATCTCATATACGAATACATGACATGAAAGTCATTTACAACAGGCGGCATTCAAAGGTAACGGGAGATCTCCTGCCACAAATACTTTTTTATTTCCTCTTTTTCTTCTCTACTCAGCCATACTGATTTATGGCAAAGGCATGTACTGCCCGTTCAGGGTCAAATACCTGTAAATTCATCTTCAGGTATCTTACAAGTTTGTAGGAGTTGGTCTAAAACCTCATCCAATTCATTTCCTGATAGGCAAAGATATCTTTTACTGTTCGGTTAGCTACTGACGATAAAACGCTGGAAGTAGTTGAAATTAAACCCATGCCGCCTAACTTTCCTTGGTACTTCTTGGACCTGTCTTTAGCACAACTAAGAAGAGATCAGTGCAATGCTCGTAAATTACAAATCAGAATCACAGATCAAAATAATTTCATATTCAATTTTTTAAACATAAGGATTGGCACCTGCTTTGCAGTGGCACACTGTAAAGATGAGACGAACAAATTAAGAACGCAGGGGCTATATTTATTTTTAGAGGGTCGACTAACCAGAATCAGATGCAGGTCAATATTATGATTCTGAGATTTAAAACAAGTCTAAATTTAGTAAGACACTTATTTACTCACTAACGCGACTTGTCTCACATTGAAATGACCAAAAATAACTTTCCAACTAAATGATAAAAAAGTCTCAAAATGTTGACAGAAATTGCTCCACTGCAACGAGCGCAAAGTAGTGTAAAATACACAAAGCTCTCTAGAAGCCTAATTTAATCAAGAACGCCCCGCTAACACAATGGGGAGGAACCTGTTTTACATGGAAGACTACTTGGCAAACGTTTCAGCCTCTCTAATCTGTGCAGCCAGCTGGACTGGTCAATTACGCCCCTAGGAATTTCTAGGACAAACACTTACATGTAAGGGTTTGACCCCCAGTTTGTTCAACAGAATTCACCGTATATATTCACAAACAACGTTTATTTATTATAACCATTCAGAAAACAAGTAACTTAGTTGAAAAATTAATCAATTATAGAAGGTTACTTTAAGCCATCAGTTAATCCAGAATTTATTTTAACAGTCTCAAAACGATTTAATTTGACCTTGAACCTGGCCTCTATGCTTGGGTGGGACACAAATTTAAGTAATCGCCAGAAACACTTGGAGCGTACTATCTTGAAACATAAATGACATGAATGAACTCACATACATAACAAAAGTCGCTGACTCGACAACACAAGAAATTTACAGAAATCTTAAATATGTAGTTTCCAATAACACGTTAACTAGGTTGCCAGTTTACGCCAGCAAGACCTGCAATGCTGCGCAGCATGCTACACAAAACTTAAAACAAGGCAAATTAAGCGTCAGTATCTTATACACTGAAGTGCCAAAGGAATTGTCAAAGGCATGTATATTCACATATAGAGATATGTAAATAGGCGGAATACGGTGGTGCAGTCGGCAACTTCCAAATAAGACAACAAGGGTCTGCCCCAGTTGTAAGATCTGTTACTGCTGCTACAATGACAGGTTATCATGATTTAAGTAAGTTTGAACGTGGTGTCATAGTCGGTGCACGAGCTATGGGACACAGCATCTCCGAGGTAGCGATGAAGTGGGGATTTTCCTGCACGACCCTTTCACGAATATCAGGAATCCGGTAAAACATCAAATCTCCGGCATCGCTGTGGTAGCATAAAGATCCTGCAAGAGCGGGACCAACGACGACTGAAGAGAATCGTTCAGCGTGACAGAAGTGCAACCCTTCCGCAAATTGCTGTAGATTTCAATGCTGGGCCATCAACAAGTGTCAGCGTGCGAACCATTCAACGAAACACATCGATGTGGGGTTTCGGGGCCGAAGGTCCACTCGTGTACTCTTGATGAACGCACGACACATAGCTTTACACCTTGCCTGGGCCCGTCAACACCTACATTAGACTGTTGATGACTGGAAACGTGTTGCCTGGTCGGCCGAGTTTTGTTTCAAATTGTATGGAGCGGATGTAAGTGTACGTGGGGACGAGACAACCTCATGAATCCATGGAACTTGCATGTCAGCAGGGGACTGTTGAAGCTAGTGGAGGATCTGTAATGGTGTGGGGCAGGTGCAATTGAAGTGATATGGGACCCTAGATATGTCTACATACGACTCTGACGTGGGACACATGCGGGGTCCAAAGCCAACCAGCGGTGGGCCACTCGACGGCTCGCTACCGCGGGCAGTCTTGTTAGCTCCCAACACACGCTGGAGGGATCCCGAAGCGAGGGCCGCAGATTTGGCTGTCGGATCGCAAGGACTTGTTGTCGTCTGCGATCTTAACCATGACGGTGAAGAAGCACACAGTGGGCCACCCTGCAGCTCCCAGCGAGCGGCGCTGAGGCAACGGGGATGAAAGCCGCTGAGTCAGCTGCCAGCGTATCCTGATGTCGTCAAACCATTGCGGCTTTACACGGCTGGCACATTGTAGTAGGTTGTGCGGGTCGCTGAGGTAGCCCATCTGCAACAAGCTGTTTTGCAGACAGCGATGTGGCACTCTCGGCATCGCGGGACCCTGTGATGCAAAGAGGAACACAGCACTGTAGCTGGGAATAATAAAACACTTGAAGTTCACGGCCGAGTTTTAATGTGGCGCATCCTGACAGTTTCCATCCATGTCCAACATCCCTCCAGCGCACCCCAACATGTACAGGGCTATTACAAATGATTGAAGCGATTTCATAAATTCACTGTAGCTACATTCATTGACATATGGTCACGACACACAACAGATACGTAGAAAAACTCATAAAGTTTTGTTCGGCTGAAGCCGCACTTCAGGTTTCTGCCGCCAGAGCGCTCGAGAGCACAGTGAGACAAAATGGCGACAGGAGCCGAGAAAGCGTATGTCGTGCTTGAAATGCACTCACATCAGTCAGTCATAACAGTGCAACGACACTTCAGGACGAAGTTCAACAAAGATCCACCAACTGCTAACTCCATTCGGCGATGGTATGCGCAGTTTAAAGCTTCTGGATGCCTCTGTAAGGGGAAATCAACGGGTCGGCCTGCAGTGAGCGAAGAAACGGTTGAACGCGTGCGGGCAAGTTTCACGCGTAGCCCACGGAAGTCGACGAATAAAGCAACAGGGAGCTAAACGTACCATAGCCGACGGTTTGGAAAATCTTACGGAAAAGGCTAAAGCAGAAGCCTTACCGTTTACAATTGCTACAAGCCCTGACACTCGATGACAAAGTCAAATGCTTTGAATTTTCGGCGCGGTTGCAACAGCTCATGGAAGAGGATGCGTTCAGTGCGAAACTCGTTTTCAGTGATGAAGCAAGATTTTTTCTTAATGGTGAAGTGAACAGACACAATGTGCGAATCTGGGCGGTAGAGAATCCTCACGCATTCGTGCAGCAAATTCGCAATTCACCAAAAGTTAACGTGTTTTGTGCAATCTCACGGTTTAAAGTTTACGGCCCCTTTTTCTTCTGCGAAAAAAACGTTACAGGACACGTGTATCTGGACATGCTGGAAAATTGGCTCATGCCACAACTGGAGACCGACAGCGCCGACTTCATCTTTCAACAGGATGGTGCTCCACCGCACTTCTATCATGATGTTCGGTATTTCTTAAACAGGAGATTGGAAAACCGATTGATCGGTCGTGGTGGACATCACGATCAGCAATTCATGTCATGGCCTCCACGCTCTCCCGACTTAACCCCATGCGATTTCTTTCTGTGGGGTTATGTGAAAGATTCAGTGTTTAAACCTCCTCTACCAAGAAACGTGCCAGAACTGCGAGCTCGCATCAACGATGCTTTCGAACTCATTGATGGGGACATGCTGCGCCGAGTGTGGGAGGAACTTGATTATCGGCTTGATGTCTGCCGAATCACTAAAGGGCCACATATCGAACATTTGTGAATGCCTGAAAAAACTTTTTGAGTTTTTGTATGCGTGTGCAAAGCATTGTGAAAATATCTCAAATAACAAAGTTATTGTAGAGCTGTGAAATCGCTTCAATCATTTGTAATAACCCTGTACATTTGACAGTGACAGCTGTATTACGTACGGAAAAAGATATATTGTGTTTTGATTCTCCCACCAAATGTGAGATATGTCACTTTGAACATTTGATTTCCTCTTTTCAAATAATTTATCAGTCACTTAATCAAGCACTTGCTTTCACAAATAAATAACAATAACGAACAAAACAGCAAAACAACACAGATATAGGTCAATAGAAAATATAACGCAGTACTGAAAGAAAACGGGAAGTCTTACATGTTGAATGGCGAAACATGCCACAGAAAGGCTGGTTGGTTGGTTGGTTGGTTGGATGGTTTTGGGGGAGGGGACCAAACAGTGAGGTCATTGGTCCCATCAGATTAGGGAAGGATAGGGAAGTAAGTAGGCCCTACCCTTGCACAGGAACCATCCCGGCATTTGCTTGAAGCAATTTTAAGGAAATCACAGGAAACCTAAATCAGGATGGCTGGACGCGGGTTTGAACTGTCATCATCCTGAATGCGAGTCCAGTGTGCTAGCCACTACGCTATCTCGATCGGTGGAAAGGCAGACAATGAAGTCTGCCCTAGGAAAATATTTTTCGCACAGCTAGTACCACTGATTATGGGCAACTAAGCGGTAGACGCGTGGGGAGGCATGGGGAGGAACTGTTTCCCCACACCCCGCCTCTCCCTTTGCGGACAATCTCCTGAGCTTCGTACTACAGTGACTTCGATGTCAAGAGTATGATCAGTTCAGTAGCAATCTCATGAAACTCAAGGCAAAATTACGAAATGGGGAGCAATACCAGATTCAGTTCGTAAAAGTCTAAAACATTCTATGACCGAGAGTTCTGCAAAAAATTTATTTAATAAAGGTTTTCGAGCAGCCAGAGAACAACTATGCGAACAACTTAAACAATGGAAAGAAAATATTGAGAGATCTTTAAATCCATCTCGAGAAGATTTGTGTTCCACGCAAGGAAATGAACCCATAACAAGGAGCTACCCATTTATCATGCATAACCTTAGTTTTAGAGTGATTTATTTTAATTCCAACTTCCTGACAACGATCCGTTAAGTCTTTTATAGATGACTGCATTTCCATCTTACTGTTAGCTAGGACCGCTATGTCGTCAGCAAACCTCTGGTTGGTGAGCCTTTTACCATTTATCCTTATGCTTCTGTTGTTACAAATAGTTTTGGACATAGCCGTCTTGAGAAGTGCTATAAATAACTTCGGGGGTATAGGCCACCCTGATTTAGTCCATTTCCAGTGGGATATTCCCACTTGTTTTTTCCTATGTTGACAGATGCTACAGACGTGTCATAAATGTTGCACAGTATGTTTATATAGTTTGTCTCCACTCCTTGCTTGGCCAGTGCTTGTATGACTGCAGTGTGGCTGACAGAATCAAAGGCTTTTTCGAAGTCAATGATGGCTATGCATAGTGGCATTTCATACTCATTTGGTCGACTAATTACCTCACGCAGTGTGTTCGTATGGTCAATTGTACTGAAACCGCTGCGGAATCCAGCTTGTTCTATGGGCTGTGCAGTCTCCACTGCTGTTTTAATGCGATTTATTAGGACTTTAGTGAACACTTTATATGTAACAAAAAGGATGCGTCCTGCTTTTTGTAGGTCCTTCTTGGTGGCATCGTATCACAACTAAAGTGACAGTAGGAAACGTGAAAATCGGTTCAAAATGGCTCTGAGCACTACGGGACTTAACTTCTAAGTCCCCTAGAACTTAGAACTACTTAAACCCAACTAACCTAAGGACATCACACACATCCATGCCCGAGGCATGATTCGAACCTGCGACCGTAGCGGTCGCACGGTTCCAGACTGTAGCGCCTAGAACCGCTCGGCCACCCCGGCCGGCTGAAAATCGGTATTGGACATGTTTTCGACATCTTGCATGACATTTTCAACATTACAAAGTTCGCCGCCAGCCGGTTTCCGCTACTGCTTCGAAAAGCCGAATCAAAAGCTCGTTGAACCGAGGCAGCAGAGAAAACCATGCAGCTATGTCAGGCCAATTGTGATTCCTTCTGCAGCCACCTAAACAGCATGGACGATCGCTGGGTGTGTCACAAAGACGCCGAGACAAAATAGCAAAGCAAGAAGTGGAAACATGTGGATTTACCACCGCCGAAAGAGGCAACCATTCTCGGACAAGCTGATGCGAAGGTCTTTTTTTTGGGTCTGACAAGGTATGGCGCTATCAGATAACACTCGTAAGGGGCAAACTTTCACAGGAACATACTAATTCTCTTCTTAAGGTTATACTAGGCTGTCCAAAGAGGTGTTCTTGTTCCATAATAATCTCTTAGCTCGTTCTGTGCAGGATACCATCACACATATGTAATGCTTCTTGGGACTACGAGATTTTGCCACAACCTACGTATTCTAGTGGCATGGTAGTCTTTCTTCAGATGAAGGACAACAGCGTGGCAGGAATTTCCAGAATGACAAGTCGGAAATAGAGTTGGGATGCTTCCTGAACCTCTTGAAGGAAGTCATTTTCATGCGTAGGCAGTTTTTATTTTTGAAGTTAGCAATATTTCAGGCTTTTATTATTAATTAATATCGCCCTCTTAGGCATTTTCAAGTTACCTCTCTTACTTGTGTCACAGTGAAAACTCTTTCATATAGAAGCCTATGTTCCATGCATTTGTATGGAGAGAGCTCCTTCTAATGGCGTTATTATGGCGATTGTGGTAAAGGGAACAACTATCTAATGCGTAGGCAGTTTTTATTTTTGAAGTTAACAATATTTCAGGCTTTTATTATTAATTAATATCGCCCTCTTAGGCATTTTAAAGTTACCTCTCTTACTTGTGTCACAGTGAAAACTCTTTCATATAGAAGCCTATGTTCCATGCATTTGTATGGAGAGAGCTCCTTCTAATGGCGTTATTATGGCGATTGTGGTAAAGGGAACAACTATCTCAGATGTGAATTCCGTATGTAAAACGAAAACAAAATCGTATTTTGTCACAGCGTCAGCGTAAATCGTATTAAAATACAGGTCGTATCGAAAAGAATCACCCGATTTGGCCTGTCGATATTTCCGAAACTAATAAACATATAGAATGAATTTTGTTTTTTGATAAACGAGAAACACAGAGTCTTTTTTCATACCTTTTCATAGGTGTTCAATATGCCCCCCTTGAGACCCATGGCATATGTCAGTACAGTATTCAGATTATTCCCACACTGCAGCAAGCATCTCTTGAGTTACAGTTTCCACAGCTGCTGTTATGCCATGTCTCAGTTCAAATGGTTCAAATGGCTCTGAGCACCATGGGACTTAACGTTTAAGGTCAGCAGTCCCCTAGAACTTAGAACTACTTAAACCTAACTAACCTAAGGACATCACACACAGCCATGCCCGAGGCAGGATTCGAACCTGCGACCGTAGCGGCCACGCGGTTCCAGACTGTAGCGCCTAGAACAGCACGGCCACCACGGCCGGCCTGTCTCAGTTCATTCATTGTTGTCGGTAACGGAGGGACATAAGCAGAGTCTTTCATAAACATTCACAAGAAATAATCACATACAGTCAGGACCGGTGACTTTGGAGGCCAGTAATGTACGGCTGAATCATTTGGTCCAGCGCGTTTGAAGTCTGTATCAGACACGCGGGGATGGGCCGGCTATTTGCCTTAACAGAAGCAACCTCTTTCTCGGAATTGTTCATGCCATCATCTAATGCTCTGTACTGTAGGAGGATCTACACCGTACCTACCACGAAAGTCGCGCTGAACAGTTATTACTGACCCGCACTGCGCAAAACATAGAACACAAAACGCTGTGTCCCGACACCATTTTTACTAGTGGGCGCACGCTGCTGTTGCCTAGCGGGAACCATGTAAAACTCGTGAGTTTACTCTTTCCAACAGCACGTTGTCCATACACATATCTCAAATAACATAATAGTTATGATTTTCTAAATCGGATGATTCTTTCTGATACACCCTGTATTTTAAAGACATGGTACGCAGGAATCAGTACGTGTCAATTAGAATTCAGACAAAACAGCCAAAACGGATTGTGCAGTATTCAGTCACGTCATGCATCATTGGGAAGAAAATGTCACGCTGAAAGAGGGATCTACTCTACGTTACTAAGCACCATCCTGGGGCACGGTATCCTTAAACCAGTTGCAGGTTGCCTGTCTAACGACTTCTGAGACAACAGAATTTTTTTTTCAACATTTCATACAAATAGAGACCGTATTTAACAATTTAAAATGCTGACATAATATGCTTCTTAAGAGGTTTAATCTTACTTGAAAGGTTCGGCACATTTGAAAGTATTACAGTTATAAACTGTGAGTATGTCTAGGGTGAGCATAACTCACCGCGCACAAATATTCAGATTAGACGCGTCCAGTATTGGAGAAAGAGAGCAGTTAGTGACTCACAACAAAATTACCACGTAATTTCGAACTTCTACAAAAGTTTTTCTGCCTGAAATTGCCCGCACAATAAAGAAAGGAAAAAAAAATCACTACACTACATTTTCCTTTTCCATCCAATAAAACAGCCGCATCAGGTATGACGTTTTAATTTATTACTTCTTTAGTACAAACTATATTAGCAACGAATTTGGCAGACAGTATCCATATATACTGATGAATGTATCTCAAAAACTATATCACCGTACGATACATATTTTAGGACTTATGACGTCATAAACACTGAAATGTGAGAAAAACTAGCTTTTACAGTTAGAAACTGTGTATGTCTTGTGGCCAATATCCAGACTATATTCACCCAGTATTTGAGAATGACCACACTCGTCGAATTGCAACAAACTGTACACTTAATTTTACATCTTTAAGAAACATTTTCTCGTTGACAACACCCACAAGTTGATGAAAGCCAAAAGAAATTATGACTTACTGTATTTCGCTTTCACGCATGAAAACTGCTACACGAGGCATGAAGTTTTAATATATATATTTTCTTACTACAAATTACATTCTTAACACGTTTTTCAGGCAGTGTCAGCAGTAACACTGATTGTACCTGCAAAATTATGTCATGTACGACACGGTTTAGCAGATACGACATCATAGACAATGAAATGAATGAAAAACGAGCTTTTGTTTAAAGCTGAGCGCAAATTACCCACAATATACCTATCCTGTGTGTGATACTGACAACACTTGGCGACTTCCAACGAATCTTAAACATAATTTCAAACTTTTTTAAAATTTTTCCCGGTTGATGCTTTTTCGTCAAATATTTAACATATAACTTATTTGTAAAGTAATGATGAATTTCAAGCAATTTTATACACGGGAGCTACGTTCTTTAAAGAATTGGGGGTTTACTAGTATTTAAAGAAGGAGTGATACCATACCCAAGGTTCTGATTGCAGCTTGCTTTTCCGAGTTGACAAAAATAGTACTTTACGACGGTTCGTCGTATACTGTATTTAATCATAGATTTACCGAATCATGTTCCGTTTTTGTGGACATGCACAATGAATGATAACAGAGGAGTAGAGTTGTGATAATTTACGTTTATACTTACAGTACCTGTGGTCTCTTGTAAGTAACTGTTGAGTAGTGCAAGAGAGAAAAGTAAATTTTTGCACTCTTTGGGACGCTATATGTATACAAGAGAGGTGATAAGGAATCACCAGATGCCAAACATCTAAGTGCTCCTAGTGGTTCCACTCGGTCTGGCATAGCAAGCCTCATGTGATTACCTACTTTTTGACTGGAACTCGATAAATTAGTGAGCAGTTATTCTAATTTTGTTCGTCACCCGCCGGTTGAATCTTGGTTTTAGGCTGTCTGTGTTTGCAGGGTGTTTCGCAGTGCCATCTTATTTATGTACGAAACCCACATCTTAGAGCCCTTGTCTCGATTTGCAGTGTCACTACTTGCAAGGGAACATTACTGTCAGTCCGAATCAGTTGACGATCTATTGGAAACTAGAAATGAGACAGCAGCCTCTGAGAGCAATAGGTTTCGCCACAGCACAGCGTGCCGTCCCGCCAAAAGTGGCTTGTTTAATTGCTTGGAGAGAGTCTTGGTCCGTATCACTTGTCAGGCACTGTCATTTATTGGGTGAGTATCATAAGGTACTAGAAAAACTACTCATGCCTTCGGGGATACGGTCCACCTATTCTCTCCTTCGTTTAGGTCGGTACTGAAACAATTTATATATGTGGTAACTGATTTCCTGGCATTTCAAAAACTTGATGGTGTCAGTTAAATGCTTCTTTAGACCATTTCTTCTAAACACCTTAATTCTCTCTGAATCTTATTTTTCTTTTCATTATCAGATTTACGGCAATCAGGGTGCTGTTTATCTTTTATTTCCATTCTTATGACGAACCAAGCTTTCAAATGGTTGAAGTGGCTCTGAGCACTATGGGACTTAACATCTGAGGTCATCAGTCCCCTAGACTTAGAACTACTTAAACGTAACTAACCTAAGGGCATCACACACATCCATGCCCGAGGTAGGATTCGAACCTGCGACCGTAGCAGCAGCGTGGTTCCGGACTGAAGCGCCTAGAACGGCTCGGCCACAGCGGGCGGCACCAAGCTTTCGCCTGCATACAGAAAAACCGGTTTTCAAATGGTGATGTTTTAAACGAGAACGCTGTTTGGCTTCACAGAGACTCTAACGCGCCTCCGTAACTGACGATCCCCTAGTCTAACTACTCCTGGTAGTGGTAAGAATTTTTTCTTGGTGGGAGGTTTGGGACGGGGTGCTCTCGGCCTCGCGGTACCCACTGAGGTGCTGTTTGAATAAGAAGTAGCGGCTGCAAGGTGTGGAAAGTCGGGAGAGCGACGAGTTGACCCAACGCCCATGTCTACTGCGTGGAATTCGATAACATGGGCGCCACCGCGTCTTGTGTACTTGCCCACGGGGACTAGTTTCTTACTTTAACTGTAACTGTTAAGAATAACAATTAATTATTGTAAACATTAACATTTATTGCTCTTCATGCTACGCTTCTTCATTTGTTAAGATGCTTTATTCCCACTAATATAGCACAAATGATTAGAGTGTACGACTTATGTGAACGATCTATGGCACTGCCTCGCAGAAGAACACAAAATATTATTTTAAAGCAGGACTGAAATTCATGTGGGTGCTTTGATTGCATAGGTGAAAACTCATATAAATGTAAATTTCTTTCATAGATCAAAAGATATTTTTTGATAAAATGAAGTAAACAAAGATAGAAGCTAAAAAGTGAAAAAAGTATAAAGTAATAATGCTGCCAACTGTGGCAAATTTGATAAAATATTTTTACATATTAATATTTTTTATCATATGGATACTGAACATATATATATATATATATATATATATATATATATATATATATATATATATATGTGTGTGTGTGTGTGTGTGTGTGTGTGCGAGAAAGAGAGAGAGAGAGAGAGAGAGAGAGAGAGAGAGAGAGAGACACTTATGACTGTCACTTTTTCACGAAAATGTCATGAGCCTAGTCACAATATGAAACCTTTGGCAATCACAAGCTCAACAAACCACACAGCTCTCTCACTGGCAGCGTGTGCTCTCTGTCTGTTCCTCTGCCTCCTTCCCGCTAACTCTATCTCTCTTGTGTCTCTCTTCTCTCTCTCGCTCTCTCTCTCGCTCTCACTCCCTCTGTCTATCTCTCTCCCACGCACAAAGACACACACACACACACACACACACACACACACACACACACACAAAAACACACACATATACACACACTCACAGACGTAGAGTATCACCAGAATATATTAACAATATTCCAAAATTGTTCATAAAAGTTGACACTTTTGACCGTTTTTTTATTTTATATTATCTTTTCATATTTTTTGCTCCTCTAACATCACCTGTCTTTACTTCAATTTCTTGAAAGTGTTTGTAATATAAATACTACTCGAAAAACAGCCTTTCACTACTGAAACTATTTATATTTACGTAATTGCTCACTTATGTGTTGAAAGCATTCATATAACTTGGAATCCTGCCTAAAATGATCCTTCGTGCTGTTCTGCCATTCAGAGCCATACATGTGTGAACAAATTTGCATAGTACTATAGAGACTGTGTAAAATACAGATATTGCATAAACTGTTGTGCAAGACCAAGAGGGCGATATTAATAATGTCTCTCCCCGTGCGGTTAAAGTTAAGTGAGAAAATCGGTTTCTAATCCTGGTCCGCCACAAGTTTTCGTGAGTCTCTAATACATTGTGCAGCTGATGCCTAATTGTATTTGCAGTAAACGAATACATCTCTTCTAAATGAAAAAAATCGTTCGTACAGGCCACTAGTTTCTTGGCACTACCTAAACTTTAAAAACTCTTCATCCTCAATACATTTTGGTGCACACTGTCAGTTGGAGTCTTTTTAAATTAGTTCAACCGTTAATGAGAAATACGTTTTCGCAATATTATTTATTAAGCGCTCACAAAACGCTGCACTCGTTACGCTCGGTTTTCATGAAATAATGAATTCTTTCACGTACACATACTTTTAATTGCCTATCTTCCAATATAAAATTGTACATTTTTCCGACATTTTTGTTTAAAATTTATAGGGCTCACATATTTGACCCCTGGAATATCATAAAAAAGCACAAAATATCATTAGTGATTACCATATTCTTCTCGTCAAACAATATAAATCAAATACCTTTAAACCGGGTGCCTAAATTTAGTTGCTAGGTATTATCTTAATGAATTCATATACGTAAATTTGGACGCAAAAATGGATAGAAAATTTGGCTGCATTAGGATTGAGGCACAAAGAATGGACAACATAAACAGATGGCACAAGTGGACACAAAAAATGGATAGAAAATTTGAGCGCACTAGAATTTGGGAAAAAAATGGACAGCAAAAATGGATAGAAAATTTGAATGCACTATAATTTCGGGCACAAAAAATGAAGGGCAAAAATGGAAATCTTAGAGCCAAACTATGGTTAACGAAGGCAAACGAAGGTCAAACGGATGGCAAACGAAGGACCAACATGCCAACTTTTGGGGCACGTTGAGCACACTTGGCTTCGCTACCCATTGTTGGTCTCCGAGATGTCCATTTTTGCTGTTCATTTTTTACGCTCCATATTCTAGGGCAGTCAGATTTTCTATACATTTTAGTTGCCCAGTTTTTTTGTGACCCAGCCTCAAGGGCGCTCAAATTTTCTATCCGTTTTTGCTGTCAATTTTTTGTTTCAGTTTTTGCTGTGCATTCTTTGTGCCCCAAATTCTACTGCGCTGGAACCTTCTCTCCATTTTCTCGTGTCCCACATTCTAGTGTGCCCAAATTTACCTATATCAATTCATTAACCATAACAACTATCAATTAAATTTAGGTACTTGGTTTAAAGGCTTTTGGTTTCCTTTGATTTAACAAAAGAATGTGTTAATCACTAACAATGTTTTGTGGTTTTGTACGATATTCCAAGTGTCGAATATTTGACGCCTGAAAATTCTAAACAAAACAAGAAACATTTCGTTAAATTTCCTAAAGACAACGAGATTGCTGATGTTAGAGGAGTCTCCAACTCAAGGATCCTCACATTTATTGCATAGTACTTTTATTCCTAGATGATCTTTTGCTGCTCATTTACAGCGAAGAGCTATCACCTTGATGTTACTTTTCTGCTGTTCATTTATAGTGCAGTGCTTTTTTTTCCTATGTGAGTTTTTGCTGTGCGTTATTGTTATCCATTTCACGCTATTTTTTTCTGTTCATTTATATTGAAGAGCCATCGATTTGATACTCACTTTTTTGTTCATTTGCAGTGTATTGCTTTTTCTGCTATATGATTATTTCGCTGTTCATTTATTGTGCAGAGCTATAGATTTTATGCTCTTCTTTTTCTCTTTATTTTAGTGCAATGCCTTTCCTCCTAGATGATTTTTTGCTGTTCACTTAAAGTGCAGAACTATCGATTTGATGCTGTTTTTCTGCTGGTCATTTATAGTGATCTTCATTTTTTCCTATATGACTTGTTGCTGTTCATTTTTGTTATACTTTAGATGCTATTTTTTTTTCATTTATAGTGTAAGCTGCCAACGGCCTTGCCGCGGTGGTAACACCGGTTCCCGTCAGTTCACCAAAGTTAAGCGCTGTTGGGCTGGGCTAGCAGTTGGATGGGTGACCATACGGTCTGCCGAGCGCTGTTGACAAGAGGGGTGCACTCAGCCCTTGTGAGGTAAACTGAGGAGCTACTTGATTGAGAAATAGCGGTTCCGGTCTCGGAAACTGATATACGGCCGGGAGAGCGGTGTGACCTCAGCATCCAGTGACGCCTGTGGGCCGAGGATGACTCGGCGGCCAGTCGGTAACTTTGGGCCTTTATGGCCTGTGCGGGAGGAGTTTAGTTTTTTTAGTTTTAGTACAAGCTATCACTGTGTGGCTGCCTGGTTCACAAAAAGTAGAGACATTTTTTTGCACCCCCCGCCCCGAGTGCTTCCGGGGTTCCCACTTCGTTAGTAATATCCATCTACATAGGGAGGAATCATCATCATAATAAAATCAAATAAATAAGAGCTCGCATGGAAACTTATAATCTCGGCGCGGAGTGTCCGCGGGGTTTCAGGCGCCACGTCACCGATTGCGCGGTCCCTCCCGCCGGAGGTTCCAGTCCTCCTTCGGGCATGTGTTTCTGTGTTGCTCTTAGCATAATTTAGTTTACGTAGTGTCTAAGTCTGGGGACCGATGACCTCAGCAGTTTGGTCCCTTAGAAATTCACACACATTTGAACATTTTTGAAATGTATGATAGTTCGTTTTATTCCCGCGCGGTGCCCGAGAGTGGAACAGTGGAGAAATAACTTGAAGGAGTTTCGATAAAGCCTATTCCAGGTACTGTATTGTGAATTGCAAGTCAATCATGTAGATGTAGATTGTCGATAAACCTCTGTATCAGCTCTAATATCTCGTATTTTCCCGTCGTGGTTATTTCGCGAGATTTATAAGGGACGAAGTAATATGTTATCCGTCTCTTCCCAGAAAGTAGTCTCTCGAAGTTTATAGTGAAAGAGTTTAATGTCGCGTCGACGACAACTGATTAGGGACAGAGCAGACGATCACACTGTGGAAGGATGGAGCAGGAAATCTGCCGTGTCCTTTTCATAGGAACCATTCTGGCATTTGCCTTAACCGATTTAGGGAGCCACGGAAATAATAAGTCTGAATGGCCAGAAGAGGATTCAAACCACGGTCCTTCAGAATGCGAGTCCAGTGTCTTACCACTGCGCCAACTCAAGCGTACGAACAGAAAGATGAAACAGGGGAAGATAAACGTAGAAATCGACGATACGGATTTTGCTGCAGTCGTTCATTTGTGTTAGGGTAATCAAAAAATAATCAGATTGACACTTTCTTATATAGATATATGTTAGCGACACTGTAAGCCAGTTGCCAATTGCATCTGTGCTATCTTTCTACAATTAGCTAAATTTTCATGTCATCGTCTGACGAGTATTCTTGGAAAATATTGAGCTACATGACAACCGCCCCTCCTGTTCCTGCAGACTGCTGAATTTAAAGGTGTCCCCGGTTCAAGGACCTCTCACATTTATAGCACAGTGATTTTTTCTGTATGGTTCTCTCCTGCTCATCTATAGTGCACAGCTGTCGATTTGATCGTGTTTCTTCTGCTGATTTATAGAACAGTGGCATATTTCCTATATGGCTTTTTACTGTAAATTTTTTTATGCATATGAAGCTCATTTTTTCTGTTTATTTATAGTGCAGAGCTATCGATTTGATGCTCTTATTTATGCTGTTCATTTATAATGTAGTGCTTTTTTTGCTATATAACATTTTGTTGTTCATTTTTGTTATCCATTTGATGCTGTTTTTTTTTGTTCATTTATAGTGCAGACTCATCGCTGTATCGCCACCTGGTTTACAAAAAATAGTTACATAATTTTACTCCCTGAGTGCGCCCAACGAGCCCTCGTATTAGTGTGGATGCCAAAGAAGTATTTTCATACTCTGAGGAGAACATTGGTGATTGAAATTTCGTGAGAAGATCCTGCAGCAACAAAAAAAGCCATTGTTTTAATGATTTCCACTCCATTTCACGTATCATATCCGTGGCACTCAATCCCCTACTTCGCGTTAATACAAAACGAGGTGCCCTTCTTTGAAAGTTTTCGATGTCCTCCGTCAGTCATATCTGTTGTGGATCCCAATGTGGATCCCACACCGCGCAGCAGTAAGCCAGAAGCGGGAGGATAAGTGTAGTGTAAGCAGTCTCTTTAGTAGACCTGTTGCACTTCTTAAGCGTTCTGCCAATAAATCTCAGTCTTTATTTTGCTCTACCCACTACATCATCTATGTGATCGATCCAATTTACGTTATGCGCAATTGTAATCCCTAAGCATTTGGCTGAAATTACAACTTTTAGATTTGTGAGAGATATCGTGTAAACGAAATTTAGCAGATTCCGTTTAGTATTCATGTGGATGACTTCACTATCTCCATTATTTAAAATCAGTTGGGACTTTCCGCACCACACAGATACCTTGTCTAAATCGATTTGAATTTTTTAATTATCTATTGACTTTATAAGACGGTAAATAACAGCATCGTCTGCAAACAATCGTCAAGGACTGCTCAGACTGCCTCCTAAATCGTTTATGCAGATCAGGAACAGCAGAGGGCCTATAAAACTTCCTTGGGGAACGTCAGGTATTACTTCTGTCTTACGTGATGACTTTCCGTCAATCTCTACAAACTGTAACCTTTCTGATAGGAAACCATGAATACAATTGCAAAACTCAGACGATACTCCACAGGCAAGTAATTTGATTAAAAGTTGCAGGTGAGGACCGGTGTCGAAAGCCTCATGGAAATTTACAAATATGGAGTCAATTTGACATCCCCTGTCGATAACACTCATTCTTTCCAAGCGCCATTTGCAAGTGGAGCAGGGAAGGGGGAATCAGCAGTACCAGAAGTGTCGTCCATCACACACCGTCAGTTGGCTTCCGGAGTACTGATATAGATGTAGGCACAGAATCTTCTTGTACTTTTCATATTGCGTTTGTGAACATGATATGTGGCTTTACGAAGGGGCGAGGGGGAAGGCGTGTGTGGGTGTAACAGAACGCTGTTTGGATTGCACGCAGGTCAGCAATTCAGAAATTTCTTGCCAACTTTCGTAGTTCCGCTAAGAAATACGATTCTTTCTTTCTAACGAATCCGGTCACTAAAACTGACAGTGCGCGGAAGAACTGTATGCTGACCACATTCCTCTCCATACCTATGAGCTGCGGATGACATGATGGTCGGTCGCTCCCGTTCGGCCTCCGAGGCCTGTTCGGACGGAGCTTAGAGCTCTAATGGGATCTATTACGATTGTTGCATTGCAAATGTACCGTTGACTTTCGACTAGTTGTATGTGATTATGGGAGCTCTCGACCGGGGAAGCAGAGGCAGTACAACACTGAGCGCCCTTGGAACTGCTGGGAAGGAGCGGTGGGCGCCGATGATGTGAGGATGGTGCGGAGGCGGAGACAGAGTCCGCCTATCGATTGATCCGGTGGGGCAGCCAGCGTCCGGTCCAGCACGCGCTGCCCAAACACGAGCCGGCCACGTGGCACCCAGCGGCCAAGGCGAGAGCGGGGGCGGCGCGGCCCACGTGCGCAACAGCAGAACACGACAACGTCTGCCACCGGCCAACCACACGGATCAGTTAGTAGGCGGAAGGCATCCATGCTCCAGGAATTCAATTCCGTTGCAAAACTTTCAGAAATTTTACTATCATTACATTCCTCAAAAGAATCAAAGGAACACGAGTTTGGACGTCTGCCATACCTCATTGTGCAGTAATTGTGGACTGCTTACGTTACCAAATTATACATTTATCTTTCACAAATTAAGTACTGAATAAAACATCGTTACATCCTCGCTCGTTTACATAAGACGATCGCATTCGGGAGGACGATGGTTCAGTCCCGCGTCCGGCCATTCCGATTTAGGTTTTCCGTGATTTACCTAAATCGCTCCAGGCAAATGCCGGGATGGTACCTTTGAAAGAGCACGGCCGACTTCATTCCCCGTCCTTTCCTAATCCGATGAGACCGATGACCTACCTGTTTGGTCTCTTCCCCCAAACAACCAACCCAACCCAACACAAAAAGAAATGAAGCGCCCAACAGGTGTCGAAAACAATGTCATTCATCTCGTCATCCTGGATGTTTCTCAATGGATTTTGAGAGGTTCAGTAAATTGTATACCCTATATGAGCGTTTATTTCTGCCTGACACCTAAGTGGCACGTTCTGTATACGTCTACAGAGGTCACTCTGTGGCATCCGTTCCCATTCTTCAGTGAGAGCCCATGACAGTTGTTGGCGAATGTATGTTGGATCACGAACACTTCTGTCAAGTCCCACGTACGCACGATGGATTTTAGGTCGGGACTCACCGCCGGCCATTCCACTGCTTCAGTGTACAGGCTTCTCAAGACATCCATGCTGACGCCCGCCACATGGGCTCTCGCATTTGAAGGAATTCAGGGCCACCACCGATGCAGCAGCCACCACATGGTCCAACAGGATCTGTTCAATGTACTGCCTCGCAGTAAGGTGACCATGGAAAACGACAAGATCCGTATGACTGTCGATACTGAAGCCTCTCCAGAACATCACAGAAAGTGAGGACGTCTAAAACCACAGGTACTGCCTGTATCAAAAGAGATTTAACATACTAGACGTTGATACGTGTATTCCCCTAATACTTTTGAACAGCGTTTTTTGCATCTACTTAGTCGCCTGGAATTTCTGCACCTAGTACTGGACTAGTTATCACGACAACAGGTTACCCATCTGAGTGAACAGGAAATCGCAGACAATGCGTCAGTATTTTAGATATGCCACTACGAATCAAAGTAGACAACTAAGTTCAAACGGTACAGTTTTCTAGGGTTCACAGTTTCGGACTGAATAAGAATGATTTCAAAGGAGTTTCGCGTGGTAGGGTGTCCAGAATTTTTTCTCGGCCATCTCACAGGCTGAGAAACCTGTTCACCGGAGGAAGAAAGAATCATATGGGATTGTTGGAGGCTAGACCCCGAAGGGTAGGTCCAGCTGCCTAGCCGGAAAGCTTTACTTTTCTCCGCGCACAATGGCCTCTTTCCTTGTGGCGTGTCAGTGTCATAAGTGCATATGTTCAGTGTAGGGGTCTATAGCGGCTGTATACAGGGTGGTTCATTAATAGTCACCGGGCCAAATATCTCACGAAATAAGCGTCAAACGAAAAAACTACAAAGAACTAATCTCGTCTAGCTTGAATGGGGAAACCAGATGGCGCTATGGTTTGCCCACTAGATGGCGCTGCCATAGGTCAAACGGATATCAATTGAGTTTTTTTAGATAGGGACCCCCATTTTATTACATATTCGTGTAGTACGTAAAGAAATATGAATGTTTTAGTTGGACAACTTTTTTCGGTTTGTGATAGATGGTGCTGTAATTGTCACAAACGTATAAGTACGTGGTAGCAAATAACATTCCGCCAGTGCGGACGGTATTTGCTTCGTGATACATTATCCGTGTTGAAATGGACCGTTTACCAATTGCGGAAAAGGTCGATATCGTGTTGATGTACGGCTATTGTGACCAAAATGCCCAACTAGGTGTGCTATGTATGCTGCTCGGTATCCTGGTCGACATCACCCAAGCTATAAAGCTTGTCTTACTGTGTTGTCTTTTAACATAAGGCGATGCCTCTTAACGATTAGATTATGACAGCATTTTAATTTTTTACGTTTAGACAATAAATATATGAAACACAATATATTAAAATTTTGGTGCCCTTTGAAGCCGTTAGTTAGGCAACCTGAAATCAGCTCCGCACACTATCGAACCGAGTTAGGCGATTAGCTATATGGATGACATTCATTGCCTAATCTCAGCTATTCGTTCATTACAAATACTATTCTCAAATCTGAAAATTTTTGAGGCTCATTTAACATTACAGCAAATAATTCTGTACAGAAACGGTATTTCCGAAATCTTTTTTCTTTACGCATACGGATACTAAAGGGACATTACCTATATCTGAGGTTGATCATTTATGACCGAAACTGGTAGCAAAATAAAATCGTACATTTTTGCGCATGTTGACGTTGTAGACATGACTTTCATTCCTTGTTTAAAGCTGCGAAACAGTGCTTATTGAAGATACACATCAAAAAAAGATTTGCATCACCCCGGTTGACTGTGGATATTGTATCACAGACAAAGTCCCTTTGACTGTTCAGAGATGTCACTAAACCTGCCCAAAGATGTGAACAACCTCGCATGAGCAGCGCCTATTAAACGGAGGGGGTCCGACAGCCAATCAGTTCCAGACATTCCATCAGGAAGGAGGTACACGGCTCGTGTTGTCTTTCGTTCAACCATGCCTAGACGGTCAATACCGCGGTTCGATCGCGTCCGCATTTTTACTTTGTGCCAGGAAGGGCTCTCAACAAGGGAAGTGTCCAGGCGTCTCGGAGTAAACCAAAGCGATGTTGTTTGGACATGGAGGGGATACAAAAAGGACCTTTCGATGACATGCCTCGCTCAGGCCGCCCAAAGGCTACTACTGCAGTGGATGATCGCTACCTACGGATTATGGCTCAGAGGAACCCTGACAGCAACGCCACCATGTGCAGCCACAGGACGTCGTGTTACGACTCAAACTATGCGCAATAGGCTGCATGACTCGCAACTTCACTCCCGACGTCCATGGCGAGGTCCATCTTTGCAACCACGACACCATGCAGCGCGGTACAAATGGGCCTAACAACGTGCCGAATGGGCCGCTCAGGATTGGCATCACGTTCTCTTCACCCGATGAGTGTCGCATATGCCATCGACCAGACAATCGTCGGAGGCGTGTTTGGAGGCAGCCCAGTCAGGCTGAACGACTTAGACACATTGTCCAGCGAGCGCGGCAGGGTGGAGGTTCTCTGCTGTGTTGGGGTGGCATTATATGGAGCCGTCTTATGCTGCTGCTGGTCATGGAAGGCGCGTAACGGCTGTACGATTAGTGAATGCCATCCTCCGACCGATAGTGCAACCATATCGGCGGCATATTGGCAAGGCATTCATCTACATGGACGACATTTCGCGCCCCCATCGTGCACATCCTGTGAACGACTTCTTCCAGGATAACGACATCGCTCGACTAGAGTGGCCAGCATGTTCTCCAGACATGAAACTAACGAACATGCCTGGACGAAGTTACTCACCAATTACGATCTACGACGAATAGCCGTTGAGGAGTGGGACAATCTGGACCAAGAGTGCCTTGATGAACTTGTGGATAGTATGCCACGACGAATACGGGCATGGATCAGTGCAAGTGGACGTGCTACTGGGTATTTGAGGTACAGTTGTGTACAGCAATCTAGACCGCCGCCTCTGAAGGTGTCGCTGTATGGTGGTACAACATGCAATGTGTGGTTTTCATGCTCAATAGAAAGGGCAGAAATGATGTTTACGTTGATCTCTAATCCAATTTACTGAATAGGTTCCGGAACTCTCGGAACCGAGGTGACGCGAAACTTTTTTTGATTTATGTATTATAAACTTATTTCAGTATGAAAGGTCTTGATAGCATTTATGTTGTTTATTTTTATTTTCAGACGACCGGTTTCGATCTTCTAAGAGATCATCTTCAGCACTTACATGCCTTGATGACTGTAGGAACTGTTGACGTGGAGTAGGCGTGAACACTGCACAGATGAACCTGCTCCATGTCAACGGTTAATACAAGGTCGACAAATCCTATGAACGTGTCTTGATTTTCCTTCAATCTAACTTCCGTAATCAACCGCAATATCAGAACTGCCTCTCTGGTGCTTTTACCGTTTCTAAAGAAAAAATGATCGTTATCTAACAAATTCTCAGTTTTTTTCCACTCTTCTGTATATAATTCTTGTCAGCAACTTGGATACATGAGCTGCTAAGCCGATTGTGTGATAAGTCCAAGTCAGCCCTCTTTGAAAAATGGTATTTTGGAAGCAAGTCTTGTGGATTCTAGGCAGTGGTTTGAAGTGCCTTCTTCCACTGTGACAATGAGTTGTGAAGTGTGCATCAGGGAGAGTGTTTGCGATATGATGTGATGCTTCACGTTTCTTATGTGACAATATGAAAGGATTTGACAAAGCGAGCTCGGTGCCGGTGGTACAGAAAGGGGGAGACTCCAAATTAACGCGACCTCATGACTACGTTTTGAGCACTGTGTCGCGCTGAAAACGGGACAGAGCCAAAAGACCTTACATCTCCGATTTTGGCAAAGCTCTTTCATCCACTTGCCGGGTGTACGTTATAAAACCCCTCCGCTATCATACATACCATCAACATCCTCAACTACTCAAATTCTGCATGTATCTCCGACCTTTGTGTTTTATCAATCGTTTCAAATCCTTGTGTGTCACACAGCTGGTTTCGCTTTCCACATCCGTATCCGTAGTCCCTCCGCCATCGGTATCTTGTATCAGCTTTTATAAAGTTCCCACATCTCGTAAAAAAAAAAAAAAAAAAAAATCGCCTGTCCTTGTGAAGCAATGGTTCTCCAGCGCCTCTGTTATCACGTCACATCTAATTTCGTCCTTCACGCGCTACATCGTCTACGAGGATAATTAAAACCACGTTCCCCTTCCGGAGCATATGAAGGCTGCATGCCAGTCCTAACCTTCGTAACGGTGATCCTGCCCACCTCCGCCCAGGTGAAGAAATTCCGTACATTCGATACTAGTCCTGCGATTGAGGTGATGTACCCGTATTCTGAGCCTTATATTGGGATAATGAAGACTTTATACGTATAAATGGAACATATCTTTATCTCCTTCATATCGCTGATTACACTGTACTGTTTGTTTCTAGGGTAGATAAACGTCAACAACGAATGAAACAACTTAATAGAGCAAGTTTGAAAGTATTATTCTTAAAAATTAAGAATAATAATATTAAAATTAGGCGTAACCGACACATCGAAAATAAAGTTGCATAATTTAAGAATGCAGTCACAGAAGCAGTTAAGTTACGACATCTTCAAAAGAGAAGAGCAATAATGTGCTGGAGTGCTTTGGTAAACTAGCCTCTGAATTGGAGCTTTGAATGTGTCTCATATAGAATGTTTATAATCAGTATGTTCGCAGTTCTAACTTATGGCAGTGAGGTGTTGTTTTTAAAGAAGAAATCCATACAAAAAGAGGATTGCCCAGTAATAAATGGAGAGATGGGTGTCACAGGTTTCTGTATCATTGAAGAAGAGCATTCAAATCTGACTGTTTACCAGTGTGAAAACGGACCCGCTGTCGGACACTCTCTTCCGGCTAAAGATTTCTCTACACCACGCGCGCCATATTTTGCTATAACAGAACTGTAGCATACGTCACTCTGACGTCTCACGCAAAAATCCGGTAGCGATAACAAAACGTGTGTGTTTAAATATGACCCAAAAACCAAGCTAATTAATTATGCAAAGAGAAGTAATTGCCATATTAGTTGTATTTCCATTCCTGGCACCTGGAACACCTATACCCATTCTGGTGCAAATGGAAAGTGGTACACACCGAAACACTAGTCCGATACTTAACGAACTTTGTGGAGAAATTCGCATAACGGATATTGAAGGACTGAACTTTTATTTCATTTGAAACCGGAGTTCATTATCAGCATCAGTATGAGGATGATATTCCAAAAGAATGGATGCTCCCTTTATTCATTGTGGCATGGTAGCACGGTTGTAAGTAAAGTCCAGCTGCTCATGACGATCCAGTGTGGGTTGTATTTGTCGTATGGCAGCGAAACTAGTAGACACGGCAATGCGCTAATACGGAACAGATTTACGCTAGAGAAAGAAATAGTTCCAATTTTGGTCATCATGTGCAAATGTGATGCTGTACAACTTGTCGCTGACGTCTCCCGTGCTTGTATTTAACAAATTGTGTAAGCGGCAGATAACAATAAAATCAACATTATGCCTTTCACACTGCCCACGTCCCATTACTGAACCACTACATAAGGAAACACATCTATACGTCTTTGTTGCATTCCCAGTGCCGCATTTTCTCCTGGGACTAATTTTTTGCTGGCCAGAGTGGCCGAGCGGTTCTAGGAGCTACAGTCTGCAACCGCGCGACCGCTACACTCACGGGTTCGAATCCTGCCTCGGGCATGGATGTGTGTGATGTCCTTAGGTTAGTTAGGTTTAAGTAGTTCTAAGTTCTAGGGGACGATGACCTCAGATGTTAAGTCCCATAGTGCTCAGAGCCATCTCTACCAAGTTTCAGTGCCGTGATATAATTACAGCCACACTGAACGTTTATGAGTAGCTGCACTTTAATTCTAACCATCCGTTAAATCTGCAGGACATTCCATGTATGATTCTGCCACGGAAATATTGGCCTCGACAAGATCGCTCTGGGAGTCAGTTATTGAGCAATCTGTTGAAATACGTTTGGCGGAAGATCTTTGTAATCTTTATGACGGCTTTCAACAGGAAAAAGCGTGGCAGCCGGTAATTTCTTTAATATCTTCAGAAAGAAAATGACACGTATACTTTTACTCCGTGGGCCCAGAATCCGACAGTGTGTGTACTTGCAACTGATCATTGTCCATGCGTCTGCGCACGTCAGATGAAGCAATATCTGAAAAAGGTGCTAAATTCGAAAGGGGGCCTCACATGCAGCGGTAACCTAAGTGCATGCTCCTCCGCTCCAATTTTTAATATAAACTGAGCGATGTTCATCAGCAATCTACAGCGTAAAACATTCACCGGATGATGGCTAACTGGCTGTCAGCCGAATTGTCGTGGCAAGCTGTAGACGCCATCCGGCTGTAGTTCCCTAAATTCAAATAATACTGACGGATCAATTAGGTAGAGTACGGTCAAGTCACGGAATAGGGATATGCTCATATACAGACGGCGGTAGTTTCGCGAGGTATAAAAGGGCAGTGCATTGGTGGAGTTGTCAGTTGTACTAAAGTGATTCATGTGAAGAGGTTTCGGACCTGATTATGGCCCCACGAGAGCAATTAACAGACTTTGAACCCAGAATGGTACTTGGAGCTAGACGGGTGGGACATTCCATTTCGGAAATCAATAATCCGAGATTCACAGTGTCAAGAGTGTGCGGGGAAAACCAAATTTCAGACATTACCTCTCACCACGGATAACGCAGTGGCCGGTGGCCTCGCTTAACGACTAAGAGCAGCAGAGTTTGCGTAGAGTTGACAGTGCTAACAGACAAGTAACACTGCCTGAAATAACCGCAGAACTTATCCGGTAGGACAGTTCGTCGAAATTTAGCGTTATGGGCTACTGCAGCAGACGACCGATGCGATTGCCTTTGCTAACAGCACGATATCGCCGGCAGCGCCTCCCCTAGCTCGTCACCATATTGTTTGGACCTTAGACGTCTGGAAAACAGTGGGCTGGTCAGACGACTCCCGATTTCTTCTTCGTTGATCCATAATGGACGGTGGGACAACGGCTGACATGTACTTCTTGACTCAGTCTGTGTCGCCTGGCCACCAAGAGCTGATGCATAACGATGTGATTCACGGATCCAGTTATATGGCTCGTTCCGTGTATTTCGTTTTTACGACTATGACGTGTGGGACCTGAAGATGGCATGAATGTAATGCCGAAACTGGTAGCACATAAGAAGTTCATAAAATAAATTTCTACAATACATACGGCTGTTGGTATATTATTGCATCGAGAAGAACTCCCGATTTCAGTTGGTAAGAACTGATTTGAGTGCGGTGCAGATCCCATGGAGCCAAGTTCTAAACAAGGCACTGTACAAGCTGGCGGTGTCTTCAAAATAGTGTGGGCTGTGTTTACATGGAACGAATTTGGTTCTCTGGTCAAAATGAACGGATCATTTAGAGGAAAAGGTTATGTTCGACTACTTGGAGACCATTTGCAGCCATTCCTCGACTTCATGTTCCCAATCAATGACGGAATTTTTATGGATAAAAATAAGGCTCTGAGCACTATGGGACTTAACTTCTGAGGTCATCAGTCCCCTTGAACTTAGAACTAATAAAACCTAAGTAACCTAAGGACATCACACACATCCACGTCCGAGGCAGGATTCGAAACTGCGACCGTAGGGGTCACGCAGTTCCAGACTGAAGCGCCTAGAACCGCACGGCCACTCCGGCCGGCTTTTATGGATGACAATGTACCATACCACCGGGTCGCAGTTGTTCGTGACTGGGTTGAAGAACTTTCCTAACAATTCCTGCGAATGATTTGGCCACTCACATCGCTCGACATGATTCCCATCGAACATTTATTGGACATAGTCGAGAGCGCATTTCGTGTTTCTGATCATTTTTTTTCGTTGCTTCAGTGTCTGTACTCTGCGCACAAAGTTTATCGAGGCGTATTCCCCCCCCCCCCCCCCCATCCTTCCCGCCTCGCAGCACAGTGTCAGCAGCACAGCAGTGCGCGCGCCTCCAGTGTAGACCAGCAGCCTAATCCCGGCTCCCTGACTACTGCTCCTTGGCGCCACCTCCGCGCTCGTTCCCGCCGCCCCCACCGCGGGCCCGTCGCTGCACAAATTGCGCGGGCTGATTGTGTGCGCCCAGGAATTGAGGCGGGCCGCATCCATCACCTGCTAACAGCCGGCGGCGCCGGGCCACGTTAAAAATGGCGCACGCGCCGCCGGCCACTCGTCATGTGCCGCAATAATCTAATTTCCTCCCTCGACCGCCCCCGCACCGCATCCCGCTCCGCTGCCGAAGTTGTAGCGGCAGGGAAGGGCGCCGAAATTCCCTGCCGAACAGGGAAACTGCTGACCGCTCGCAGCTGCCGACGCCGAACGGCGCCGACACCGTATCCACCGCCGGCGCGAGAAACACAGGAGCGAGGCGTTGGCTCCATCATTCCGCATCCGCTCCCCATTCACTGGACATACACATCGATCTAAGACATCCTATACATTGAATGATGTACCATAAAACTCCCTGTCTGCTACTACTGTACCATAACCTTAAAACCGGAAACAGGTTGTGAAATAAAACTATTTTGTTAAAGCAGTTATGGTATATAGCAACAGAGCAGTGATACCCCCTGGGAGGAATTTTGTTATGTTGACCGTGTTGTACCTAACGGAGGTGGCTTATCGGAAGTGAAAGTCAGAATTACGTAAATATTTGAACAGTACGAACAAAATTTTGCCTATCTGCACTGTTCAACTGATAAAGAAAACGGTCGCCAGCCTAACTAGGCAAGAGAACGATTAACATTCTCGTTTAAGAAAATAGTTATTAGTAATTTTAACGAATAAACACAACCTATACTTCGTCACACGCGAGTGCAATGAACTCTGACACATACATATGTTTATGGTAAGATTGAAACTAACAGTTAGAGCAGCAGAAACTATTTGCAAAATTATAACAGATACCGAAACACACTATTACTTTCAGGGCTTGTTCAAACTGAATGGTTTTTATAATTAGTGGTCTTCCCATTACTTGTTACCCAGCATTAATACAATAGACAAACTGTGGATCCTGTTATATTATTAACATGCACTTCCTATACACAAGAGAGACATACACTTAACAAACATGAATATATAACGTTTCACAACTGCAGTTTTCCACTTTTACTACAGCGAAACACAATGTTGACAAAATTGCAAGACACTGACTCACCTTTTAGAATTTACTACAGACAACAATGTGATCATTTACTTTATAAGCCTCAGTCTTAAGAGCTTTTAATTTTGAAGTTAGCAACAGCACTTTAATAAGCAGTTTTAGTAGGAATATTTTCAGCAAACAACATTTACTTTAACTCACTCTCTTGCCACCTTAATTTTAACTTTCTTTTTACTATGTTGAAGAGGCAATAATTAGTAAAATATTGGGCTTTAATGTTCTTTTATCAAGGACACTCGGATATCACTTTAGCTAAAACGGAGAGGAACCTGAGAGGTCTTATGATGAGGAAAAAAAATCAGGGTAGGTACATAAATTCAGATAAAATTTACCTTATATTTGAGCACACTAACACATCCATTAAGCTGATCCTTCACTGTACATCATTGTAGTATTACGTTACAGTGATTGCGCAACGTGGTGGCAACTGCATGTTGGTAGGTGGATTCGCAGACAGAATTGCTGGACTCTGTCATTTCTTGGTGGCGACGTCAGATACAAATTCCAGAATAGTTCCAGCTATTTATCCATCCATACGAGGCACTGGAAAGTAGCAGAAAAAGCTTCTCTCGGAACCAGCACAATATGCATCTTTTACATGGCAGTGCACGGTTTGGTAGCTCTTCCCCGACTCGTAGCTCGTCCCCGACTGACAATCAGTTCCACCTTTTCCACCTAAGTCAACCACAATTTGCGCGCGCTACACAGTTCCGTTCCCGAGGGGAACCACAAAAACTTTTACATACAGAATAACTAAGAGCCCTAAGTGAGGATCAGCAGTTTACATAACAGCAACCAAATGCATTAAATAAAACAAAACATTTACACATATTGACATCTCTACAAAAAAATTATTCACACAAAATTACAATCATATACAGTAGGTTTTGTTCCCTCCAAATGGGACAAAGAGTTTAAATGAAAGATACACTACTTTGCATTGAACCAAACCATGACATCAAAGTTTGTACAAAGAAAGGAGTATACAATTCTGTGTTACCTATTCAAACAAACACATTTACAGAAGCTCAATGATGGAACATTAAAAGAAACAAAAGCAAAATAAATCCGTACAGCTTAAGAGCTATGGTGTTACAGTACAATTGGAGTTTATCTATGAACAAAGGCAGTCTACGTCGACTTATGCAGGAACTCTAAAAAATCACTGTAATGTGAATGTTAGAGCGTAATTTTTACTATGTGTTGTAACATCTTTCTTCAAAGATACTCCATTGCAAGAGTACTCCGAGAAAGAAATTTGTCACGCCCAAATGACATCATGCTATTAACAAATTCAAGCACCTTCTCAGTTATCCTCTCGTTGAGCGTTATTTTGGCCCCCGTCCTGTCGTGCACGCTGCATAGGGAGCGAACTCTGAAACTTTATTGGTAGAATCCCATCTTGTCACATTCGGGAAAGGCCTGTGACGGTCGCAGGTTAACATGGAAGTCTTCAAATACGGACACAAAGACTACATTTATTTTATACGCCTCCACAAATCATCCATCGTTACTTCTCATTGTTGTTGTTGTTGTGGTCTTCAGTCCTGAGACTGGTTTGATGCAGCTCTCCATGCTACTCTATCCTGTGCAAGCTTCTTCATCTCCCAGTAACTACTGCAACCCACATCCTTCTGAATCTGTTTAGTGTATTCATCTCTTGGTCTCCCTCTACGATTTTTACCCTCCACGCTGCCCTCCAATAATAAATTGGTGATCCCTTGATGCCTCAGAACATGTCCTACCAACCGATCCCTTCTTCTAGTCAAGTTGTGCCGCAAACTCCTCTTCTCTCCCATCCTATTCAATACCTCCTCATTAGTTATGTGATCTACCCATCTAATCTTCAGCATTCTTCTGTAGCACCACATTTCGAAAACTTCTATTCACTTCTTGTCCAAACTATTTATCGTCCATGTTTCACTTCCATACATGCCTATACTCGATACAAATACTTTTAGAAACGACTTCTTGACACTTAAATCTATACTCGATGTTAACAAATTTCTCTTCTTCAGAAACGTTTTCCTTGCCATTTCCAGTCTACATTTTATATCCTCTCTACTTCGACCATCATCAGTTAATTTGCTCCCCAAATAGCAAAACTCTTTTACTGCTTTAAGTGTCTCTTTTCCTAATCTAATTCGCTCAGCATCGCCCGACTTAGTTCGACTACATTCCATCATCTTCTTTTTGCTCTTGTTGATGTTCATCTTATATCCTTCTTTCAAGACACTGCCCATTGCATTCAACTGCTCTTCCAAGTCCTTTGCTGTCTCTGACAGAATTACAATGTCATCGGCGAACCTCAAAGTTTTTATTTCTTCTCCAAGGATTTTAATACCTACTCCGAAATTTTCTATTGTTTCCTTTACTGCTTGCTCAATATACAGATTGAATAACATCGGGGATAGGCTATAACCCTGTCTCACTCCCTTCCAAACCACTGCTTCCCTTTCATGTCCCTCGACATTAATATTTCTAATTACCAAGTGCTACTATCACATAGACAGTACTAAACGTAATACAACCAACACTACTCAATAAGCGCTCCATCGTTGGCACCGGAAGCAAAGAATAATGCACTCTCAAATGCACACAGTAGTACATATTCAGAAAAATTGATAGTAAACCCACACAAACAAGTGACTCCTGAGGTACTTATAACGGAGGTGAACAGAAATATGGAAGCACCGGAAAACATTACCATGCTTAATACGCTATGGGAAAACCACTGGCATTAAAAACAGCTTTCGCTCGTCTGGGAACGAATAAACTCAGGTCCTGTATGATTTCTAGGAAAATCGTTTGCCTTTTTTCCAGCAAATATTGGCCATTTCTGCTACCGATGGTGAAGGTGGGTAGTGATCGCGTCCCCTTCTCTCCAAAGTAGACGAGTAAAGCTCAATAACATTCAGATCTTGCAGTCTCAGCTGACGCAGGCAGTGTGAAAAGGGGCCTTGTCATCTTGGAATACATCGTCCCCACTGGAGAACAGACATTGTACCATTGGATGAACGTGATCAGCCAAACTGGCTACATAACGAAATTTTCACTTTGCAGCGGAGTATGCGCTGATAGGAAACTTCCTGGCAGATTAAAACTGTGTGCCGGTCCGAGACTCGAACTCGCGACCTTTGCCTCTTGCGGGCAAGTGCTCTACGACTGCGCTACCCAAGCACGACTCACGCCCCGTACTCACAGCTTTACATTTGGTCACATAAACATTGGCAGTAACGGGACCTGGCAGAGTACTAGGGGCCAATAGAATACCACGATATGGCTACCCAAACCATCACCGAAACCCCCTCACCCCCATGATTCACTTCTGGAATGTAAACTCGGCCAGAAGTTGGAGACAGTGTGCAACAAGAATCATCCTACCAAATGACTTTTTCTCGTTGCTACATCGTCCAGGTTTTATGGTTCTGGCACCATGTTTTCCTGTTACGGTAATATTCATCAATGATAAGTGGATTCCGAATTCCAGCTCGTCCTGTAATTCTTTGCATATGTGTAGCTCCCTTCGTGGGTTTCGGCGCTGACACGATTCTCGAGCAGTGACTTTTACAGCTGACATCCTCTTATTTTTCGTCCCAATTCTCTTTAATGATTGTCTGTCACGATCACTGAACACAAACTTTCGTCCACTTTGTAACTTAGCGGCTGTTTCTTATCTGCTTTCCCTGTAAGCGATATAAATCTTCGATACGGTGCCTCTTACGGTGCCTCTTTAAACACCAAACTCTTCGGTTGCATTGCTTATAGAAGTACCCACCATACAATCATCAACAGTTGACCCACGTAAAAATTTACTTAGCTCCGACATCATGTACTCACAACTACAGAGAACACTGAAACTTCCTGGCAGATTAAAACTGTGTGCCGGACCGAGACTCGACCTCGGGACCTCTGCCTTTCAAGCGCAAGTGTTCTACCAACTGAGCTACCCAAGCACGACTCAAGAGACGTCCTCACAATTTTACTTCAACCTAGAGGATGGCTCGTGAGTCGTACTTCGGTAGCTCAGTTGGTAGAGCACTTGCCCGCCAAAGGCAAAGGTCCCGGGGTCGAGTCTCGGTCCGGCACACAGTTTTAATCTGCCAGGAAGTTTCAAAATCAGCGCACACTCCGCTACAGAGTGAAAATTTGATTCTACAGAGAACATTCTGCTGACAACAGCTGACATTTGCAACTTATTCAGGACACAGCACATCCACATATACATCTACAGGGTAAAGTTAAGCTTGAAACATCCTCTTAGGGGCCGGCCGGAGTGGCGGAGCGGTTCTAGGCGCTACAGTCTGGGGCCGCGCGACCACTACGGTCGCAGGTTCGAATCCTGTCTCGGGCATGGATGTGTGTGATGTCCTTAGGTTAGTTAGGTTTAAGTAGTTCTAAGTTCTAGGGAACTGATGATCTCAGAAGTTAAGTCCCATAGTGCTCAGAGCCATTTGAACCATTTGAACCATCCTCTTAGGAAAATTTATGTTTTGACAGTGCTGGTAAACCCATTACGTTATTTGATTTTCAAACAGCTGAGCAGAACTGAACGTACTCAGACATTTCGCTGTTTACTTATTCTCATCGACACTAAACTGACACACAATATTTTTAGCGCAACGCAATCTGACTTTCAATAATCCCTACAAAAGAATGGCCCTGACTAACAATAACCTTTCATGAATTACCTACCTCACAGAAATCTACGTTACTTTAACTACTGCAATACAGCGTGCGCCAATACTGCCAGCTGAATGAAAGATTCTAACCATGAAAATCACTGACTGTGCTGTGTGCAGTCTGTGGATGGTTTGCATTGTTGGAATATTTGCTATTGTAGCGGGCAGTTTGATGTGAACAGCGCGTAGCGTCGTGCAGGTGGAGGTGAGCCGCTAGCAGTGGTGGATGTGGGGAGAAAGATGGCAGAAATTTGAGAGCGGACAATCTGGACGTGTGTCCATCAGGAAGGGTAAATTTGTAATATTGGATATCATGAACTGATATGATGACATTTGAACATTATTAAGGTAAATATACCGTTTGTTCTCTATGAAAATCTTTCATTTGCTAACTATGCCCATCAGTAGTTAGTACCTTCGGTAGTTAGAATCTTTTATTTAGCTGGTAGTATTGGCGCACGCTGTATTGCAGTAGTTTGAGTAACGAGGATTTTTGTGAGGTAAGTGATTCATGAAAGGTATAGGTTATTGTTAGCCAGGGCCAATCTTTTGTAGGGATTATTGAAAGTCAGAATGCGTTGCGCTAAAAAAATACTGTGTGTCAGTTTAGTGATGAACAGAATAAATAAAGAGAGAAATGTCTGAGTATGTTCAGTTCTGCTCAGCTGTTTGAAAATCAAATAACGTAGAGGTTTATCAGCACAGTAATTCATAAATTTTTCTAAGGGGATGTTTCAAGCTTCCAAGCCGCTGTCGAAATAACACTTCTGGTCAGAATAACGTCAAATTGCAACGGAATATTGTCGGAGAAGGGGAAAAACGTTTGGGAGAAGAAAAATAGTTACAAAATTCAGCAATAGATGCGCTGTAAGCATCATAATTTAATAGTGGTCGACTAAAAATAATAAGTGAATCATACAACAATGCCTAAGGTGTACGTTTGACGTTAAACAAACTGCACTACTCACTGTGCATGGGTGTACAGGTGTGATACTTTTAGTTAGCTACGTAAACCCATCCACCACGGCAAGGTCATATCACATCGGATGGGGAAAATCGGTTTTTAATCGTCCTGAGGCCGAAAAAAGCGTACAATGCATCAATCACATCGGTTTTTAATTGTTCTGAGGTCAAAAACCGCATAAAAAGAATCAATCACATCGGTTTTTAATTGTCCTGAGGCCAAAAACCGCATAAAAAGCACCAATCAAAATCAAATTGAGTTATTAATTTCCGTGTAACTAACGCAAAACATGTTCAACATGCTGTCCACCGTTTTCTGCAACAAGTTGAAACCGAGAAACAGCATGTTCCACAACTAATCGAAGTGTTCTTGCGGTCGCATTCTGAATGTGTTGAGTGATACGTGCCTTCAGTGCAGCTAAGTTTGCATTCGGAACACTGAACACAACATCTTTCAGATAGCCTTCCAGTCAGAAGTCACACGGATTAAGACCGGGCGATCGGGACGGCCAGGCTGTAGGGAAATCGCGGCTGATAATTCTAGCATTTCCGAAATGGCGCTTCTGCAGCTGCTTAATTGGATTTGCAACGTGCAGATGTGCGCCATCTTGCCTAAAAATGATCCCATCCACACATACACGTTTTTGGAGAGCTGGAATGACGTGGTTGCGCAAAAGACACTCATAGCGCTTACCAGTGACGGCACAGGTAACAGGATCGGAAGCGCTTGTCTCTTCGAAAAAATATGACCCATGACAAATGTTGCCGTAAACCCACAACACACAGTGACTTTTTCGGGATGAAGTGGTACTGGTTGATTTGCCTGTGAATTTTCCGTTGCCGATATTCGACAATTCTGTGTATTGACATATGCTGTGAGATGAAAGTGGTCTTCGTCTGTCCACAAAATCTGCCACAGCCAATCATTGCACAGTTCCATGCGAGCAAGAAATTCTAAAGCAAAGGCCTCTCTTACTGGCAGGTCAACAGGAAGCAACTCGTGCACTCGGGTAATTTTGAATAGATAGCAAAGAATGATGTTTCGTAGGATTTTACGCACCGTGAGCACGGTTATGTCCAATTTCGGGCAATTCTCCGCGCACTATACGTTTGCACACCGCCACTCATCTCCTCCTGCACTGCTGTCGCCAGTGCTTCCACTGACGTCGAATCAATTAGTTTCCTGCTACGGTCGCCGGTTCGAATCCTGCCTCAGGCGTGGATGTGTGTGACGTCCTTATTTTAGTTAGGTTTAATAAGTTCTAGGGTACTGATGACCTCAGATTTTAAGTCCCATAGTGCTCAGAGCCAATTCGTTTCCTCCCTCTACCACGTTGCACACCAAAAGAACCCGTCTTTTCGAATTTCCATATCATTTTCTGCAGACCCATGGCAGTCATCGGACAAACGCCTTTCTTCAAACCCTTTAGTTTCTGGAATTTCTGCGGAGCGACGTGTGCACAATCATCATTCTTGTAATACAGCTTTACAAGCAGAGCGCGATCCTTCATTGAGACAGTCATGGCGAACGTCGCACACGCGGAAGGAGGAAAAGCCGTATACACGGCGTGTTTACACCAACTTAAATGGGTCGTGCGCATGACAGGTATTTTCATTTACGTAGTCTGACACATAGAGCGCCATCTATTGACAAATTTTCACACAATTTTTTTCCGTCTGCCATACGTTTTCCCCCTTCTCCGACAGTATTGCGTTGAAATTTTACGTCATTCTGACCAGTGGTGTTATTTCTACAGCGTTTTGAAGGTTTAACTTTAATTATAATCACTCTGTACATCTTCATACATAGTCTTCACCGTAGGTGCATGAGCGGAACGTACCCTGTACCACCACTAGGCGTTTCCTTTCCTGTTCTTCTAGCAGATGGAGGGAAAAATGACTATCTGTATACCTTCACATGAACCGTAATTTCCCGTATCTTATCTTCGTGGTCCTTACGCGAAATGTATGTGGGCGGCAGTAGTTTCGTTCTGCAGTCAGCCTCAGATTTCTCGAAAATCCAAGGAAACCCAGATGAATGTCTCCCATAGCCGATGAACTTTCTTCCCACGACCTACGTCAGCGGCGCGGTGCATGCTTCGAGTAGCCGTTAGCCTCGACTATGGTGCATCCGGGAACGACCGTTCCACTTGATGCAACTCAGTTGTGATTCTCCAACAGAAAGGGGTTTCCACTCAATGGTCTGAAGATGACCACAGCAGTGGTCGAAACCGGTCACCTTATAAAATAAATTGTGATCAAGACTGTTTTTAATAGTAATTATTTACAAGACATTGATCACTGCTGTTCCCATAATGCATTCAAAAGTAATTCAATGTCTTAATGTTTTGGCTCGGGCCACAAGGGGTAGCCGCGTGGTCTGTGGCGCTTTGACACGGTTCGCGTGGCTTCCCCCGTCGGAGGTTCGAGTCCTCTCTCAGGCATGGGTGTGTGTTGTCGTTAGGGCAAGTTAGTTTAAGTTAGATTAAGTAGTGTGTAAGCCTAGGGACCGATGACCTCAGCATTTAGGAACTTAACACAAAAATTTTGGCTCGTTTGTGAATGTGCTCAAATGAGATTACCTTAAGAGCAAGCAAAGTCAATATATGGCTAAAGTCCATGATTTCTTCTATTACAACAACGTCAAGCGCTGTAGATACGACCCCCCAGCGAAATATGTCGCACAACTAAATAAAAATCTGAAGTCCACAAATATTTTTCCAGGTCTCTATCAAAAATTTTCAAATGTGCGTGACTTCCTAAGGGACCAAACTGCTGAGGTCATCGGTCCCTAGTGTTACACACTACTTAAACTAACTTATGCTAAGAACAACACACACATCCATGCCCGAGGGAGGACTCGAACCTCCGGCGGGAGGCGCCGCGCAATCCGTGACCTGGCGCCTCAAACCGCGCGGCCATTCCGCGCGGCCAACTCCATCAAAGAAAGTCGTCGATGCCTATGAAACCGGAGGCACCGAGATTCATGGCTACGGTAAAGGTCCATAAGAATAATTGCCCGAGATGTCTGCTACTGAACGCTAGGAATGGTATAAGCTATAACGCAGAGAAGTTGATTGCGGAGTATTTAAACAAATATTATGTTCACGCTTCTGATTTATTGTTATGTAATAGTACCCATCTCGTTTCTGTGCTCATCTCGTTTTCGTGCGTGAGCTACAGAAAAGAAGCGATAGATGTGGAATGAGAAATGGTACATAGTTTTTTCCATTCCTTTGAGCACTATGCATACGTTATGGATATCATGTAAGCATGGAAAAGTCGACCTGTAAACAGACCTCTTAGCATCCGCTAAATAAAACTTAATTTGCTCCTCTTCATCGTGCTTGGATAGCTGCTCAGAAAGAACGGAGCGAGTACAGGAGATTACAGCTGCCGTGGCCCGACAACATGCGGCACGCACATGCACGCACACTGCGTGTTCCGCCCCCGCGCCACGCATTGCATTCCTGGCGGCCGCTCCGCGCCTCGCCTCGCCAGGCACGCGGCACGCGCTATCGATTATCAGCTGTCATTCGCGGCATGAGCCGCCAATTGTCATTCCTCGCATGATCCGTGTGCGGCCGCGTACCACCCACCTAATGGCCGCCTGCACACCGCTGCGTCAATTAAACGCCGCCGCGGCCACGTCTGTCAGCGCCGCCGTCTCCGGCCCCCGGTCTGTCGCCCCGTGGGTTGCCCACCACGCCAATCCACGAGTTCCTTGACCTGCACGTAATGGGCAAATATCCAGGAACTAGAGATATCGACTTACGAAAGTGAATGGGTTGTGTCAGCAAGGTGGGGTACTCAACCTTGTCCTTTCAACCGTGTTTCCACAACCTGCAGACGAATACACGTGGAGATGTTTCACGGTAACGGGATCCAGAAGAGTGAGAAACGACTGCGTTAGTGGAGAACTTTTAATACCTAGGGAGTCTGCCCTCGGTAGCTGAATGGTCAGCGTGACAGATTGTCAATCCTCTGGGCCCGGCTTCGATTACTGGCTGGGTCGGGGAATTTTCTCCGCCCAGGGACTGGGTGTTGTGCTATCCTCATCATCATCCTATCATCCTCATCGACTGCACGTCTCCGGAGTGGCGTCAAATTGAAAGGCCGGCACCCGGCAAACGGCCTGCCCTACAGGGGGCTCTAGCCATACGGTTAAATGAATACCTAGGGCGATGGTAAGGTACGAAGGGCGTTCAATAAGTAATGGAACGCATTTTGTTCTCAGCAAATTTCGGTTGAAAAAATGCGCAGTTTGCTGTGGGACATATTCCTGCTTCAGCCCCAATATTTTCAAGAATTTTCGATTGGTGGTGGTTCTATATGCAGCCTCCAAAATGGCGTCTGTAAAGAGGTGCGTTCTAAGCAGAGAGTTATCACTGAATTTCTTTTGCCGGACAACCAGTGCGTCGCAAATATTCATAGACCCACGCTGCATGTCTACAAAGACTTGGCAGTGAACAAAAGCATGGCGAATAGTTCGGCGAGGGGTCTGTCATCATCGCAACAAGGTCGTGCAACCCTGTTCGATCTCTCCTGTGCTGGCCGTCCGCACACAGCTGCGGCTCCTGCACTGCTGGAATGTGCGGACACTCTCATTTGAGATGATCGACGAATCACAATCAAACACCTCGTTGCACCACTTGGGGTCTTTGCTGGTAGGGCTGACACACTTATTCACCAGTTGGGGTGTGACCGCTGGGTTCCTTGCCGCCTAACAGAAGACCATCCGCTCTATCTGAGCGGAATTGCTTTTGCGTTACGAGGCTGATTACGACAATTTTTTTGTCGAACATCGTCATAGGCGATGAATAATGGGTTCATCGTCTCGAACCGGAAACAAAACGACGGTCCATGGAGTGGCGCCACACCACGTCTACCCCTCAGACGGCAAAGTCATGGCGACGGTCTTCTGGGACTCTGTATGGGATATTCTGTTCGATGTTCTCCTTCATGGTGGAACGATCAACTGTGATGTGTATTGTGCAACTCTCAGGAAATTGAAGAAACGACTTCAGCATGTTCATCGGAACAGAAAGGCAAACGACAACGCAAGGTCTCGCACAAACCTGCGCACCCGAGAGGAGCTCACAAGACTTCACTGGACTGTTCTTCCTCATCCATCCTCCAGTTCGGATCTCGCACCTTCCGACTTTCATCTGTTCGCCCCAGTAAAGAAAGCACTCCGCGGGAGTGGGTGATGGAGAGGTTAATGATGCAGCAAGACGTTGGCTCCGTCATCGATCAGTGGAGAGGTACCATGCGGTCATACAGACCCTTCCAGTAAGGTGGCGTCAGGTCGTCTCATTGAACGCAGATTATGTTGAATAATAGGGAATAATATGCTGTATAGGGATCCCAAATAAAACCAATCTGCATCCAGAAAAAGTGTTGCATTACTTATTGAACGCCTTTCGTTCAATCAAAATCATATGTGATTTTATGTCGCAGCTGTGTCTTAAGAGAGCCTATCATTTGTACATTGCAGCAAGAAAAATAAACAAACAAATAAAATAAACCTAAAGATTCGAGTGTTCATGATCAACAGCGTCCCAACTGTTATTAAGCTGAAGTTCAAAACTTAGTGGTGACTTGAAGAAGTGGTGTTTTAACACAGTGGCTTCCACGACGAAATCTGGCAGAAAATCCAAACAGATTTTGGTTGCACGTAAAGTACATTATCAATACCTTCAGTGCACGATAGGAATGGTAACGTTGTCGATGACAGTACACTCAAGCGGGGTTACCAAATGCGGTTTTCTGAATTTCCTTCACCGAGCGAGGTGGCGCAGTGGTTAGACACTGGACTCGCATTCGGAAGGACGACGGTTCAATCCCGCGTCCGGCCATCCTGATTTAGGTTTTCCGTGATTTCCCTAAATCACTCCGGGGAATGCCGGGATGGTTCCTCTGAAAGGGCACGGCCGACTTCCTTCCCCATCCTTCCCTAATCCGATGAGACCGATGACCACGCTGTCTGGTCTTCCCCAAACCAACCAACCAACCAACCTGAATTTCCTTCAGCAAAGAAGACTGAGTTAATATTACAGAATTCGAATCAAGAACAGCTGCCAACATGAGTGACTTAGAAGTAGATGTCCTAGGTGTAACGAAGCAGCTTATATCACTTAATAAATGGTAGCTTCCGGTCAAGATTGTACAGAATTTCAGTTCCTTTTAGAGTATCCTGACACAATAGCCCCATACTTAGCGGTCATATGCAACCGCTCGTTAGACGAGAGATCTGCACCTAAGGACTGTAAAGTTGCACAGGGCACACCAGTAATTAGCAAAGAAAATAGGGATAATCCACTGATGTAGATCTGCAATAGAATTTGGAGCACATATTGTGTGTAAACATTACGAATTCGTCCGAAGAAAACGATTTATTGAATTGTCTTCAGCATGGATTTAGAAAATATCGTTCTTGTCAAATACAAATAGATCCAGATTCACAAGAAGTAGCGCATGCTATCGCCAGGGATCTGAAATTGCCTCCAGATTTATTGATTTCCCGAAGGCCTTTGACGCCGTTCCTCACAAGCTTCTAATCAAAATGCGTGTCCGTCGAATATATTATTTGTGCGACTGGATTCGCGATTTGCGGTCAGAAAGGTCACAGTTCGTAGTAATCAATGGAAAGTCATCGAATAAGACAAACTGATATCTGGTGTTCCCCAGATAAGTATTTTAGGCTCTCTGCTGTTTCTAATCTATATAAACGATTTAGAACACGGTGTGAGCAGCCTCATTAATTGTTTGCAGATACGTGATCATTTACCGTCTTGTAAAGTCATCAGAAGATGAAAACAAATTGCAAAATGACTTAGATAAGATATCTGTATGGTGGAAAATGTGGCAATTGACTCTAAATAATGAAAAGTGTGAAGTCGTCCACACGAGTATTAAAAGGAATCCGTTAAATTTTCGTTCAACTAAATACCTAAGTGTTACAATTACGAAG